>NC_059427.1:26004136-26304136 GCF_021028975.2 Sphaerodactylus townsendi | reverse complement strand
TTAGGAATTTCTCTCCTGGGCGGGTCTTAGACAAATCTGAAAGAGACTCTGACAGCTCTGTTGTGGAGCTTCTGTTAAACAACACAGAGGCCATGCTCTTGGAAAAAGTAGCAAAATTTCTTTTACAAGTGACAGAATTTTCTAAGTAACGTCCAATGCTAGATACAGTTTATCTGTCTGTGTTTTGAATGTACTTTTGATTTGTACTTCAGAAATGTATGTAATGCTCTGGAGCCTATTTTAATATGCCTAATAAAGGTTGTTGTATTGTATTCCCATCAGCCCCTGCCACCATGGCCAATTGGCCATGCTGGGAGGGGCTGATGGGAATTGTAGTCCATGAACATCTGAAGAGCCACAGGTTGCAGACCCCTGGACTAACACATGCCTCCACTGATCCTGGCAAACATGCCAAGCAGCCAAAATTTTATTAATTTGTTACTTTGTGCCAAGGAGTGGTACTCTGTTTTGAAATATCTCTTCTCATGACTAACCAAAACTTTAAAAAATAATTGAATTGGTCGCAAGGTTTTTACAGAAAGCAATTGGATAGTGTGAATTGAATGCTATATATTTTAACGGCCGGTTTGGGGCTGTTCGTACCCAATTTTACTTTTTTTTTTTGTGCTCTGTAATGTAACTTTGTACTGACCCCATTTCATTTTAGCCTTCTTGTCATTTAAATGCCAATAAAGGCTTTTCATTTGCCAAGCAGCTCCAACATAAAGCTAATAGTAGTCAAAATGCTTGCAAAACTGTATTGTTAATCCATTTCCTAAAAATTATCACGACGTTCCAACTAAGTTAAAAGCCATAGCCCAAGACTCCATGTAACGCAGTCTCTGGATTATAATTGTTTAAACAACGTATTCTCAGCCAGCCCATAGCGAGGTAAAAAATAATTAAACAACAATTTTTAAAAAGGAAGTCAAGCACCTGGGCTGGTGGATAAATCGAAATATTTACATTTCAAAGCATCCCAGAGGAGCCCAAACCCATCTGTTTAACCGATGTTTGCAAGATTCAATTGGCAGCTTCCTGATGGCGTTTGTGCAAAGAAATAGATTATTAGAAATCCCAAACAGTGTAGGTGTTAATGAAGGAGTAAACCATAATGAATACTAAAGGTGGAGCATGTTGACCTTTCTGGAGATATTAGGGGTGGGGGGTGGGGGGTGAAAGAAAGCTAAGATCTAATCGCCCCTCTGCATGCGTTTTTGTTCTTTAGCATTGCACAATTATTTCGTCCTATAGGTTTTGATTCACAGCTGCTGTCCTTTCCTTGTTGTGATTTTCTTTACAATTTGAAGCTGAGTATAGATGGAAAAGAAAGGGTTAAGTAAACCGTTGAGTGATGATCCCTCCCTCTGGGCAAGGGATAAAGCCAGGCCTTTGAGCATCTAATTTACAGTCATAATGACCTGAGGCAAAGGAATGTGACCCGTGGCTTAGAATCTAGCATCTTCAGCAACTTCTTGAAGACGCTCTCATTTTTTAAATAAAAAAGAACAAGCTGCTAAGCAGCAGGTGGGAATTGAGGGGGAGTGGCATGGGGTTCCTGTAAAAGCTGCAAAGATCCTGAACAGGATTTCTGCTGTGTTGAGTCAAGACAGCACAATTGTCACCCGTTCTCAAGGCAACCCCTGTATGTTGCTCAGCTTTCAGTCTGTCAGTTGCAGTGGGATACACTAGTTACAGTGGACTGCACTGTCATGACCCCATCTGGCAAATTGGACACTGATTTCAGAGGAGAAGTGATATTATATTTCCAAGTACGGAATCTAGCAGTCCAAAGCATCTCAGCAGGCATCTTTCCAGCTGCATAGGATCTTCTTCATGAGTCATGAAAACGCCCATCTGGAGACCCTAGGGTTGGTCGATACCAAAGAGGTTCGACAGGTTCGGATTTGGATCAGGTTCAGGTGAATGGGCTCAGATCGGGCGAGGTTCAGATGGCTTGGGCTCGGACACATCCAAACCTGTGGGAACATCCGAGAAATTTGGATGCATTTTTATTTTTTAGGTGTTTTTCATGTTTCGGCCTGCAGGGGGCGCAGTTGTAGACATATCGGCACCAAAATTTCAGGGTATCATTAGGAGACTGTCCTGATGATACCCCCAAGTTTGGTGCAGTTTGGTTTAGGGGGGACAACGTTATGGACCCCAAAGGGGGTGCCCCATCCCCCATTCTTCCCAATGGGAGCTAAGGAGATGGGGGTACCCCTTTGAGTGTTCACAACTGTGGCCCCCCTGAACCAAACTGCACCAAACGTGGGGGATATCATCAGGACAGTCTTCTGATGATACCCTGAAATTTTGGTGTTGATACATCTAAAACTGCGCCCCTGACAGGCACCCCCAGAAATTTGCCCAAGATTCTTTGTTCTGCAGTGACTTTGCTGCATTGCTGTCAAGGGGGAATTTCTGGTGTAGGCTGTGGGGTGCACATTTCTGAAGGTACAGTCACAAAACTTTCAGGGGATCTTCAGGAGATTCTCTGGATGACACCATCCAGGTTTTGGGAACTTTGCTTCAGGGGGCAGTGGGAGATGGGCCCTATCCTTTTTTGGGTGGTCTCACAGACTGATAACACTTTGTTACGTTTCAGGCAGTGACCTAGCAGTGGGGGCATGGGGGGCTGGAACCCCAGGTGTCACTTCCTCAGAGGCACACTGCAAGACTGTGCCGTCCCATCAACTGCACCCCCTTGTAACTGCGCCCTCACCCCAAGCTTCCCAAGTTTCACATAAAGATGTTAGTAGATTATATATTCCTCTGCCACAGAACAAAGTATGCAGGACCTTCTTTGTCGTAGAATTCTGTGCCTGTGTCCTACTGCCTGTTTAGCCCTGCTCCCCCCATCTGTTTGAAAGAAAAAAATACATTTTGGCATAAACTCCCTTGTATCAAAGTATCATGTTCAGTAATGCACAAAATAATGGCTTTGACAAAGGTAGTGCTTAGAAATGAATGATGATTCTCATATTCATTTGGAACTACATTCTAAAGTGGAATCATACAATTTTCTCATAACATCTTTATGTGGAGCAGAGTATAGACACCAAAGGACTTCCAAAAATTGCTTTACAGGTTGGGCAGAAAGCTTATGTAGCGGTAGTCCTGCACATGCCTGAAGGCAGTCCACTGCAAAGATCCGGGGCTATCATAGCTGGGAACACACTAAGGAAAAGATGGAATGAAATGGTCAAGCCAAAAAAATGCCCAGGAAGTTTAATTGGTGCAGGGAGGGGCAGTCTCTCCAATAGGTATGATTTAATTATAGCCTAAACGAAGTCCACTAATTATAGCCTAAACGAAGTCCAGTAATACATTCACTTTAATATGTTTCCTTTTTAATGCTAATATCATTACAGCGTGTACATGCCATTTCTCTCAGTTTCTCTGTGTTAATTGGGACAAAGACTGGAGAGCTGCGGCAGGGTGATCCAGTGAACAGTTGTCTTGGAAACGGCTTGCCTGTTTTTCCCATGTAGCTTTGCAAAGAAAAGGTTTAGGGATCTGTGAAAAGTGAAAACCAGGGAAAGGTGTCTGGGTCACCTACCCCATAGTTAGGCTCTTAGCCCTGACCCTGTGTCTGTTGTTCTTGCAGCTCTGATACCCATGGGGCTTCTTGTCCACTCTGCTTGTCATCAGAGATAACTTGACCCTTAGTATTTCTGGGTCTCAATAATGCTGTCTGATCACCTGTAGTCCCCACGGTTCTTTTATAACAGAAAAAAGTTGCCTTGCTATTGCTATGAAGTATATTTTTCAACCAACAAAAAGGGAGGGAAAAAAATCCAGAACCACCTCAAATCCATTAACCACCTCAACCATTTTTCTGTTTAGTTACCAGAGCCAGCTTGAATAAAGGTAGTGGTGGAAACCTTCCATCTTCACGTTGGAAGAGAGGTGTGGCAGAATAAATAGACTTCTGGGAGTGAGTGGGTGTAGGTCCGTGGTGGCAAACCTTTGGCACTCCAGATGTTATGGACTACAATTCCCATCAGCCCCTGCCAGAATGGCCAATTGTAGTCCAGATGTTATAGTCCATAACATCTGGAGTGCCAAAGGTTCGCCACCACTGGTGTAGGTGGTTGAGTGTGGGGGAATTGATCCTGCATCTGGTTGGGAAACCCTTGTCATGAAACCTCAGATCTCAGACTCGATTACTATGGCAGTATTTATTTTTGTATTTGTCCTTCTCCTGCACACAAATGACTTTATCCGGCAGCTAGCCAGTTTAGAATAAAGCAAGGATCTGAGGAAGGTTATTTGCTTTAACGCTCTCGGGCTTAACGCAACTCTTTAGAATTCAGACTGCTGCCTTCTACATTGGACTAGTAATATTCACAGACCAAAATGAATGTAGTATAAAATTAGAACATGATGTGCCAACTTTATGTAGGGTTGCCAGAAATATACTCTCGTTTCAAGTTTAGATCCATTGCCTGCCATTAGACAGGTACACATTTATTTACAACTGATCTGTCTTTATGAACTTCTGACAAAAAGACTTGGATTTTATATCCTGCTTTTTCCATGCCCATAAGGAGTCTCAAAGTTGTGTACCTTACCTTCCTTTCCCCCCTCCCCCCCCCACAATAGACACCTTGGGAGCTAGGTGGGGCAGAGAAAGTTCTGAGAGAACTGTGAGTAGCCCAAGATCATCCAGCAAGCTTCATGTAGAAGACTGGGGAAGCAAACTCAATTCACCAGACAAGAGTGTGCTGCTCATGTAGAGGAGAGGGGAAAAATCCTAGTCTACCAGATTAGAGTCCATCACTCTTAACTACCACATCAAACTGGTTGCTAAATATCTTTCTGCTGCTTCTAGTAAAGACTTATCTTGTCTCCTGATGTCACTAAATCCATTATGGCTCAGAATTGGTTCACATGACCCTCTGCATGTGTGGCCAGATAGGTACCGCTTGCATTCGTTCTTAATCTTTATTCAGCCCAGCAGTGTGGCAAAACATTTGCGTGATGGCTCCGTCGCTGTCGCTGTGTGATAAGATGAGCTGAAACATTCCCAGGCCACCGTGCATGTTGATCGGTGAGTTGAAGGAGTGATGGGGCCACCGCACAATCACTTCATCTCACAGCCAACTTGGGTAGGGATTCATTTCATGAATAACTTCATTCTGAGCACATCCCCCTGTGAGCGGGGCTGCGTGAACTGGTCTGCAGTGAAGGTCCAGCTTTGTGGTTTCATGAAATAAAATTGTTTAGTGAAGTGCACTTTCAAATATCTAGTTTGGCCTTTGGCAAGAGAGACTAGTCTGGGGTGTGCATGTAGTGGTCAGGGAAAGAATGCAGGGAAAGCATCACTGAGTTTCAGACATGAAGGGGAGCTAGTAGACTGATTTCTTCTCGGCACCTGATTCAGAGGTGGGATCCAGCAGGTTCTCACCTGTTCCCGAGAGGGAACAGCCGTGACTTACCGTGGCTGCCATTGCTGATGGGGAAGGGACAGCCTCCTTGGGGCTGCCTCCTCCCCCTTGCCTTGCGAGCTCCTCTATGCTCGCGAGGCTTTGGCTCGGGAGGTGGGGCCGGGTGGCCTATTTAAACCTAAACCCGGCCTCCCCACCTCCCCATTTGCTGAAACGTGTGTGTTTGTTGATCGTCTCCGCGCACATGCACATTGAGGTAAGCCCCACCGCCGCTGCCTGCGGCCGGCTTCTACGGGGGGGAGAGGAGCCCGGCGGGGCAGGCCTCGCGCTGCCCGCGCCGCTGCCCTTGGCTTTCGGCCTGCTCCTGCCGGCGTGGAGAGGGGGGACCCTTTGGGGCTGGCCTCGTGCCGCCCGCCTCCGCTGCCCGGGGCTTGCTTTTGGCTGCTGCCGGCGGGGAGGAGTAGACCCGGCGGGTCGGGGCTTGTGCCGCCCGCCGCCGCCCACGGCTTTTAGCCGGCTGTTGCCGGCGGGGGGGGGGAACCGTGGGTCAGGCCTCGCGCCGCCCGAGAGTGGGTTACTAATTATTTGTGTGTGCCGAGAGGGGGTTACTAATTGGGTCTGCTTTTCCTTTAGAAATTCCATTAGGTCCAAAAATCATAAAGTCCTGTTGTTTCCTATGTGGCTGGTTAGCAAAGGTAGAAAACGGGATAATTCTCCCTGTTGGGCTGTTTTAAAAACATGTTTTAGTAATATGGTAAAGTTCCTTGTTTCAGGAAAGTATCCTTCTTTTGATTTCTAGAAACAAAATTAAGTATTTGAAAGTATTAAGTATTTGACAGGCAGTTAATTAGAGGAGAAGTAGTTGTTTCTGTTGGCAGTAGACGATAGGACTTGCTATAATGAGTTTAAATAATGGACAGAAAAATACCAGCTGGAAATTAGGAACTTTTTTTTTCAGTAAGAGTTTTTTTCAGTAACAGAGAAATTATTAATGCCCCGCCCCCGGAATGCCCGGCCACACCCCATCGTGCCCCGCCCAGTCCCATTGGTGCTATGCCACTGTTTGAATCCCACCACCATGGGAACCTGTTACTAAAATTTTTGGATCCCCCCACTGACCTGACTGTAATATTGTGTACAGTGAAACGGTCACTAAATATCCCTGGCTTGTTTTCAAGGGTTTGTTCTGTTGTTAGATAATTTATGAAGATTTTATGGTATTTTTACTTGTAAGGTTCCTCAAGCAGGATTCTTGAGAGATGGCATAAGAAAATTCCTACATAAAGAAATCCTGCAATCGGTGTAAGAGTAGGGAACAAAGACTTCTCAGAATTCTGAGTGGAAGAGACACCTCCCAGTAATTCAGTAACAACACTATAGGGCGAATTCCCACTGGCGATTAATCCTGGGATAGTCACCCGAAATATCCAGGTTTCCTTGAGATCTCCTCACAGCCAAACTGTGGAACATAGATCAGTCCTGTTTCTGGCGCTCCCCACCCCACCCCCCCCCATCACAGGAGGTTGCTTTAGTAACCCCTTCTCGGAACTCAGAAAAAATTAGTAACCACTTCTAGAGAAGTGGTGAGAACTGGTTGGATCCCACCTCTGAACACACACCTCTTTCTTGGTATTGGGTGTACTGCAAATTCAAGACAGCTTCTAACACTGTTAACACATGTATGTATTTCACACAAAAAACATGCCCTAGTAAAAGCAAACCAATTTATTCAGCTGTTTTCAGCAATATAAAAAGGCACGTTTGCATCTCACCCATTGTGACTTCACAGTTTTAATGGGATGGATGCGCTTGGGCAGAGCCATCAGGTCCTCAACATCAGGCTGTAAGGCATGAAGAAGATCCCCACAGTCAGTAATGTTCAGCCTGTTTCTCTCCTTGGAAAGAAGCTGGCTGACTGCACTGAAGCCTGGCTTTACTAAATATGATGTTGGGAAGGCAATAAAGTACATC
Organism: Sphaerodactylus townsendi; assembly: GCF_021028975.2. Lineage (NCBI taxonomy): Eukaryota > Metazoa > Chordata > Lepidosauria > Squamata > Sphaerodactylidae > Sphaerodactylus > Sphaerodactylus townsendi. The sequence continues at coordinate 26,296,772 of NC_059427.1, read as the reverse complement.
TTGACTGTGTCCCACACTGCGGTCAGGAAGATCTTTTTGAGACAACCCCGTCAACAGGGCACAGAAATAGAGTAACTAAGATGCTTTTGCTGGCTCTTTGCCTCGACTCCTCCCCCCCTTACACTATTAGGAGAGTGCTGCTGCTTTTCCTTTTAAACAATCTTGCCTTGTAAATCATCACCCATGGTGCTCTTTGCCTTGGCTCTCCCCTTCTTAGTCCTATACTGCAAGGATGAATGCTGTTGCAAGAAAATACCTTGCAAAGCAGCTGTGATGGGACGCTTTGTCTTTGCTCCTCCTTTTACCCTGGGCTTCACAGTGAGGAAGGGGCTGCTACTTTTCCTTTAAAACTCATCGGTCACTAGGCTGGAATGACAGGATATTTTTTCTCTGACAGCTGACCCAGGAATCTCTGAGCCAGCCCCTTACTGACCCCAAATTCCTCACTGCCCCCTTGATGTTTCCATTACCCTGAGGAGGGCAGTAGTACCCACTTTGGGAATCCCTAACTAGCAGATCTCCAAAGGAAATACATTTTGGGGTTTGGTGGGGCTGTCATCACCATGATATTAGCGGCAATACCAGAACTTGACACAGTGTGAAGCTTTGATCCAAGCACCTTCTTTCTGAGGTTCTTCTACATACCTTATATTGTATTTGTTTTATGTCTCATTGTACACCGCCCAGAGCCCTTCGGGGGTTGGGCGGTTTATTAAGTCTAATAAAATAATAATAATACCTCCATGGAGTGACAAAGGGAGGAGAAACTGCGCCCGGGACATGAACTGCCCGCACGCCCCCTCCTGCCCCCATGCCACCCATGAAATGCCCTCGACACTCCCCACCCTGCCCCACTCCACCCTGCCCTGACAAGCACGGCCCCAACACGTGACTGCAATGGCGGCGCCCAGGGCTAGTTGCCCCGAATGTCCCCATTGCAGCTCCACCTCTGCCCCCAGAAATAGTACTAGACATGTTGGTTACCTGGGGCTGAGTGTGGGGAAACTGCGCACAGGGCACATCACGCCCTGCGCCCCTGCCACAGCGGCACCTGCCCCTGGCCTGGAATGCCCCTGCCATGCCCCCTCCATGGCCGGGCCATGCCTCCACTGTGGCTCTGCCTGGGGTGTCGTGCCCCCCGCCCCATTGGTGCTATGCCACTGAGGTGACCCATTGGGATTAGCTGGGTAAATGAAATCCCATTTCTTTTCAGGGTCCTTCCTTCCTTACCCACACAGTCTCTGCTTCTGCTTCTGCTTTCTTTTCCTCTCAGGCTTCTGTTTTTCCTCTCTCCACTACATTTCCCCCCACTTCCTTTAAACTTTACTGCTTCGTTCACCTCCCTGCTCTCCCTACCATAATGCCTTATCCTTTGTCAATTGCACAGCCTCTCCCTTTCATCTTTCCGCATTTTCGGTTCTTCACCTCCTGCTGAGGGTCACACACAATTCTGGCAGCCATTTTGGGTTGGTATAGAAACTAAAAAGGCCACTTGAATGACTCCACCTATGATATGTGTGTATGCACATTTTTTTTTATTTTTGAGAGGATTTTGACTTACATTTTAACAGGTTTTATACTTTTTTTCTACAAAACTAGAGACTGTTTCTCCAAATATGTATCTACCTCCCGGGTGTCCCAACAGTCTTCTTGATCTTTACAGTATGGTCACGCTTGGGATATACAATTGAATATGAAACGGTTTCCCTGAAAGTTTGAGTCCCTGAAGACCCAGCCTTCTCTGTCTCCAAGTGCTCAAAACTTTACCTGTGCAAATTACATCCTCTTGCTTTTCAAAGAACTCCGGGGCAGGGAAAACCAGCAGAAGTTCAGCACCTTCCTGTGAGAGGACAAGCCACAGCTCACAAATTACACAAATGGCCTGCCCAGGAGGTATCATCTGCCAGACCAGGTGCATCTATTCCTGTCAGACACTCTTTAATAAAGAAGCTTTTGGAGAATTAGCGAGTTCCCTTTCTGGAGATTATAACGAAAATGCCTTCTGTTGCCTGCGCCTTTTGAATAGCTTGTGTGTGTGTATGGGGGGGGGGGGCTACCTGTGATATATTTAGAATACCTTAGGAGTATTCAGGTGGGGCTTTCTTTAGCGTACACAGACGGCTTTGCGGTGCTGGCGCCGTTTCTTCCAGTCTGTTGGCAACAGCCTGCTCCCCCTTGTTGGTTTGTTTTTGTGCTGGTGACAGCTCGAAGAGGCAAGGAGGCATCAGGGAGCTCCCTGCAGGAGCTCTGAGGACTCTCTCAAGAGCAGCGGAATGAAATGCCTTATAGCGAGAGGGGAGCCATTTATCAGCCTTAACTTGGATGTAAAACGTCCCTTTAACCACTTCCTCATGCACTCCGGTTGCTACCATGTGTCAATAAAGATAACAAGTGGGCTTCCAGGCTGGGATAAGAATCTGGGATATATATTTTTTTTGGTGGGTTTTTTTTCTCCTCTTCTACATTTTCGACATGGATACGAATGCACAGATTGCCACTGATTTAAAGCATGTAGGGAAAGCCTGTGGAGAATTATATTTCTTTCATGATTGAATGCTGGTACTCGGTGTTATGTGGGGAAGCAGTTGCTTGGTTTAATAGGCGCACAGCTGGTGTTATCTGAAAAATAATCATTATGATAGAAAGCACACATTTTTCATGTTTTCTGTCAGATCTGTCAAGCTCGGTTCTGCACCGTCGCTGTATACTTGCCTGACATTCCTTGAATTATCAGATTACCATCTTTAAAAAGCGCAATGTGCTTAATGCTTTCGCAACGCCTTGTGTAATTGAACAAATGTAATGGAAGAGCATGAGTGTGTAAAACAGAGCACTGTGGACAGGGAGGGTGGACTATTATTCCTTCCGTCCTGTCTTGGATCCCAGACTCAGGAGGCACCTATGCGCTGGCTCTACCTCAGGAGTAGCTGCTGTTACCGGATTCTAGACAAGTAAATCTATGAGGAAGGCATGGATTTTGACAGCTGAAGGAAGTTGTGCCAATGATAACTTCCTGTGCAGGGGGTAGCCAGGAGGAAGGTGAGCTCTGGCAACTCTGTGCCTTTCTCATTGTACCAGCTCAGGCAGCCATACGGGTGAGGAACTGGGCCTGTTAGTAAATAGAGTGACTTCCAGTCTTGAAGAAGGGGCTATTGGTCAGTGTTAGAGCATCTGTTTGCATGCAGAAGGACCCAGATTTTATCCCCAGCATCTCCAGTCAAAATGATCAGGTAGTAGGTGATGTGAAAGATGTCAGTCTGAGACTCTGGAGAGCTGTTGCTGGGGTAAGCAGACACTATTGACCTTGATGAACCAATAGTCTAAGTATAGGGTTGTTTCATGTGTTCATATGATACACCGTGGCCGTGCCTAAAATACGGCTGCCATTGCAGGAGGGAGGGCCCAAGCAAGGGCTGCGTTGTTGCCCGGTTAAGGGCTGGGGGTTAGGGTTAGAGGAATTAAGTTGACTGACAGCACTCGGGCTGCCCAGAGACTTGGATCACCCCTCCCATACTGCACTATTTGCTTCCTTCTATTCTGCATCAATAAAAAACCTCTGGCTATGGTAAGGTGACCAGCTGTCCCGCTTTTGGCGGGACACTCACGCTTTTCCGCAATGTGTCCCGCGGGGTTTTTAAATTGTCCCCATTAGGCAATGCGCTCCTGCGGCTGCGTGCACCTCCTGTGCTGCCGCACTGCCTTCTGGGGCACTTCCCTGTTTCCTGACCGGGGGGCGCAGCAAAAGGCAGTGTGCTCCTGCGGCTCCGCGGGTGCACACGCCCCGCATTACAGGAGTAAAAATCTGGTCACCTTAGGCTATGGCCATAATTTTACCCACACAAAATTGTCATGTGTTTATTTGATCATGGTTTATGCTAGGTAGCCTGAGCACGGGGGGCGGGGCATACCTCTGCCCACAATATCTAGGCTGTATACGGTCTCTCAAAGCTGTGGGACCATCTCTCCCCCTGCTCTGTCATGACAGCTTCATTCATCTGAGGAGGGCCTTCTGTGGGAGCCAACCTGGAAATGAGCAAAATCAACAACTGCTCATGAATGGCCTGCTTGAGGAAATTTAGGAAGGATGCCCCTCCCTTGGCTTCCCACAAACTGTGCAAAACTGAATTATTCAAGAAGGTTTTTCTACACAGGTAGTAGAGGTGTACTGTATGAAATGGTTCACAAAGTTCTCTGAATAAATGACTAGGGACTGTGGTCTGCACTATTGTGTATAGCTGGCACTGTGTGTTACTGTAACTACTATGTAATTTTTGTAACATTTGGTGTGTCGTGTTAATACTTATGCTTTGCTTCAGTTCTTTTTTTTTCAGATTTCTGTTTGATTCCTGCTTCCTACAGTCGAAATCCTATCACATTGCTTATTGAATGTTCCATCCTGTTGATTGTATTGATTTATGCTGTGTAATTTTCCTTGAGTCTCAGTGAGAAATGTGGCTTATAAATCACATAAATTAATTAATTAAGTTGTTTTGGATTTCCCAGAACATTTCCAGCAAGGGTTTCCATTAATGGGACAGATTTTTTTTTGCGCCTCCTTTATACTGTTCAAAATAATCTCCAAAATGCTGTTCTGGGAGGATTATGTACTTTCAGAGGGAGAAATTGGAGGTCTTCCTCAGGAGGATAAAATGTATGGTCACGAAAACAGGGTGATAGCCAAAGGACTCCATCTGACTATGTGGCCCTGCAGCCGCAGATTGCTGAACAAGGGGAGCTAAGCAAGGCAAACCCACTAAGTAGGGCTGGCTTGGGATGAGGAGGTCTTTTGTGGCCTTTTCAGGCAGGGCTGAGGGCACAACACAGCCTTAGTCTCTCACCTCATCCGCCGCCCACACTGTTTCACTCCCACCCTCCCCTCATCTTCAGTGATTTAAAAATATAATTGTAAGATTGTTACTGTTGTCATGCTTACTTATTTGTCACAGCTTGATGTACTAGGCATGGGGATGGATCCTTTTGTGGGGTAACAGTGCCTGTGTGCCTGCTTCCTCAACGATTGAGGGCCCCCGTAAGAACATAAGAACTAGCCTGCTGAATCAGACCAGAGTCCATCTAGTTCACCACTCTGCTACTCGCAGTGGCCCACCAGGTGCCTTTGGGAGCTCACGTGCAGGATGTGAAAGCAATGGCCTTCTGCTGCTGCTGCTCCCGAGCACCTGGTCTGCTAAGGCCTTTGCAATCTGAGATCAAGGAGGATCAAGATTGGTAGCCATAGATCGACTTCTCCTCCATAAATCTGTCCAAACCCCATAAAGGGCTTGGGGGTCGAGATGCCACTATGGCGCAGGGCTAGGTGTGGGCAGGAGGATGGCTTATACCCTCTGGTGGCAAGGAGAGTGCCAAGTAGAAGCTGGCACCCACATGGACTCCCAGGCACTTGCCATCCCAATGGGTTTCCCAAGCAGGCTTGCTGAGGGTGATGGTATAGGGTCAGCAAGTGTGCCACCCCGGCTGCAGATCCATCCCAAGCTCCTTTGCTGTTCAATCATTAAACAAGCTCTGGCCAGCAATTTTACCATCAAGGGGTATATGTGTTTTATTGCCAACAAGGACTTTCACTACCTGCCTGCCTGCCTCTGGTGGCAAGTTGCAACCTCTCTCTGTTTAGCCAGCTGAGTCCCCAGAAAGAACTTCTCTGAACAGGTTTTCTGAACTTTCTTTTTAAAAGATAAGTCACTTCTTCGTGGGCCCCAGATTTAGATCACTGGGGTTGCGGGAGATTGAGAAAAAATTGTCGTCATTGATTGAAACTGCCCTCCTCCACACAAACCAGGAAGTTGTTATTAATCTTGGAAGAACAAAAAGATAGGTAAAGTGGATATGCTCGTCTCAACCTCTCTAGGGCTAACAAGAATTCTAGGAGCAATTTTGATTGGTGAAACGGCCCAAGCTGCAGAAAAATTAAACTCCCCTCTTACTGCATGTCCTCCTTGATTTGAATCAGGGGCATCCAGAGCTGCAATTAACTTAGAAAAAAAATTGGCGGGTCCATTCCGATATCTACCAGCATCATATCTACTTTGTCCCTTATCTTCTAACGGCTGATGCTAGAACTGTTACACACATGCTAGCTGTTCTGTGGGTACAACTAATTTTATCTATCACACTTAGATATTCATAGTGTCCTTGTTCAGGGTGCCTTGACATGTAAATCTGCAGCAGTCTCGAATTCAGGCAATCTATATCACGAGGCCCAGGGGTAGCGCAGTCCCTGGGACCGTTGCTTGGATGCTTGTCAGTTATTTTTTTCTGATTATCTAGTAGAAATGTTCCATGTCACCCTCTCTTCATTGATGATGGAAGAACATATGTGTTGTTAAGTCACAACAGCCTAATTTTGACATTTGTGAGGTCTAACCATGTCATTTGTGAAGCTGAGCCAAATTTACTTGGGACCAGCTTGGTCCCTCAGCTCTGTAAAGGTCCACTCTACCCTACTGCAGCATCCCTCGCTGTTTTCTGTCGTAGTTGTCCCACTGGCTTGACATCTTCCAAATTCTTCTCTAGGATCACCCACATTAAGTAGTTTGGCCTAGTCAGTTGTGAACATTTCATACCAAAAAAGAATTTTATTTCATGCCACACTTTTCTCTGCTTTTAAGGAGACTCCAGGCAGCTTACAAACTCATTCCCTTCCCCTCTTTACAACAGATACCTTGTGAGGTAGGTGGGGCTGAGAGAGTTCTGAGAGAACTCTGACTAGACCAAGGTCACCCAGCAGGCTTCATGTGTCGGAGCAGGGATACAAACAGTGGTGGGATCCAAAAATTTTAGTAGCAGGTTCCCATGGTGGTGGGATTCAAACAGTGGCATAGCGCCAATGGGGCTGGGCGGGACACGATGGGGGCGTGGTCAGGCATTCCGGAGGCAGGGCATTAATAATTTCTCTGTTACTGTAAAAAACTCTTACTGTAAAAAAAGTTCCTAATTTCCAGCTGGTATCTTTCTGTCCATAATTTAAACTCATTATAGCAAGTCCTATCGTCTACTGCCAACGGGAACAACTACGTCTCCTCTAATTGACTGCCTGTCAAATACTTAATACTTTCAAATAATTAATTTTGTTTCTAGAAATCAAAAGAAGGATACTTTCCTTAAACAAGGAACTTTACCATATTTCTAAAACATGTTTTTAAAAACAGCCCAACAGGGAGAATTATCCCGTTTTCTACCTTCGCTAACCAGCCACATAGGAAACAACAGGACTTTATGATTTTTGGACCTAATGGAATTTCTAACGGAAAAGCAGACCCAATTAGTAACCCCCTCTCGGCACACACAAATAATTAGTAACCCACTCTCGGGAACTGGTGAGAACCTGCTGGATCCCACCTCTGGATACAAACCTTTTTCTCCAGACTAGAGTCCGCCACTCTCAACCACCACATGGAGTATTCTTATGACTGTCCTTTTTCTCAGACTCTCAATGTATGGATAATCAGTTTCATTGTATAATTAGCTTCACAAAGAAATAGGAGAAAGGAGTGTTTTTCCCCAGCATGGTGACACACTACACAGAGATCAGAGGGCTGTTTTAGAAATACATCACAAAGCTTGCATTCAGTAACCATACATGTGGAGATGAACCACAGACTACATTTCCCTGTTATAAGCTGTGGAAGTGACTTCTAAAACCTTATTATTGAGATGTAGCCTTTGATTCCACTTAGCTTTTTATGTGTTCCTACTTGCACTTTTTGCTTGATTACTTTGTAGTAGGAGACATAAGATATTTTATCTGGCAATGTAGCTTTACTCTAATTCTAAAAATTGCAATGTTAGGATTTTTTTTCTAAAAAAGTTCAGTAATAGAGAAATGCAGCTTTGATCTCTCATAGCAGAGTGCTGTCTTTGAAACTGTTACAGATTTTTATAACATAAGGATGGCATTAACATGTGTTAAGCCTGAGAATCTGCAATCATTGCCTACAAGTCAAACTTACATTCTGCCTTGTGCACTAAACAGTCCAAGTTGGGTTCAGCCAGCTATTTCACTCAGCCTCATCTACTTACACTCCTTATGACTGACTCACTACACAGAAAAACTATTGGTACGTGGAGGGCAGGTCAACCCAATGCTTCTCAATGGGAGGTAGATGGGTCTTCCGAGGGGCTAAGCTTCTCATATTTGTGTCTACGTAGCTGCTGAGATAGCTCATCAATTTAAAAAAAACTGTATACAGTGGAACCTTGGTTTTCATTGCCTTCGGTTTTCATTGGTTTCAGTTTTCATTGATTTTTTCAGTGAAAAAATTGTTTTCATCGATTTATAGTAAGGTGCAGGGGTTTGTGGAGAAAAATCACCCGGACAAAGCTGTTGCAGGCCATGTCTGCAACTTGTTTAATGACAATTGTCTTGCCCCATTTCAGACAAATCTTAAAGAGGCGTCAGAAACAGACCTCTTTGGGCAGCTTTCTGGTGCGACATTGGTCCACTGGCTCTGAAGCTGGTCCTAGTGTTATTGTTGGTTACTGTTTTCAGCATTAAACACTATGTTTATTCACCCAAAAATATGTTTTTGGTATGTTTTTTGGAGTTCCTAAAATGGATTAATTGGATTTACATTGATTCCTATGGAAAAGTTTGCCTCTGTTTTCATTGGTTTCAGTTTTCATCGATTCTTTTCAGACGGATTATCAACAAAAACCGAGGTTCCACTGTATTGCCAGAGTCAGCAGGACCAGCTGAGTACAACTATGTACTTTTGAGACTGACAAGGCACCCAGGAATGAAACCTGCAGAGCAAACATCCTGGGGCACCCTTCAGCAAATGGCGACAGGGAGGTTCCCTTCATCTGCACATAAAACGTTGGCTACAAACTGAGGGTGAAATTGACCAGAGGGCAAACCAGTCAGGTGGGACAAATAAGAGGCCTCCTGAGCGCTGCATTCTGTATAGTCAGGCAGGAGATGTCTTGCAAGCCACTTAGGGGGGAAAGGAGCAAGTTGAAGTGTTCGCCAAAAAAGGTGCCTTGAGCTAAAAGAAGGTATCCTGAGGATGTCTTGGGAAGAAAGCTGGGTGGAGTGTCTTCCCAGGACATCTTTTTTTTAAGCATCCCCAGAATGTTTTATTTAGGTTGTGTGGAACAGAACTAGAAGAGGTTGGATTTGTACCCTGTTGTTCTCAACTGTAGGAGCCTCAAAACGGTTTACAAGCTCCTTCCCTTCCTCTCCTCACAACTGATGCCTTGTGGCAGCTGAGGCGTAGTGGCTAAGAGCAGTGGCTAAGAGCAGGTGCACTCTGATCTGGAGGAACTGGGTTTGATTCCCAGCTCTGCCGCTTGAGTTGTGGAGGCTTATCTGGGGAATTCAGATTAGCCTGTGCACTCCCACACACGCCAGCTGGGTGACCTTGGGCTAGTCACAGCTCTTCGGAGCTCTCTCAGCCCCACCTACCTCACAGGGTGTTTGTTGTGAGGGGGGAAGGGCAAGGAGATTGTAAGCCCCTTTGAGTCTCCTACAGGAGAGAAAGGGGGGATATAAACCCAAACTCTTCTTCTTCTTCTTCTTCTTCTTCTTCTTCTTCTTCTTCTTCTTCTTCTTCTTCTTCTTCTTCTTCTTCTTCTTCTTCTTCTTCTTCTTCTTCTTCTTCTTGTGAAGTAGGTGAGGCTGAAAGAGTTCTGAGAGAAACTGTAACTAGCCCACAGTCACCCAGTATACCAAGGAGCAGGGAAACAAACCCGGTAATCCAGATTACAGTCCACCGGTCTTAACAATTACACCACGCTGGGTCCCAGGGAATGACACAGACTCATCATCCTCCTAAATTAGGAAGAGCTTTGAGTACATTCATATATTAATTGCCCAATGTGGGTGACATAATATTTAGAGTGGGTAAGTGCTGATAAGATTTGCTGTTCTAAGAGTCGATTAAAATGAGTGCTTGCGACCGTCGACAAGGGAACTTTGTCTGTAATGACAAGTGCTTGACTGTAGCTGAAAACGATGAGCTGGCCCCAGGGAGACATCACCACCCACTTGAGCGAGATCCATGAAGGCTTTATGACCCGTTTGAATCCTGATCGAGCGTCGCTGTCTTGACCCGTGGGGAACCAATTGTCTGGAATGGTTGCTCTGTCAGTCTGAGCGACGTGCTCGGCATCCCACTGTAACCTGCGCAGCAGCTTGAAAAAGGTACCAAGATTGGAACTGATATCTTATCACCAAGTATCAAGATACTGTGTTTTAAGAGAACCTTGCTGTTCTCCCCCTCCCCCCGTTCGTACAGCATCCTCTGAGCAATGACCTCCGTCTTATCTGAGAGTAGGAAACCTTTTTGAATCGTTTGCTCCCGTTTTTACTAGGTTGCACTAGGTTTGCCTATTTATTGTTGCTGTTACTAATGATGCTATTATGCCACTTTGATTTTTTTTGGTACCCCTTATCAGTACACTGTATTTTAGGCCATTTCTGTGCTGTTTAGATACTGTACATTTTGTATGCAATTAGCGTAAAGATAACATTGAAATTGGGCTAATTTTGTGGAGAAAATTCAGTATAAGGGAACCAGAACTGGTGCCCCCCTCCCCCCAATTAATGTTTACAGGTTCATTTCTCAAGAAAAGAGAAAGAAAATCAAAATGGCATTTGGGTCTGATTCCTAAGTAATGTATTCTGTCCAAATACACTTTCTCCTTAAGCAATAGCTTGATGACCTATGTACTACTATTATGAGACAACAAAATCCCTAAGGGCAGAATGAAATCCCAGGCTTGGGACCTATACTCAGTATATTCTGGGTACAGGGGTGGACTCTGCTGCTTCCTAGCTGGGTTATGGGACAAATGCTGGGGGAAATGGGAGGACTGATTAATGTCATATTAATGCCATAATGTCACTTCCAGTCAGAGGTGTACCAGGGGAAAATGGTGTCCCAGGCAACACCTGCTCTGGGCACCCCCCATGCCCCATTTACCTTAGCCAGTGGCAGCGGTCCTGGACAGCCTGGTGGGGCCGGGCTGAGGGGTGGTCCATGGCAGGCTCTTGGCCCGGCTGCTCAGTGGGTACAGGGGGAGGAGGGTGTGTGGGGGGCGATTTTGCACACCCACATGACTGACTGGCCTGCTCCCAGGAACATGTGACACCATGTGTCCCCATGGCCAGTACGCCCCTGCTTCCAGTGCAACCTGAAAGTGACATCATGATGTAGGGTTGACATTCAAGTATTCACCCAAAACCCTATGGATAAACCATAGAGTTTGGGGGCAAATGCTGGAAAATTGCCTCTACACAATGATATCACTTATAGATCACATCAGAAATGACATCACATGGTCACAGGTGAAGGCGCCCACAGATAAATCTTCCACCGGCTGCGTACCTAATCCCTGTGTGAGCAGTCACGTTGAGAACCATGGTGGGTTTTTTTTTTACACATGCCGAAGTGAGGCAGTGGATTTTACTCATAGGATTAACAGCAGCATGAAAACAAATTGGTATAAGAGTTTAAAATGGCCTTTGGCACTTTATCTTTTGGACTGAAGTAGGGTCGCCAGCAGGGCGTCCGGAACATGCGGAGGCACCATAAAGTAACAATATGATGTCACCTTCTGGGAAGACTCAAAGGTGATGTCATACTTTTTTAGGAATCACCACAAACTCTGTGGTGAAAGCATAGGGTTTCTGCCAATTCATGTGAATGGGTGACATCACTTTCAGGTTCTCCTGAAAAGGGACTTCTTGCCATCACCTAACAGTGATTTTCAATTCTGTTTCCTTCTGCCAGTGGCAAGAGTCCTGATGGGCAATGGGAACTAGGGCAAGAAATCTTCTGCTCCCAGTGGGGAAATGGCAAAGCGTTGTCTGAAGAAATATTACTGTGGCTTAAAGAGTACATTTTTCATATGCAGAACATTCCGGATTCATTCCTTAGCATCTTCCTTCAAAGGATCTCAAGTAGCATATTTTGGAAAGGCCATTTTGAGCAACATGATACTGAACAGGAGGGACATAACGGGAGCTTCCTAAGTTCCTCTTGTCCAGGCCTATTAGTAAGCCTCACGTATCTGATTAGTTCTCCAAGAAAGCTTGCAATTTTGCCCAAAAACTAAATATCTCTTACAGAGGAACTGTATACATCATCGGACTTTTCAGTTGGGCATTCTGCCCATTTTTTAATACAGAATTTTTTTTTAGTATTAAATGGGCTTTTGTAAATCAACTTTACCAGTAGTGTTCTGTAGTTTCTGTAGTTAAGGACATTTATGTAAGGAATCTTTAGTGTTAAAACCACCTCAGTGACTAGGAAAAAATGTGCCTCACCGTTGTTTGCGATTTTCCTCTTTCGTACCTGTGGAAAGATTGTTATCTTCTAATTTCATTTGAAGAATGAGTGTGGTTGCTTTGCAAATTGTTCTTCTGTGTTCGATTAGGATATAGCCATGTTTGTGTGTTTGTGCGCGTGTTTGTACTTACATAATAACGCCATGGTTGCTGATAGCAATTTTGTTGTTTAGAGAAGTGAATAGCATACATAAACCAAAACTGTGCTTTAAAAACTCATTAAATGTTAAAAGGCTAGATAAATTGAAGAAAGAACGGGCCAAACTCTTGTATAACTAGGTACACGAGAATATCAATATTGCTCATTGAACAGTCTATTCTTCCAATTTGAAAAGAACAACTATTTGTCATGGTTCCTGTCCTTGGGATGGCAGTTATCTAATTAAATGCATATGAAATTCAAAAGGCTTTTACTGAGGGACAGTAATTTTCCTTGGTTGTTTTTAAAGTCTCCAAGATGAAAGAAGAATTACGCCAAGCAGATAATGGATGAATTCCTCCATTGTGCATTAAGGCTCCGAATTGACTAATCATCCTGTGGTTATTAATCAATGTGTTATCTTATAATTTGAAATTAAAAGGTTCTGTTCTCATTTATTGCTGACACCAGCTAATGACACTCGCAGCGGCCGATTACCATGACATCCAGTGCATGCTGATTCCCCTGCAAAACATCACAAAAGTAATCAGAATTAGATCGGATCTACAAGGGGTCGTTTTGAACGTATCGTTATGGTATCCTTTAACAAATGAATGTATAAGCCCAGTCTTTTCTGAATATATACGATGATGCAAGTCATCTGGAAATATGTCACATGTCAGGGAGATGGCTCACTACCTCCACCTGGAAGTGATTCATCTGGTCAGTCCTGATTCGTTCATATGGGTAGGACTGGGTACAGTGGTGGGATCCAAAAATTTTAGGTTCCCATGGTGGTGGGATTCAAACTGTGGCATAGCGCCAATGGGGCTGGGCATGGCACAATGGGGGCATGGCCGGGCATTCCGGGGGCGGGGCATTCCTGGGCGGGGGCTGTGGCAAGGATGCAGCTGCTGCGCCGGTTCTTGGGCGGGAAACGAATGCACCCAGGCGCAGGCTGCCACGCACGCCGGTGCACCTCCTGCTAGACTGCTTTAAGTTCTGCGTGCTACTGCTGAGAGGAGGGGCATAACTAAGGCAAAAATCACATGGCAAAATCACCAATTAGTAACTCCCTCTCGGCACACACAAATAATTAGTAATCTACTCTTGGGAACCTGTGAGAACCTGCTGGATCCCACCTCTGACTGGGTCCTTATCTTGTGGTTTCTCTTCTAAAACAACGGGTAGGTGATGTCAGAGAGTGGGGCTTTGGAGCTTTGGCAGATTATTCTGGTCCTTTTCATGTTACTTCAGCTTTTTAATTGTTATTTGTAGGGGAGCCTTCTGTGAGGGGATGTATGAGTGTCCTTGTTTTGATTCCCACTTTGGTTGGCTTTTGTGTGGGCTTTGGTGAACACATGGCTGAAGGAAATATTGGTTTATTGGCTTCATGAAATTAGAGGGTACGGCAACGGAAGGAGTGGGACCGAAATAGACAAGTTCCTCGCACTACTTTCCACATTGAAGTATGACCATCCCCCCCCCCCCCTTTAGGGCAATAAGTTGGTAAACAGATTTTACTGATAATAAGCTCCGGGACTGCCGTCTCTCACAGACTTTGCAACTTTTCTCACATTACAGACTCCCTCTTCCTAGAAAAGGCAAAGAAGGGGGAGGGGAGAGAAGGGTTCCCTGCAAGGCGACAAGCCTTGTCTCAAAGCATACTGTGCACACAGTCACACCTAGTTGGAAAGTCATCACTTTACATTGGAAAAAGGGAGGAAGTCTTGAGTGTTAGCGCCCGCTGTAATACTGCCAGTCTGGCAAAGTCCAATTCCTAGCTACAAAGCTGCAAAATTCAGCATGGTCTGTAATTTTTTGGAAAGGCAGAGTTAATAGGGGCTTGCTCAGAGGTGGGATCCAGCAGGTTCTCACAGGTTCCCGAGAGTAGGTTACTAATTATTTGTGTGTGCTGAGAGGGGGTTATTAATTGGTGATTTTGCCATGTGATTTTTGCCTTAGTTACGCCCCTCCTCTCAGCAGTAGCGCGCAGAACTTGAAGCAGTCTAGCAGGAGGTGCACTGGCGTGCGTGGCAGCCTGCGCCTGCGTGCATTCATTTCCCACCCAAGGACCGGCGCAGCGGCTGCGTCCTTGCCACAGCCCTGCCCAGGAATGCCCTGCCCCCGGAATGCCCGGCCATGCCCCCATCGTGCCCCGCCCAGCCCCATTGGTGCTACGCCACAGTTTGAATCCCACCACCATGGGAACCTGTTACTAAAATTTTTGGATCCCACCACTGGTCTTGCTGCCTGTGTAATCTCCATCCTATCCTTAGGGATACAAGTGAGGGAACTCTCAGTGACATCTCCTCACTTCATAATGCATGATCAACTAACAGTAAAATCTCTTTGTTGCACTATCACCTAAGATGGGGTAGATCTGGAATGAGTGACCAGTGGCTGGATGATAGCAATCATTATTTGTTATTATTGTTATTTAATTTTGTTTACTATCACAGCTGCCAGTTCTTTAGCTGGTTGTGGTATTCAAGCCCCACCCAGAGGCCTAGGACATTGTAATTTATTGGTGTAGTATTCATGCAGATCACATCAGGGCTGCCTTCTGAATCTGACAGATGCTGATTTTGTCTATTTGAAGTTTGTCGTTGTTGTTGTTAATAATATTTTATTTTATTTATTTGTCACTCTTCTCTACTTGCTCAGGGTGGCTTCCAAATTTAAATAAAATTATACATTAAATACCGTCAAATTTATCCAAATACATTAAAACATAGATGGTGACTAATAACCATCTTGAGAATGCTAGAAATTCCATAATCTAAGCATCTCAACCAATAGAACGATCAGTAAACAGAGGGGAAACAGAGCATTATTGGAAGCTTCCTAGTTTGCAAAGCCCACAACCAAACTCCAGTTTGCTGTGATGCGTACAGATGCTGAAGCCGCTGGAATTTGTTTCCTCCCAACATACATTGATCCCAAACTGGAATGGAACTATGATCTAGCAGCTTGTTTTGGGGGGGAAGAATTCAGTTCTGCTTTACCCAGCTGCCTGTGTTTAAACATCCTGGCAAACTGGACTTTGATCAAAAACTTCACATACTGAGAAGCTTTCAGTCATATTACATGTTCAAGGAGAGAAGGAAGGGAGAGGTGAAGAGTAAGACAGTGTGGTCTAGTAGTTAAGAGTGGTGGACTCTAATGTGGAGAACCAGGGCTGATTCCCTGCTCTTCCACATACAGCCTTCTGGACTTATGATTCCCAGCAGGAGCAGCAGTGGCGTAGGAGGTTAAGAGCTCGTGTATCTAATCTGGAGGAACTGGGTTTGATTCCCAGCTCTGCCGCCTGAGCTGTGGAGGCTTATCTGGGGAATTCAGATTAGCCTGTACACTCCCACACACGCCAGCTGGGTGACCTTGGGCTAGTCACAGCTTCTCGGAGCTTTCTCAGCCCCACCTACCTCACAGGGTGTTTGTTGTGAGGGGGGAAGGAGATTGTAAGCCCTTTTGAGTCTCCTACAGGAGAGAAAGGGGGGATATAAATCCAAACTCTTCTTCTTCTTCTTCTTCTTCTTCTTCTTCTTCTTCTTCTTCTTCTTCTTCTTCTTCTTCTTCTTCTTCTTCTTCTTCTTCTTCTTCTTCTTCTTCTTCTTCTTCTCAAAATGTTGTTTTTGGCCTGTTGTACACCGCCCAGAGCCCTTCGGGGGGTGTGTGTGTTAAAATCTAATATATGAATAAATATAAATAAATAAACATGCAGCCTGGTGGTCTTCAACTTAAGTTCTTAAGTTTTGGGGTTATTTTAATGTTACTTTTTATTGCTGTTTTTATTGTTATAGTTTTATTCATGACGTTTTTATTGTGGGGTTTATTTAAACCTTTGTAAGCTGCCTAGTATGAGGCGGGATATAAATATAATAAGTAAATAAATAATAAATAAGTTTGCTTCATGGTCCATGCTCTGAATGCAGGCTTGGACACAACAAGAACATATATGTTACCTGGTTACAAGAAAACCATTGATTCTCCATTCAGTTCTTTAAGACCTCACTCGGCAATGTATTGATTTAGATATTTATATCCATGTTTCCCTCCAGTGGGGATGCAAAGTGGTCTACAACACTGTTATCCCTTCCTCTAATATATCCTCATAGCACCAGCCCATGATGCAAGTTACACGGACAGAGAGTGACATTCCCAAGGTCACCCAGTGATCTCTCATAGCTGAGTGGGGATGTGAATCCAGCCTCCTAGAGCAGTGGTTCTCAACCTGGGTGTCGAGACCCCTTTGGGGGTCGAACAACCCTTTCACAGGAGTCGCCTAAGACTCTCTGCATCAGTGTTCTCCATCTGTAAAATGGATAAATGTTAGGGTTGGGGGTCACCAAAACATGAGGAACTGTATTAAAGGGTTGCTGCATTAGGAAGGTTGAGAACCACTGTCCTAGAGCCTAATCTGATACTCTGACCATTTCACACAACTGCCTCAAGCCTAGAAGGTTAACTAGTAGCAGCAGTGACATAGTGGTTAAGAGGAGGTGTACTCTAATCTGGAGGAAACAGGTTTGATTCCCTGCTCTGCCACCTGAGCTGTGGAGGCTTATCTGGGGAATTCAGATTAGCCTGTACACCCCAACACATGCCAGCTGGGTGACCTTGGGCTAGTCACAGTTCTTCTGCGCTCTCTACCCCACCCACCTCACAGGGTGTTTGTTGTGAGAGGGTAAGAGTAAGGAGTTTGTTAGCCCCTTTGAGTCTCCTTAGAGAGAAAGGGGGAATATAAATCCGACTCTTCTTCTTAGTGGTATCCCCACTGGTATGTGCAAGAATAGCTAAGTATTTGTCTTCACATTTCTGTTGTTAACTTTGAGTAGCTGTTTTTCAGTGTTTCGTTACCTACAGGAGGGAAGCTGATAACACAATAGGCCATAGTGCAGCGTCTGTGCCATGCAGTCAGACTAATGAACACGTTTGAAGGGTTTAAATTGTGATAGTTGTTGATGAATGTCGGCTGACATGAACGAATGAACTGCTATTGTGCTTGAAGGAGAGGCAGATAAAAGAATTCAATATGTAGAAATCAGATGGAACAAATATGGGTCTCTGTGATTCATCGGAATCTATGATATCTACATTATACGTTAACAGTTTAATGTCTCACTGCTCTGTAATTAATCACCCATTTCCTAAAATCCATATTGATAACACAAGTTATGTATTATGGAGCTGTTGCAGTCCTCTTCTGATCTCAAGGCCGGTCTATGTATCATACTCTTCCCATTTAGAGTGGCTGAAACAGTTCAACAGCCTACCCATGCTATCGGTATAATTCGCAGTTCACCCCATTGCATGGAGAATGCCCACTCCAACGATGAAAATCTCCTAGGAAGCAGCAGGGATGCTATTGAAGATATCTCAGCAGCTTCAGTACAAAAGGCAACTAGCCAGTTACTGATGTGAGCAAGTGCATTTGGCCATATAATGAACTCTTGAAGCGCTGGCATTGGCTGCTGGTTTGTTTTGAAGTTCAATTTGAAACACTGGTTTACCTTTTAAAGCTCTTTGTGGTGGGGAAATACATACTTGCTGCATTCTTTTTCCTAGTATAAGTCCTCGAGTGCCACTCTCATCTCAGCCAAGTCCTTTGGAATGGGTTGCTCAGAGATGTATGGGAAGCATCATCTCTCACAGGCTTTATGGTGGAAAATGGATGGTTGAATTATTTATGTCAGAGAGGGAAAAATCAATCCTTCTTTAGGGGTAATACCCTGCAATCACCAGTTGCAAGATAGTCCACCTTCTTAGAAATCAATAGCAGAGTCTGTGAATTAATCCAGTGTGGAGGAATTTCTATATAGCTCATGTATTCACGATCAAGAAAGCTGTGTTGAATAACTATTTACAAAGCTATTGAAAACAACATCTTGGCTAAAGCTTAGGAGGTTTCAACAACGTTACCTTAGTACAACAAAACTGTAAAAAACAACGAGAATAACTGTTAAGAAAAGAGAGAAGGGAGAGGCTGATTTTAGAGGAAAGAACCCCCCCCCCCCGAAGCCATAGAGGTTTCTCTCATTCAAATTAGGCTCCAGAGACTTTCTAGCAATTTGAAAAGGTCTTTGCAAACTGACCTATTGGTGTCTAACAGTGTGAATCTATTGTTGGTTTCAGTGTTTATGGTGTTATTTCTACTTGTGGAAATAGCTTCACAAACAAGCAAGATGTAACTGCTTTCAATAAATGTGAGGGGTTGAATAAATCGGGAAACGTTATTTGTTGGCTTTTCTCCCATGTTAAGCTGGTTGTGTGTATTGCAAGCTCCCTGTACCTAGGACATGGACTTTTAGAACACCAAATGTCATAACAACATAAGAAACCCCCCGCTGGATCTGACTAGAAGTCCAACTCGTCCAGCATCCCATCTCACACAGTGACCAACCTCTGGAGGTTGAACTACAGAGCGTAGAGGCCAAGGGCTTCCTCTGATGTTGCTTCTTGGCACTGAAATTTAGAGATTTACTGCCTCTGATCATGGAGGCCACTTCACAGATATCTGCAGTAGCATGCCTAAAGCTGAATCTTGCTTATAGTGGCTGCACCTGGCTATATCATGGTGGGCTCAGATCAAACTCTGACAGTCTTTTCCCGTATATTTTCTCCAGGCTACTTTGCACATAATGGTTCTATTGTATGTTCTTAAGGGGACCAGATTTCCTCCTGCTATTTCTCAGGTTTTGTGGATTTCCCAGTTAAGTTAAATTGCTGTTAGATACCTTGGGTTAGGGGGCAGGATATTAATATTTGAATTAATTGGTTTAACAAATCAATAAATTATTAACATAGCCATGGCTGATGCTCCCAATGTGGTCGAAATAGGACTGGATGGTTCATATATAGGTAAAGTTAGTCCCCTGCGCAAGCATTGGGTCCCTTCTGATCTTTGGGGTGATATCACATTACAATATTTATTAAGCAGACTATGTTTTTATGTGTGTGTGTGGGGGGGGGAGGGGAGTTGCCATTACCTTCTCCAGTCATCTACAATTTATCCCTGTCAGGCTGGCTACTCGTTTTACTGACCTTGGAAGGACAGAATGCTGAGTCAACATTGAAGCAGTTATTTGAAACTGACTTCTGTTGGATTAGAACTCAAGTCGTGAACAGAACTTTGACTATAGGACTGTAAATTACCACTCTGCGCTATGGGGCTCCAATGGTGCATATTCCTAGTGGTATTCAAAGTTATGGGGAAAAGCTTTGAAGCACAGAACCATTTTCTGTGATCTCCATCAAATCTGTCATGGGGAAAGTCAAGAGATCCAGCTTCGAATCCTTCATTCAGCCGTGAAGCTCAGAAGGTGACTGTTGGCCAGTCTCTTTCTTGGCCCAATCTATCTCACAGGGCGGTTTGTGAAGATAAAAGAGAAGAGAACAGAACTGGAACTTCTGTGAGGAAGGATGCATGGGTGGTCTTAGCAAATTGGAGACTTGAGCAAAAGTCCATGATGGGGACCAGAAGTGACTGCCACCCCCTTGTGCTCTGAACCATCAAACAAGTGGTCCTCATCTCAAAATCACTTTAGAGGAGCAGATATCAAGAGGAGCAAATATTTAGAGGAGCAGATATCAAGAAATATTGACCCCCCCTCCCCAAGGCTTTATTTATCCTAGTTTCAAACTTCTAGGTGGGACCATGACATCTCTCAGACTGATCTCCAGAGTGCAGAGATCACTTCCTCTGAAGAAGATCGCTGTTTTGCAGAGTAGACACCATGACATTATACCCCTCTGGGGTACCTCTGTTTCCCTAACCATACCCTCCTAGATCTACCCCTAAATCTCCAACAATTCCCCAACACAGAGATGCCAACCCTGCCTCTCTAGAATCAGATGTCCCACCAATGTCTGTATTGAGCATGCTTAGTTCTAGAACCAAAATACATTTTCTTGTTTTTATTACCATTCTCATCCCAAGCATTTATACTGATACACTAGTGAAACATCCCTGCAACAGTGTTCAACAGCTGCCATACATATTATGTCAGAATAACATGGTTTGTTTCCTGCCCCAACAGATAAAGAGTTCAGAGAGCTGCAGCCAATCATATTTTCATATGTGAGATACGGAAAATGTTTTTATAATGCAGGCACATATGCTAATACATTTAACTTTGGAAGTCTTCCCTTGATGTAATGTTCTGTGATGCTAGACTGACAGGGCGCATCATTAGGACCAATCTGTGGAAACACCAAGCAAGAAATGCTCATAAGTATAGCCTAAATGTGATTTTTACATAACACAGTGGTAGTGACTGCAGTGATAAATCTAGTGGCATTCTGTAAGACAGTCATGTTAAAGCTGTATTAGAACCTCAGATTACGAAGGGCAGGTCTGTAAACAGATTTTTAGAACGTAAAAAATTCTAAATGGAGATGGGCAATGCTATGGGACTTCCTAAATGGGTGCCCCATAGCATAGTTTAGACCAGCCATTCTCAACCAGGGTACCGTGGTACCCTGGGGTGCCGTGAGCATGTCCCAGGGGTACAGCGGCAACACTACCGCCCCCCCCTCATTTTTGTGGTGCAGCCATAGAAGCCAACAGTGACTATGGAGCTGGCCCATGGGGCAGGGCCTGCCACAAGGTCAGCAGCCACCACACACCCCAGGTGGCACTTCCACCCTGGGAGGAAGGTACAGAATTGTGGCTTAAGCAGGGGCAATGGGAGGGGAAGGTGGAGGGTGGCGGCAGGGGTACCGTGAGATATGAAGAGTGAGGTCAAGGGTACCCTGTCCTCGAAAAGGTTGGGAAACACTGGGTTAGAAGAAGAAGAACATAATTTAGAAGAAGAGTTTGGATTTATAACCTGCCTTTTTCTCCTGTAAAGGAGTTTCAAGTAACTTACAAACCCCTTTTCTCTTCTCCCCCCCCCCCAAAGACACCTTATGAGGCAGGTGAGGCTGAAAGAGTTCTGAAGAATTGTGACTAGCCCAAGGTCACCCAGCAGGCTCAGGCTCATTCCGCACATGCAGAATAATGCACTTTCAAAGTGCTTTCAGTGCTCTTTGAAGCTGTGCGGAATAGCAAAATCCACTTGCAAACAGTTGTGAAAGTGGTTTGAAAACGCATTATTTTGCGTATGCGGAAGGGGCCTCAGTGTGTAGAAGCAGGGGAAAAAACAAATCCAGTTCACCAGAAAAGCATCTGCCGGTCATGTGGAGGAGTGGGGAATCAAACCAGGGTCTCCAGATTTGTGTCCGCCTGCTCTTAACCACTGTCCCACACTGAAAAAGACCTGGTTTTTATACCCCTCATCTTAAAGGAATCTCAAAGCAGCTTACAATATCCTTTCCCTTCGCCTCCCCACAACAGACACCTAGTGAGGTAGGTGGGACTGAGAGAGTTATGAGAGAATTGTGACTGACCCAAGGTCATCCAGTAGGCTTCATGTGTAGGAGTGGGGAATCAAATCTGGTTCACCAGGTGAGAGTCCACTAGCTGGTCTTAACAACTATACTTCACTGTCCTTCAGCATGTCTTAATGTAGACTTGACTGACAGATTTTACACAAGACAATTCTTTTAAAGGCTTGAAGACCTTAGTAGAATTGCATCTTTTTAAAAAAAAATCTGGCCCGGAATGAACAAAAAAAAAATTACCAACGTGTCAAACTAAGGAAGGATCCACTGTATCCAAATTCTTCGGTGTTTGGAATTTGTGACTCTAGGGAACTGTAACTCTAAGGAAATTTTTGCTATGTTTTATAGACACCTGTGAACAGTGACCACCGACCTGTATATGCCTAGTGAAAAATCTGAGGGCAAATGGAGGCAGCCCTGAGCCAAGGGCTTGTGTGTACGCGTGTGTGTTGTTCTTGTATATTTGACCTCCCCTGACTTGGTGTGCATTTCTGTTTATTGTTGCCTAACAACATCTATTGTCAGGGGGAAAGCATTGGTCCTCGAGAGGGAGACGGGAAAATTTTTTTTCCATCAGGCAAAGTCAAGGCTGCAAAGAAATGTTATCCTAAATATGCGGAGATGTCACTCTTTGCATTAGCCTAAAGGTTTTGTATAGCTTAGGGATATGTGTGGCAAGCACACTATAAAAATAGACGCTTGACAGTGGGGATGAATGTGTGTGTCAAAATAATATTACTCTTTCGCGGAGGATGACAGAAAAAATGACACTACATCTACCAGCCTGATTTTTATAGATCTGCCTCTTTGCCAGATGTCACCTTTTATAAACTGTAGTGTAAATATATAAAAAAAATAGGGGGAAAAAACACCCCATGACAGTGCCAGCCAATTGGGCCTTCATAACTAGATAAACTTTTGTAATAAACTTAGGTCTGGCGGAGATTTTAAAGCCCCTGGAGCCTACTCATTAAGCCTTTTGCGATGCCCGCCAGGGTTTTAGGAGCCAACTTTTCAACACTCGCTACATAGGCAGAGTTGGGAGTGCCGAACAGCCTGTTTTTTGTTTTCTTTCTTTTATTCAGACAGCAGAAGTCTTCCGGTGATTTTATGTACCCCGGTGTCTGGTAATCACCTACCAAAATTTACAGCCAGGGTTTTGGAGTGAATAAAAAAGTTTGCCTCGCCTCAAATTTAAATGCACACATGTGCGTAAAATATATCATGCATATCAAATTATATGTTTCAAAAGGGGGCGATGAGGACAGGCGGAATTATGCTGTAAATAGCTCCCAAGCATACGATTGTTTTATTGCGTAATAAAGGGAAGGCTGCATTTTATCCTCAGCTTGCTTCACAATTTCATTACATGTCAGATTTCTTCGAAGGCATGTTAGGTGAAGCTTTTCCTCAGCTGTTAAGCTCGGTAGCAGTATATGCGTTTTGCACAGAGGCTCTGGAAATAGAGTTGCCAATTGCCACTCGAGAAATTCCTGGAGATTTGCGGGTGAAACTTAGAGAGGGCTGGAGATGGACATCCGCAGGAGAGTCCACCCTCCAAAGCAGCCATTTCCTCCAGAGGAACTAATCTCTGTAGTCTGGAGACTGGTTGTAATCTACGCCAGAAACCCCATGCATTATGTAAACCTCGCATTGGCCAGGTGTATTGGTGCTGCGCCGGTTAAGGAGACCTCCCAGCAGGAGGCTCCTCCCAGGCAGCTAAAGTGCTGCAACATTTAAAGAAACAAGTTCATCAATGAATGTGCGTCAGTTTCAGATAAGTTCATTTAAATTGCTCCTGTTGTAATTCCAAATAGTAAATAAATGTGTCCGTTCAGAAAAACAGGTATTGCGCTGGGATATTATGATTGTATTACCCCATGAGTCCATGCAATATAGAAATCCGGACCTGTATATAGAGATCACGTGACACGCGGCTGCATGCCGTACTCACAGTTTTAATTCATGAATATCCAATCCTGAGCCCAAGGAAGTTGTAATATCGGGTGGCTCTCAGTATCCAGAGGAGAATGAATTACTTGGACCATCAGCAAGCGTATAACATGCAGAGGCGTAGCTACCATGGGGACATCCGGGGACAAGTGCCCCGGGCGCCCCCTTGTGGTGGGCGCAAAAATTGCAGGTTCGTTTGTGGCTTTTCTGTTTTTCAGGGTTTTTCCATTTTGGCCTGCAGGGGGGCGCAGTTTTAGGCTAGCAACCAAAATTTCAGGCTATTGTCAGGTGACTCTCCTGGATGATACCAGCCAGGTTTGGTAGCTTGGTTCAGGGGTCCAAAGTTTATGACCTGGGTGATTCCTATCCCTCCATTGTTTCCAATGGAACCACAGTAGATAAGACACTGAGGGTCCATAACCTTGGACCCCTCTGAATCAAACTTCACTAAACCCAGGTGGTATCATGTTGTTCTCAAGCTGATACCTCACCCAGGTTTGGTGGTTGGTTCAGGGGTCCAAAGTTATGGGACCCCCAAAATGGGTGATCCTAATTCCTCCATTGTTTCCAATGAGCTATTGAAAATGGGCTACCTATCTTTGAGGGTTCATAACTTGGACCCCTTAATCAAACTTCACTAAAACCTAGGTGAATATAAGGATAGTCTCCAAAGATAACACTCCAGGTTTGGTGAAGGTTGGGGTCCAGTTATGGACCCCAAAAGGTGCTCCCATCCCCCCATTGTTTCCAATGGAGCCAATGGTAGATAGGGCTACCCTTTGAGGGTCCATAACTTTGGGCTTCCTGAACCAAACTTCACTAAACCTGGGTGGTTTCACCAGAGAGTTCCTGAAGATAGCCTAAAATTTTGAAAATGTTAGCTTGCAACATTGATCCCCTGACAGGCACCCTCAAATTTTCCTCTAGGTTCTTTAAATCCACCTCTTTGGAGTGGATTTGAAGGGAGAATCTGGGCCCCTAGATCTAAAAAAACATTGAAAGTATTGTTGAAGGCTTTCAAAACCAGACTAACTGGTAGTTGTGAGTTTTATTAGGTTGTGTGGTTTGGTTCAGATCTTGTTCCTAACGTTTTGCCTGCATCCGTGACTGGCATCTCAGAGGTGTACTGCCAGAGAGAAGTCTGGTTATAAGAGAAGGCTTCGGACACAGTGTATACAGACTCTCTCTGTGATACACCCTGAAAATACTCAGCCCAGATGCAGGAAACATTGAACAAGATATACCAGACCACGCCACGCTAAACCCAGAAAAAACACACAACCGCCAACATTGAAAAATGATGCATTGTCAAGGCTTTCACGTCGAATTATTTCAGGTTAGAGCTTCGAAGTTAAAGGACAGAATTTAGTATTTTCTTCGATGTTGGGATTTGTGGTTGCATCTCTGTAAGGACTTGAAGATGCCAGCCACAGATGATCCTCTGAAGATGCCAGCCACAGATGCAGAAGTAAACGTCAGGAGAGAATGTTGCTAGAACACGCCATACAGCCCGAAACCACATTAGCACCTAATTGAAAATGATGCTGGTTTGGGTGGGGAATCTACCCTGAAACAGCATCACCAATGTTGTTTAAACTAGGGAGCCCAGAGTATCCCCTTAAGGTGGATTGTGGAGAATCTGTTTCAGAGTTTAAATTAACATTAAAAGTGATGCTGTTTCAAGGTGGATTCCCCCCACCAAAAAATAGCATCACTTTCAATGTTGTTTAAAACTAGGAGCCCTGGGTATGTTCAGATTTGTGTGTTGGGGCATGTTCTATATAATGCGATGGTGACTTTGAGATGACCTGGTGCAAAATGCTGTGGTGGGGAGGGACGCTGTCTGGGGAAAACTCAGATTTTGCCCCGGGCTCCATTTACCATAGCTACACCCCTGATAACATGGCAACCAGCCAAACTGTGTCATGAAATAGATGAATGGAATCCACGTACTTCATTCATGAACTACGGTTTGTCGCCGTCTCCCACAGGAGAAGCAAACAACAAGCAAAATGTACTGCGCACTAAAACACGTTTTCAAACATCTTTTCCTCAGTGCAAACTCTTATACCATATAGTTTAGGTTACATCTCTTAAGGTATAACAGTGCCTTGCTGTCATATATACAATAACTGTATAATTCCAGATATCCAGGCCTGGAAGTATTTGCTTAAGTTTTTGGCCTGCAGGGGGCGCAGTTTAAGCAATCTTTGGAGCATTGCCCTTTTAAGAAAGTCATAGAGACAGGCTTCCCGAGCAGCAGCTTTCCTGAAGTCCGAGCCTCAAGAATATACTCTGCAGGGAAAGGAAAGGGTGATGAAGCGAGTGAGTGAGTGGAGATGAGACGAGGCCATTCTTAAGTAAACCTTTCGCAGCTGGGGGCTGACCGAGGTGGGGAAGGGGTGTGGGACCCTCACTCGCATATAAGTAGAGGGGGCATTTTTCAGCCTAAAAAAAGGGCTGAAAAACTCAACTTATACCCACGTATATACGGTGTGTCATATCCAGATCTGACCAAGAAACGTACAAAGACAGTTTACTAATTTTGTGAAGGCACTGGACACTAGCAGTGAATGAGAAATTCCATGTTTTTGTTCAAGCCATGGTGGGGCGGTTGTGAGAATTACAGCATTGTATTTGTTTTCCCCATCCCTAATATCAGCTCCATTTCTATCTGGGAAATGGTACAAAAAAACCAACTACCCCTCCCCCCACCCCGCCTTCAGCGCTATAGCACCAATCCAACCTACACATGTCACACCAGAAACCTGACCATACTTCTCCCAACTAACTCATAGTTTGACTCAAGTTTTCAAATGGACAGACAGGAGGTGAGTAAAATACTTCCCTTAATACTTTCCATTTTGGAGCTTTTCATTCTCTGGTAATTCTTCAAAATTGGGATGATCAATAGCTGTTCTGACTGTTTACTCTTTTGAACTGATCCGTTTCACCTATGCTCTCCGATATTATATAGCATGCCTATGACATTAAGTCTTCTGACCCCACTTTACAAGAATTGGTATATTCACATGAAGCTTCCTTGTGTTAAGTGCTCGGTCAAGGTCAGAATGGTCTATTTTGACTAGGAGTGGCCCGCCAAGATTTCAGATGGAGAGATTTCACATCGTCGTCTACTACCCAATCCTTTTATGGAGATGCTGGGAATTGGGTCTCGGCCCTCTTGCATGCCAAGCAGATGTGTTGCCACTGAGCTTAAATTGGGAACCCTTATCTTGCCACTTTAAGATAGGGTCGTTGACCTCCCTGTGGGCCGAACTATTCCACTGAAATGATAACTGATCTCCACACTACAGAGATCCATTCTTGTGGAGGAAATGGCTCTTTTGTAAGGCAGACAGTAGTATCACAATCCCACTGGGCCATCCCTAGACTCTATCCACCTAAGGCACCACCCTCGAATCTCCAAGAATTTTCTATGCCGTAGCAACTTGACATTAGTATGGTTGGGTGAAGGAGCCCTCATGGGAATAAGGGCTCAGCCATTCCTCTCGGAAACGAGTTATGAATGGCTTTGTGAAATGTGTTTCAATCTGTCGAGGAAAAAATGGCCGTTGTTTTTCTCCTCAGATCTTTTCACAATCCATTTCGATGTTTTCTGTTGAATTCCCTCGCTCCCAGTAGCTTCAGTAAAAGCACGGCTTAAGCAGCTCTCTAGCTGAAATGGGAAATGGCATGACAAAAAGCACACTTGGGCATGTGGTATTGCTGTTATCTGCTCTTCTGCCTCTCTGTTGGCCTTTGTTTCGAGTGGCTTTTAAATGGTTTCATTCTGGAAGTTTCTTAATTTTTTAAAAACATCATAGATGATGATGATGATGATGATGATGATGATGATGATGATGATGATGATGATGATGATGATGATGATGATGATGATGATGATGATTGCTCTTCTATATCACTCATAGCCAAAGCTCTCTGGGTGCAACAAGTGTGAAACAATTAAAATGCAACTAATGAGAGATTTAAAAAATTCACAGAACAAAATCATTAAACCAATGAAAGCCCTGGGTGCTAAAGAAATGTAAAGTCATCTGACGCAGCGAATGACAGGCGTTTAGTGATTAAATGATAAAGTCAGCTGGCAAAGGTTCGTTGATTTTATTCCGTGATATCCTTGCCATCAGAGATTTAAACCAAAATGTCATAGATAAATATCCCCTTTCAATGATGGATGTGTTTTCAATGCAAAGCCTGGTTGCCTATCTCTTGATGTCCTTTGCGCCTCTTGCACACTTCCATCAAGTGTAGCAAAGTAATTCAGCTCCCCCCCCCACTCCCCCATTATTGCGAGCTTGGATATCTTTCCACTAGGCAAGCTCTTCTGTTTCATTTTCTTCCCTTACTTGATGACCTCTGTCGGAAAGAAAAGGCTTTCTTTGCTGTCTTATTGGAAGGCAGCAGGGCGCATTGTCTCCATCTTTTGCTTGAGTGATAGGCATGCAACTTGTGTTTGATTTCATTTCCCTTCCTTCCTGCTCTTCTCGGCCATTCTTCTGGGAAATCAGTGCTCACTATTCCCAATCTGAGATACCACAAGGGCCCACTTGAGTACTTGTAGTCATTTTCATTGCAGAATTTAATGGGAATGCGGAGGCATTTGCCACCTTACATGGCTTCAGACTCCATTACAGAGTCAGGTCAGAGTCAGAGCTTAACATCCTCCAGGGTCCCCACCCCCCGGTTTTTAAGCAAGAGTCATTCCTAGGAAGAGTTTCAGAACAGAGTAAGGAACAGAGTTTGCTCTTGAGCCTGTTCCCTTTTCTTTCCCTGCCAGTCATCTCTCTCCTTCTTCCTGGGGACAGGTCTGGCTTTTTCTCCCTGGCCCCCTTTCAGATGGTTTCCTGGGGAAAAGACACCCCAGGGCTCGACAACTCCCTATTTCCCAGGGTCCTCAGTATGAGGAGTGGTGGGTTTCAGGCAGAGGTGGGATCCAGCAGGTTCTCACAGGTTCCCGAGAGTAGGTTACTAATTATTTGTGTGTGCCGAGAGGGGGTTACTAACTGGTGATTTTGCCACGTGATTTTTGCCTTAGTTACGCCCCTCCTCTCAGCAGTAGTGCGCAGAACTTGAAGCAGTCTAGCAGGAGGTGCACCAACGTGCATGGCAGCCTGCGCCTGCGTGCATTCGTTTCCCATTTCCTTGCCACAGCCCCACCCTGGAATGCCCAGCCACGCCCCCATCGTGCCCTGCCCAGCCCCATTGGTGCTACGCCACAGTTGAATCCCACCCCCATGGGAACCTGTTACTAAAATTTTTGGATCCCACCATTGGTTTCAGGGCCAATGGATCCCAGACCTGTGGTGCTAAGCCTCCTTCCTCTTCCCATGGTTCTCCTCAGAGGTGGGTTTGGCTTGTGTAGGCCTAAGAAGGCAAGGTAACTTCCTTCCCTCCCTGACCTTCTGTTGCAGCTGCTCTGGGACCAGAGACCTGTGCTGGCTCTGGTGGTCATTTTCCTGGGCACACATGAGTCTGCTTTGGTCATTCCCTTCAGCCACTGCTGGTCTGCCTCAGCTTGGGCCACCATCTGTTGGGCTGGGCTCTGGTTCTGCTTTTCCTGCCGGGCACTTTATTTTCACTCTCTTGCCAGGGGCTTCCTTCCCAGCTGTTACATTTGCAGGCCTCCCCGAGGGTGCCATGCCTCTCAGCAAGTGGTCCCGTTGCTCCCTCGGGGCTGAGCCTTGTTGGCAGGGCTGCTCCAGGTTGAGTTGACTGGAAGATCAACAGCACTGCACAAAGGATCAAAGACATTCAGCCAAATGGCTCACACGCTCCCAATGCAATTCTGGAGATGACTGCACTGCAAGTATAAATAAGTAGCATGAAAAGTAAATTTGGGCTCATGTTGAAATGCCATTGGGGCTTGTACTAGATTCCACCTTGTCCTCAGGCTTTTCAACATCTGTTCAAAGCCACTGGGAGAGGTCGTCCAGAGTTTTGGTTTAAGCTGCCACCAACGTGAAGCTGACATTCAGCTTTACCGTGCACTTCCAGCCCATCCCAGAAAGCCTGTGGAAACTGCAAACAGGTGCCTGGAGGAAGTTTTGGGATGGATGAGGGCTAGTGAGCAGAAATTTAATCCCAGAGGTCCTAGTGGTGGGAAGAAGGTTGACCCAGGAATTACACTCTCTCTAAAGGATCAGATTCATAGCTTGGGGGTGGTGTTGGACTCAGGCTTCCTGTTGGATAAATAAATGGCAGCAGAGGCCAAGGGTGCCTTTCACCAGCCCTTCCTGAGTGAGAAACATCTGATCTGTGTGGTGCATTCAATGGTAGTGTAACCTCTATCTGTGGGTTCTGTGGGGTAGAACTTGGAATGAATTAACGTATAACATCAAACATCAACATTTAACATCACACTTCAAGGTCCTGTTCAGGTTTCATTTCAAGTCCTTCTAGTTACAGTCTTCTGATACTGTCAAGTCCAATTCTTCTTTGCAAGTGGGTTGGCTCCTGAAGACTCCAAGGGCTTGGTGAACAGGATTCAACATGATGAAGGTTTCTAGGAGAACTCTCACCCATTACAAACATAAAAAACCCTGAAACAATAAACTCCAACATTTACAACATAGCAAAAATAAACAACTACCTTCCCACTAGTTCCCAACAACATTGCAGTTACCTTAACAAGGTGTTAAGGGCTTATACAAACCAAGGTCTGCATCTGGTAGCCTTGTCTCCTCCAAACTACATGAGCTCTGCAGCCTCCTGCTGCTTTGAGTCTCCGCCCCTTTCTGGGTCAACCCATTCTGAGAATGGGGGTTACAGTAGCATCTGCATTAGATTACAGCAATGCATTCTATGGGGCTCTTTAAGACTATATGGAGGCCAAAGTTGGTACAGAACACTGTGATGAGGATGTTGACCAGAATGGGTTGTAGGGACCTTGTTACTCTATTCTTTTTGAACACAATCTAAATTTGCTCCCAGGTTTCTTCGTTGACAGTTTGAGGTATTGGCATTCATTGACCTAACAGTGCAATCCATGGGCCAGTGCGGAAGTAGAGTTTCACAGCAGCTGGGGACAGTGTCGCTGAGGCACAGCTGAGCCACCTTTAATGAAGGTTGGGGAGGGAGGGAGAGGGGAAAAAGCCGAAATTCCCAACTCCTCCCCCCCAACTCCCCATCATTTCTAACACCTGCTGCTTTCATGATGTAAGTCACCCCCACGCCCGAAATGCTCTCATCTGTGCCAGTGCAGGCTTCTCTGCCGGAGGGGTGCCAGTGCTGTGGCACCTTATTATTTATCATTATAAATAATAATAAGGGCCCAGGGCGGTGTACAACAACAACCAACAACACAATAAAACAAATCGAACAGTCCCAGTTAAAAATAATACAAAACCTTAAAACTATAGCAGCAGTAACCTTCAGTAAATAAGTAATGAATTAGTTAATAACAGGGGACGTCTGGCATCACACCCCAGTGATCAAGCTCTGGGAGGGAGGGGGTTGGCAGATGATCAAATATATAGCCAGTGCAGGGCAATAAGAGGGGTGGGCTCAGTGGCCGCCCCCCCCAAAAGCTCGGTGGAACAGCACAGTTTTGCAGGCCCTGTGGAACTCTCCAAGGTCCTGCAGGGCCCTAACTGCTGGAGGAAGTGCGTTCCACCAGGCAGGGGCCAGGGCAGTAAACGGCCTGGCCCGCGTGGAGGCCAGCCACATCATGGAGGGGCCGGGGGCCACCAGCAAATTCGCCTCCGCTGAGCAAAGGGCACGACTCGGGACATATAGGGCTTTGCGCATTGCAAAGCCACATGGTGTCCTTCTGCCACTGTACTTGCCTCCCTGGTGGCACATTTGCCTCTTGTGCTGGTGTTAGGAGCACCTGTGTCCCTTGCGCAGCATTCATGAGTTTCAGCCCCTCTCCTCTGTGGACTGTATGTTTAAAGGCTTGTATTGCTTGGGGCCACAATGCCTGGAGGACTCTATATGAACTTATATATCTGCTCTGGGCGCCTTTTAAGACCTGCTTTGGGTGCTTCCCACCATCTGGGGGTAGAAGGGCGGCCACCAAAGAAAGGTCCTTTTCAGTTTTCATGCCAAACTTTGGAACTTCTTCCAGGGAGATTCGTGTGTCTCCCCCTATTGGTGTCTTCTGCCAATAAGTGAAGACTTTTTGTTTCGTTTGGCAAGCCTCCAGTAGCGGTTATCAGCCCACCTCGCTTTTTGTGTTGGTATCTTTATAGGTTTGATGGAATTGTTTAAGTATTATATATAGACTTTGTTTTAAATGTTGTTTTAATGTTTCAGATGTTTTAATGTTTTTGATGATCCCTGCCTTGGAGACCCCATTTAGGTTGAAGGGTGACATAAAATATTTAAAATGAATAAAGGAAGAAATTGCCCAAATCCTTCATTGCACATCTAGGTTCAGCCCTCATATTATGAGACTCATGTTTCACTGTGCTCGAGGGACGTGTGAACTAAAGACTATAGGGATCTGTTTCTTGGGACCAGGGCAATTTATTTATTTATTATTTAGATTTGTTCCCACTCCGTATGGCAGTTTCAGTGAGGCAATGTGAGACATGGCTTGGGAAATACTGAAGAGACTAACTTCATGCACCTGATGACACAGGAACTGGTTGAAAAATCTTCAAACATTATTTTATTACAAAATCTATAGTCTGGCGTTCTCAGAAAGACTTAAGGCATGTTTGTCTTTATGGTTCTTTGCTTGCGGCAGCAGACAAACATGGTTGCCATTCCTTTAAACCGTGACAGTTTTCCAAAGTCAGTGTTTACCGCTTTGTAACCAGAAAAAATTATTTTAAGAATTTTTGGGGAACCCCCCCCCCCCGTATTTTGTACTCTGAATCCCACCCCTTTGACTTGTATCTTTCTGAGTAATCTGTGGTTTCTTTGGTGCACATTTCCTTGTGTGGTTAGCATAAGACTTTTGACAAAATGTCACTTGTGCAGCATTTATCCTTTTGTTGATTGTGCAAATATTGAATACTATCAGCGTTGAGTACCTGTGAATAAAATACACAGTGTGGAGACTGTCTCGTCTTCTTTCCAGCTGCCGCAGACTTGCTGTGAGTGCAAGAAGAAAGCTTTGTATCTGAAGAGAAATTGTGTCACCTCTTTGGCACCAATATACAAATTATTCTTTTCATGATGCTCCCTTTACTTCAGAGCCTCTTTAAAGTGCTAAAGAGACAAATCATTGCCACCTTCTCTCTGCCATGACCCTCCTTCTCCGGTACTTCCTCCACTTGGGAAATCAGAGCTTCTTTGTAATTCCCACCTGTAGTTCTTTTTAAAAAATTAAAAATGTAACTAAGCACTAATTCATATGATACAAACTCCATATGTCAACCACTGGAACTTCGTAAAGACATGTGGGTATCCCTAGCTGGTAATTTAGTTCCCAAGAATGTGTAAGTCTAATCGGGATCAGAACATTGGAGCACAAGAATCTCCCCCCCCCCCACAATTTTCCTAACCAGAAATGACCCCTGGAAGCCACAGTTTGTCTCCAGGGAAAATTGATGTACTGTAACACACTGTATTGAAGATAAATTACAACTTATGTTATATTCAATTTTTTTAATTAAGGTCTTTTTGACGACAACTTAATTTTGACCAAAGTTATCACAGCTGTATATGTAATTGGATTCTTCCATCTGTGTTGCCAGCACTTTGTCACCTTTGAAAAAATTATGTGACCTTAATGGTTTGGGGTAGGGTCTGACATCTACATTAATTGTTTGGGGGCAGGGTCTGAAACCTCTTCTTGCTCACCATAATGCCAATCTGAATCAGACCCCTGGGAGGCTGGGTATTGTGGCCCCCTCACGGAACTCAAGGAACACAGGCCATTTAGACAGCCGGCATGATGTAGTGATTAAGAGCAAGTGGACTCTAATCTGAAGAACCCTGTTTGGTTCCCTGCTCCTTCACATGAGCAGTGTGGACTCTAATGTGGTGAACTGGCATGACAATCTTTGCAGTTTTATTATCAGTTCCTTTCCTAATTATCCCCAGCATAGAGTTTGCCTTTTTCACAGCTGCCATGCACTGAGTTGACATTCCCATGGAACTATCAACTCAGATGCCCAAATCCCTTTCCTGGTCTGTGACTGATAGCGCTGACCCCTGTAGCGTGTACGTGAAGTTTAGTGTTAGGATGTCTGCCACGTTTGTCCTCTAGGAGAAGAAAGAAGCTGATTTGCAGAGTCTGTGTCCATTGGACACTCTTCAGAATAATGCCCAGGTCAATGCACCAATAAGTTGGGAAGGTATTTTTTTTAAGGGCCGCCAACTCCAGGTAGGAAAATTCTTGGGGATTTAAGAGTGGAGCCTGGAGAAGACAGGGGCTGGGGAAGCAAGGGACTTTAATGTGGTATAATGCCATAAATCCAAGCCTCTGAATTTGCTTTTTCCTCCAGGGGAACTGATCTCTGTAATCTGGAAATCAGTTGTAATTTCAGAAGATCTCCACGCCCCGCCTTGAGGTTGGCAACTCCAGTCCTTCTGTGAGGTATCTCCTTTTTCCTACAAAAAAAAAAAGACAACAAGACCAGAGTAGGAGTGATATCAGAGGTGGGATCCAGCAGGTTCTCACAGGTTCCCGAGAGTAGGTTACTAATTATTTGTGTGTGCCGAGAGGGGGTTACTAATGGGTGATTTTGCCATGTGATTTTTGCCTTAGTTACGCCCCTCCTCTCAGCAGTAGCGCGCAGAACTTGAAGCAGTCTAGCAGGAGGTGCACCAGTGTGCGTGGCAGCCTGCGCCTGCGTGCATTCGTTTCCTGCCCAAGGACCGGCACAGCGGCTGCGTCCTTGCCACAGCCCCACCCAAGAATGCCCCGCCCACGGAATGCCCAGCCTCACCCCCGTCGTGCCCCACCCAGCCCCATTCGTGCTACGCCACAGTTTGAATCCCACCACCATGGGAACCAGTTACTAAAATTTTTGGATCCCAACACTGAGTGATATGTAGCTTGTTCTATGAAGAGTGAGGAGATGGCCCAACTATATGATTTGAAGGGAATGTCTTCTGCAGCACTGGCTTTAGAATCTGTATTTTTTTCCTTCCGTCATGCATATCCTTGTTGTTTCCTCTGAGCAGAGGATGCTCTCTATTACACAGAGTTCAACCCCTCCTATAATGTGAGAGCATTTCTGTGCTTTCTGATTCTCTTCAGGGCCACCAAGCAACTGGGGATTGCCTACCATTCCTTACTTACAGACGTATTTCATAGAAAATTATTCTGACGGAGAGAATTGGGTATCGTTGCTTTGAGGATAAGCTATTAATCCGAAGGGTACCTTTGAAAAGGACAATGGAACTGAAATACCAGGCTATCGAATTTAGTCTTCCATGACAATGTAGAGTCTTTTTATAGGCTGTGAGGCCCTTTAGTGCCATTTCTGTATTCACTGAGCTCCCATTTTATATCCTGTGGAGTTTCACGAACTAATCAAGGGTACTGTATGGCCTATTGTGTTTAAGCAATCGATTACAGGAGGGTGATCTGTTTGAACCCTTGGTTATTTTAACCTCTCAGAGAGGCTTCAATGACACCTCGGAGGCAAATGTAGAGGGGCTCGTGTAAGGTAGAGCGTTTCTCTGTGAACTTTAGAAAACCCTTTACCGAAGAGTTTCATGTCCTCAAGGTAAAGCAGCTGGGAAACATCCCATTGTTAGCTAACTTAATTCCCTATTTATTTGTAATTAATTGGGTACTGTTGCCTGACAGAACATAATAGAACTACCAAACAATCACTTAGAACAGGAAACAACTGTCAATTAATGCACTAATGAATCAAGTTTACCAAAGGTGAAGCAGCTAAGGGACCCCGTGGGGAATTGTTAGACATAGAACCTCTGTGCCCAGCAGGCTCGGCAGTTTCTGTGGCTTGCCTACGTAATCCTGTTTAGAAAACAGTCTCAAACCAGGTTGTTTGTTTTCCACTGTGGAACCTGTTTGCACAGGGACAAGCACAAGAGCCAACGGTTTGAACTAGAAACTGGGGAGACTCGCCTTACTTCCTCAGTACCAGAACACTTGTGTGGTGGAGTTGTGTTTGTATGGGAAAGACAATGGAAATGTAGAAGCGAGAGGTTAGTCATTAGTTGGAGAGCCAGCACGGCATAGGAGTTAAGAGCACGTGGGCTCTAATCTGGAGAACTGGGTTTCATTCCCCCCTCCTCCACTTGAGTGGCAGACTCTTATCTGATGAGCTGGATTTGTTTCTCTGCTGCTACACATTGATCCTACTGGGTGACTTTGGGTTAGCCATCGTTCTCTCCAAACTCTCTCAGTCCCACCTACCTTACAAGGTGTTTGTTGTAGGGAGAAGAAAGGAAGGAGTTTGTAAGCCACTTTGAGACTCCTTACGGCTGAGAAAAGCAGAGTATAAATCCAAACTTTTTTTCCTTCTAGTACTACGGTTCCATCATTTTGTATTTTTTTCTTCTGTATGGCCCCTTCCACACATAAAGAATAATGAACTTTCAATCCACTTTCAGTGCACTTTGCAGCTGGATTTTGCAATGAGGAATATAAAATCCGCACTTTCAAACAGATGTGAAAGAGAAGTTGAAGATACGTGTCTACATGTCTTGAAGGATATAGCAGAGATGGGATCCAGCAGGTTCTCACAGGTTCCCGAGAGTAGGTTACTAATTATTTGTGTGTGTTGAGAGGGGGTTACTAATTGGTGATTTTGCCACGTGATTTTTGCCTTAGTTACGCCCCTCCTCTCAGCAGTAGTGCGCAGAACTGGAAGCAGTCTAGCAGGAGGTGCACCGGCGTGCGTGGCAGCCTTCGCCTGCGTGCATTCGTTTCCCACCCAAGGACTGGCGCACAGCCCTGCCCAGGAATGCTCTGCCCCTGGAATGCCCGGCCATGTCCCCGTCTTGCCCGGCCCAGCCACACTGGCGCTACGCCACAGTTTGAATCCCACCACCATGGGAACCTGTTACTAAAATTTTGGGATCCCACCACTGGGCCTTAGTGTGCATTTTGGCAATGGTTTCAATATCTTTCAGTGTTGGCTTTCTAAAGTCATTTGTGTGATATGTGCACAAGGTCTGGATTTCATACACAGTTTAGACAGCATTTAAATGAACACTATACATCATTTGTGCGCACAATGTTGATTTTTTTGGGGACTTAGAAATAACATTGGAAAATGTGTACATTTTATGGGGAGTAAGTGATGAAAGGAAACAGAAAATGACAGGGAAAAGCAAAACAGGGATTCTCAGGTTGAGTTAGGATTGAGAAGTTTGAAATCATCAATTGTAGTTTTCCACATCAAATGGATGCTTTGGGGCATTTGAAGCGGTGAAACTTTATCCTTTCTTCCTTCCCCTGGATAAACTATTCAGGCTGATCAAAATGTGAATGAGAACTGTTGTAAATTATAATTAACTTCTATATATGTTGTGTATAGATGGCTTCTCTGAAGTACCCGCTTTGAAACAAGATTAGGGGTGAGTTGGCATGATTGTTTTTGTTTCTTTTTGATTTTGTAATATGCAGTCATTGGCTTTGGTTGACCTAATTTTTCTTACTGTTGTTGATTATTCGTTTTTGTGAGTGTTCTGTGCTGTGTGGTACTATGGTCTGGTAGTTCTTGCCCCTAATGTTTCACCTGCATCTATGGCTGTCATCTTCAGAGGCATATCACAGAAAGATGTGTTTCTCTCCATTGAACAATGAAGACTCAAGGTGGTTTACAAACTCCATTCCCTTATTCTCCCCACAACAGACACCTTGTGAGGTAGGTTGGTCTGAGAGAGTTCCGAAGAACTGTCACTAGCAGGAATGTAGGAGTTCAGAAACACGTCTGGTTCACCAGATAAGCCTCTGCCACTCAGGTGGAGGAGTGGGGGAGTGGGGAATCAAACCCGGTTCTCCAGATTAGAATCCACCTGCTCTTAACCACTACACCACAACCTCTGAAGATTACTGTTTCCTATATGCCATTTGTGTACCATTATTGCATCATACAGCATTTATATACTGCTTGTATCAAGTGATGCAAAAAAAAATGTTGGGATTATGATGCGAGAAAAGTGAAGGGTGTGACAACGAGGGTTTATGGATTCCTCTCTCAGAAGGAAGAAACTAAATCCAAGTGGGGCTACTAACATTGAACTAGCCAGATTTTGACATTGTCAGCCCTAGGTGGGATTGAGTCATTATCAGTATGCCATTACAAGCTGTTGGTTGGAGGCTTCATCAAGTCCTGAAGAATGGGGGGAGGGATTTTAAAAGGTAAACCCTAGGACTCCAGGAAATAGCTAAAACCACTACTAATTATGCTTTCTGTGGATGTGCTCGCATAACCATCTATAAACATAAACGACTTACATCAGCTTGCCTGCTTCTAACATCTGTTAGGCATTTACCAACCTGTCTGCCACTGTTCAGAAATGAGGCTTTAATATTATTTGTGACCAGGCAAACTTGTATGTTCCATTTCAATTACAGATTACAATAATATCTCAATGGCCTACCTTTGTTTACCCCTCAGAACTCAACTGTATGGAACACCTGCCTTTTCCTTTTTTTTTATGGATGGGAAATTAAATTAAACCCTGATTACCCTTGGGCTGATTGAATATCCTCCCCTGTTTGTTTCATTGCTAGCAGTGGGGTTTCATCAGTCAGCACATGCGATTAGCAAATCTTCCATTAATTTTTTTATGTTGGCAGCCCATCTGCCTTATTGCAAAAATTCAGATCACTTCCTTTAGAAAACCCCTCCCCCCGCTTGTTCCTTCTGGTACTCCATTGCCGGTCTTCTTTCACTTATTAGGAGCTATATTTTCAGATCGGTGCATTTATCCCAATTGTCGTTAATGACCCGATCACTAAACTTCTCTATTCAGTCCTTCATCTTTTGTATTCGAGCTTATAAATTTTAATGCCCCAGTATTGCATGTCACAGGTTTTGTTTTAGAATGACTGAGGGTATTTTTTTGTATAGCAAACTTGGTGCATTGGACATTTTAGCAATGTAAGTGCCATTTTCAAATAATCTGCAGATAGTATTTGGAGTCCCATCCAAAGGGGGGTGAAATCTGCTTTAGGGAGTGGCACACTGGCAGATTTGCCCTCCATGGAGCACCTACCCTGGTGGAGGGGCAATCCTTCTGGGGTGCAATGGCCACTGCCCCCAAGAGCTGGAATGGCACACCAAATGCCATGCCAATGTCCTAGCACCGCCACCAGCATAGAGGGAGTGGGCCAAGGGCAGGGCTGCGGGACGAGCCAACATTAGTTGGCTCCCGGCCTTTGGTGGCATTACGTCAGTGGGCTACAGCCTGCACTTAAGCTAGCCCAGGGGTCTGCAACTTGTGGCTCTCCAGATGTTCATGGACTACAATTCCCATCAACCCCTGCCAGCATGGCCAATAGGGCATGCTGGCAGGGGCTGATGGGAATTGTAGTTCATGAACATCTGGAGAGCCACAGGTTGCAGACCCCTGGGCTAGCCTTTTGGCTGGTGTAAGTCTGGTTCAGCCCATTGAGGCTTCTCAGAGGCGGGGAGGGTTTTTGACTTCCCCATGCCTCCAGGAAGCCTTTTTGGAAGTGGTGACTGGGTGCACCTGCAGTGTCATGGCTGGGTGCCCAGCTCATTTATTTTATTTAGAAGATTTTAATGCCACATTTTCAGAAATCTGCTCAACGTTGCTTACCAAATTTTAAAAAAAGAAAAAGAAAACCTTAAAAGGTATTGATTAAAATCCAGCATTTAAAAAGCTTCAATCCAACATTAAAGCATAGATCATAAAAACAGACCACAGAGAGCCTAAAGCAACAGTTTCCAGGCTGAAATACTGTTAAAAGCTATTCCTTAATTAAAACCCGGTGCCTAAAAGAAAACAATGTAAGTGTCAGGCAAGCCTCAAGGGGACGGGTATTCCACAAGCTACTGCTGAAAAGAACTTGCACTGGCTGTCACCCACCTGGTGCTAGTTTGGGCAAAAACTTGCATCAATAGCACTTTTTCTGAAGGGTGTATTATGTCATCAGGGGCATGGAGTAGAACAAAGAACTGAATCATAATAACCAAATTGTTCTAATGATTAAGGGATTTGTTTCCAAGTCTCCCACAATGTTACTTAGCAAGTACTTGGGATAACTGAAGTTTATGGCGACTACAATGGTAACTCTTCTACCTGTGAGGTAGCATTGAGCCAAGGCAATGTAGGTTTGGTTCTTCATCTGGGTAGGGCTGGGTAAGGCAGTTCTTTAGAAATAACAAATAACATATTGTGATGGAATAGTACTGTAAAACTAGCAAAATCACACATCACTGTGAAAAGCATATTTGCCTTTTGATCTCCTGGAGGGAGGACAGGAAGCCATACAAAGGTGCCAGGATGAAACTTCAAAGGCCTAAATTACCTCGTGGCCTGAACAGAGTTTTCCTGAGAAGGGGAAAACAAAGGTTTGAGGGATTCCATCTTGAGACGTGGTCAGAGAAGCATCTCTGGGCCATGGGTTCCCGGAATGGGGACAAAGAACCAAAAGGAATGTAACCAGCTAAGCAATCTCTTAACTGCATTTATGTTTTATTTCTTTGATTTCGGTTTTTCAATAAAAAAAACCGTTGAGACCTCAGCTGGTTGGAGTTATTGGAGAAAAGGACCCTGGTCTTTACTGAAACAAGCATTGGCTCTCCCAGGCTTGCTTTCATGATATGGTGGCAGCGGTCATATAATTTCAGATTTAATATCACACAAAACCATGACTTAATCATGTGATTTATAGATAGTGTGATTAAACATTCCACATACTATGATAGTTAGGGTCAGCGTGGCTTGAACTTGGTTTGCTCATCATAGGTCAACTGTGTTTTGTTGGATGCCATGCCAGTGCCACCACTTCACCCAGAATGACAGAGATAAGGGACCAAAATCATCAGTTGCCAAAGCACAAGAATTACCAGCCTCCTTACGGAGTCTACGTTCTCCTGGAAATACAACTAATCTACAGGAAACACAGATCAGTTGGGAGGAAATGGCCACTTTGGAGGGCAGAATCTATGATACCATATCCCTGCTGAGCTCCTTTACTCTCCAAACTCCACCTTCCCTAGGTAACTCACCCCCTAAATCCACAAATTTCTCAAGCCAGCCCTGGCAACCCTACAAGGCATATCAGGGTTTGGCTGATCCTCTCCAAGCCAAAACCTGACCTCACATGGTTTTTGCTTTATGCCTGAACAAAGTCATCACATTTTCATGCTCAGTTAACTTCTGTGATACTGATGATGATGATGTTCTTAAATGATGTGGTAATTTATTTATTAGATATTTTTTTAGATATGATATACTGTGTAGATATGATATATGTACTGTGTAGATATGATATTTGGAATATGCTGCCACAGGAGGTGGTGATGGCCACTAACCTGGATAGCTTTAAAAGGGGCTTGGACAGATTTATGGAGGAGAAGTCGATCTATGGCTACCAATCTTGATCCTCTTTGATCTGAGATTGCAAATGCCTTAACAGACCAGGTGCTCGGGAGCAACAGCCGCAGAAGGCCATTGCTTTTACCTCCTGCATGTGAGCTCCCAAAGGCACCTGGTGGGCCACTGCAAGTAGCAGAGAGCTGGACTAGATGGACTCTGGTCTGATCCAGCTGGCTTGTTCTTATGTTCTTATGATCCTGTCAGATCTTGGAATCTAAGCATAATCTTACTTGGACCGCATACCTCAAGGAAAGCTCTGCAGTGGAAGGCACTTCCAAACCCCTGCTATTTTTTACTTGTCGGGGTTACCATAAGTTTGTTGTGACTTGGCAGCATATAGGTACATAGTATGTAGTTTATTTATTTATTGCAATTAACTTCATGCACTTCTTGTATTCTTTTACAAGAAGAGGAGCAGCAGTGGCGTAGGAGGTTAAGAGCTTGTGTATCTAATCTGGAGGAACCAGGTTTGATTCCCAGCTCTGCCGCCTGAGCTGTGGAGGCTTATCTGGGGAATTCAGATTAGCCTGTACACTCCCACACAAGCCAGCTGGGTGACCTTGGGCTAGTCACAGCTTCTCGGAGCTCTCTCAGCCCCACCTACCTCACAGGGTGCTTGTTGTGAGGGGGGGAAGGGCAAGGAGATTGTAAGCCCCTTTGAGTCTCCTGCAGGAGAGAAAGGGGGGATATAAATCCAAACTCTTCTTCTTTTGGCGAACACCTCAATTTGCACCTTTCCCCCGTAAGCGGCTTGCAAGACATCTCCTGCCTGACTGTATGGAATTCAGCGCTCAGGAGGCCTCTTATTTGTCCCACCTGACTGGTTTGCCCTCAAGGGGGGGATATAAATCCAAACTCTTCTTCTCTTCTTCTTTTATGGGAAACTGCTTCTTCTTCATTTCTCCTCTATGGTCACTCCAAGTCTTTTATTGAGGCTACCCAAGCTGATGGGGGGGAGGATCTGGATCAGAGATGCTTTCTTCTCCAGTCCACTGTCAGTTGGGATGCAGTGATGGTGGCTGCTTGGAGCACCAAGAGTGCCAGATGGACTTTCCACTCCATTTGGGGGGCTTGGACCTGAAAGCCTCTCTTGTGTGCTCCCTTTCATAAACCTCTCACTAAGTCCTCAGACCAGAGGCGTAGCTGGGCCAAACTGTGCTCAGTGCGCAATCTATATTTTCCGCCCCCCATGGCCCCCCTGCGGCGCCCTCCCCCCCACGGTGCCCCCTTCCCCCCTTCCCATAGTTCCTTTCTTTTTCCTAGAACTTTTTCAGGCTGAAAAAAGGCCTATTCACATTTCAGGCTTAAAATGGCCTGATGGGAACTATACTTCCCTTGTGAGCCCCAAGGTCTCCTGGGAACTGTAGTTCCTCAGGCTGTTTTTAGCCTGTACTGTGAACAGGCCTTTTTTCAGCCTGAAAAAGTTCTAGGAAAAGGAAAGGAACTAAGGTAAATGTGGAAAGGGGGTGGGGGCACCGTGGGGGGCGGGGAGGGGCCTGGGGGTGATTTTCCACCCCCAGGTGTGAGCCAGGTGCACGGTGCACCCCCCGTCCCATTGTAGCTCCGCCACTGCCTCAGACCAGCTGATGGGGATTAGTTGGTGGTTGAAAGGCGCATCCAGATGCATGGGAAGAGATTTGAAGATCAGAGATGGGGGGAAGAGAAAACAATGAAATTGTGAGTGAGCGAGGGGGGGAGAGTAAACAGGGGCCAAGGATGACACCTTCCTCGTGAATTCTTGGAAGAGGGGTGGTGGCTTGGTGGTAGAATATCAACTTGGCACGCAGAAAGTCCCAGGTTCATTCCCTGGCATCTCCAGCTAAAAGGGTCAGGTAATTGTTGATCTTAGACCCTGGAGAGCTGCTGCCTGTCAGAGTAGACAATACTGATTTTGATAGGCTGGTGATCTGATTCCATAGAAGGCAACTTCACGTCTCCTCACTAATTGTTTTTTTTCTTTTTAATGGTTTATTGGCGCATCTGGTAAACCTCTGCTATTTAAGGAAGAAAGGCGGTGCGTACATTTTTCAAATAAATAAATAAATAAGATTTTGCTCCTGTCTATAAAGACGTAGTTTGGGGAGTTCTCAACTGGGAACTTCATTTCAAGGAAGGCACAAGTTAGGCCCCTTCCGCACATGCGGAATAATGCATTTTCAATCCACTTTCGGTTCACTTTGCAGCTGGATTTTACTGTGCGGAATAGCAAGATCCACTTGCAAACAATTGTGAAAGTGGATTGAAAGTGCATTATTTTGCATGTGTGGAAGGGGCCTTAGTTATGGAGAGGGACTGCGATACACAAGAAGGGGCTTCAGCCTGTCTCCCTGTGTCATTTTCCTAGCCTGAAGAGGTCCTGGATTTGCCTGTTGGACACACCTGTACACATTGATGGCTACACATATGATTCCCCAATAGGGCAACTAGCGGTTTGCTGGAACCATTTCAGGCCCACAAAATGGTGTGTGTCCTGATCTGAAAGAGGCCTCCACACGTGTGGGAACCCTGGGCCCCGTACAGAACTCTCAGCAACTTGTCAGCTCAGCTCTATCTCTTTCTGCCTCATAGTTTGCAGGGAAGGTGAAGGATAGAATCCCTGTGAATTTTATCCCAGGTGGATGAGCAAGAAAGCTTTGCCTTGAAACAGCAAAACCAGAATATACTTTGCCTTGAAACAGCAGAACCAGGTAAATAATAGAATAGCGATTCCCAACAGGTTAATTATAATTTTTAAAAGAACACTGAACACAAATTGTTAGTGAGCCAGACAACCCGGCTCAAAATATCATACGCATAAGAAAGCAGCAGATCTGTAGACAGGAATCTCAGTAAATGAAGCTTTCTTTTTGTTCTGGGTTTTATGAAAGCATACAAGCACATATGTACTTTGTTAACCCAGACAAGGAAAGAAAGCACAGGTGAACCAAGAGAGCTACACGTTTTTAGCAGTCTGTATGAAATTCAGAAATCAAAAAAAGGAAGAATAGTGGTTTATTGATGTGTTAATTCTGTTTGAGGAGTAGTATTTAGGTTCCATACAGTGCAATCTGGAGGGGGGGGGGCTGAAATGGCTCAGGAGGCAGCACAACCCCCGTCTTGTCATAAATCTCACTTGGTTTCGTGTAGGGTGCATTAATGCTGGCGCAGAGGCACTTACACTGGGGCTGGGGAGCTGCACAGCAGCACACCGCCCAGTCACCAGCATTGCTATGGCACAAGCGTTCTTCCAGGGCAGGAGTCCACACCAGTGCCAAAGGGGCAAATGCCAGGGGCAGGGCCAGCTTTAGTTGGCTTCCTGGGCACTTTCAGCTTTATTTACCAGCACAGACTTACACCAGCAAAATCAGTGGAAGAGGCCACTTTGTGTGGGAAGGCCGCTGAGTATGGCGCCCCTGCTCGGTTATAACTGGATTACCCTCCTATGGAGGAGTCCGGCTGCTCCCTAAGGGAGGGTTTTAAGAAAAAGGGTTTACCGGGCACCTTCTACTATGGTATTACCGCTGTTTTTAATGAAATCCAGTATATTTTAACGATGGAGCCTCTGTGGGTTGCTGTT
Organism: Sphaerodactylus townsendi; assembly: GCF_021028975.2. NCBI lineage: Eukaryota > Metazoa > Chordata > Lepidosauria > Squamata > Sphaerodactylidae > Sphaerodactylus > Sphaerodactylus townsendi. The sequence continues at coordinate 26,251,961 of NC_059427.1, read as the reverse complement.
GTTTTAATTGTATAGTTTGCTCCTGAACTTGATTTGTATTAGTTTTGTTGTACACTGCCTGGAGCCCCTCGGGGATAGGGTGGTATAAAAATCTAAATAATAAATAAATAAATAAATAAATAAAGGAAGGAAGGAAGGAAGGAAGGAAGGAAGGAAGGAAGGAAGGAAGGAAGGAAGGAAGGAAGGAAGGAAGGAAGGAAGAAAGAAAGAAAGAAAGAAAGAAAGAAAGAAAGAAAGAAAGAAAGAAAGAAAGAAAGAAAGAAAGAAAGAAAAAGGGGCAGTGTCCCTTTCAGTTTGCAATCCAAGGCGCAATGACCCTCTTTGGAGGCAGCGTGACTGTGCCGTGACTGTGCAATCCCCAGCCATGTGCACCTTACCCCCACCCCCCAGGATCACACTGCCAAAAACCCACAATCTGGGAGGAATTCAGATGGGGGAAATGTCATTAGCAGGCCTCTAAAAAGAACAGCTATATTAGTGATAGATATTATTCTACATGATGACGATGCTTCTCTATCCAGTCTTTTCATAATGTCAAGATTGTAGGAACATTTGAAATGTAGATATGTGTACTGATCAAAGACAGTATGAAACATGAAATAAAGATATGTGTAGCACTGTGTGCATAGATCAGTAAATATTTTAGCTGCATATTATGTCCCCTTTAAAGCTTTCAGTTAACAAGGTTAGCAAAAACTAGATATACCTGTTTTTCATTTGGGGCAGGGGGTGGTGGTGGGATGTGTCATAATGGAAATGTTGACAGTGTGGCGTGAATTCCTAATTAACGTTGCTTTTAAAATTCAAAAACAGAAGCTGTAATGTTCGGAATTCTTACGGCACTTAATTTTTTTTTTAAAAAAAAATCCAGCTAAAACTGGGTGTGAGATCTAAATGTATTGATATTCCCCAGAAGATGGAAGATAAAAACAGGGTTTTTTGAAACTCCATGATGAGTGAATGATGGAAATGTCATTCTTTAAAGTGCCAACTGCGAGAAGCCATTAGTTGCTTGACAATAATATAGGGACCCGGCATGGTGCAGACATCCAAGCAAAAGGATCACTACAGACTGAAATGTCAATGATTTGTGGGTTTCTGAATAATTTCATAAAGGCTCTTGACACTGAAGATCTTGTTAGCTAAACACAGCTGCTCTCCTGTCCTTATATCTCTGCTTGTGTAAAACTTTGTGCACCCATTCTCAGGTTATAACTAGTTTGATCCGCTTCACTTATCTGTGATTGACAAGGGCTTCTTTTTAAATACGTTGCCGAGGAGATACTCTGGGATATTTGATTACCTTTCCTGATGTGCTCTAAATGGAATGTTTGTTGTGGTGTTTTTAACAAGGCACATGCTGAGAAAAGAAGCTTCCTGGAAGTATGAGGAGAGGCCATGGCTTAGCAATAGAGCACTTGTTTGGCATGCAGAAGGTACCAAGTTCAATCCCTGGCATCTCTAGTTTAAAGGTTGAGGTAAAAGGTGATGTGAAAACCGTCTGCCTGAGATTCCGGAGAGCCACTGTGAGTCTCAGTAGAGGGGTCTGCAACCTGCGGCTCTCCAGATGTTCATGGACTACAATTCCCTTCAGCCTCTGCCAATTGGCCATGCTGGCAGAAGCTGATGGGATTTGTAGTCTGTGAACATCTGGAGAGCTGCAGGTTGCAGACCCCTGCTAGACAGTACTGACCTTGACAGACCAATGATCTGATTCAGTAAAAGGAAGCATTGCATGTTCATAGGCTGAAGTGTGGGGCGTGTGGCTCAAGGTTAGATCCCCGACAACTCTAACTGGTTCACAACCAGCAGAACCCCTTGGGAGTGAATTAGCTGCCCTGGTTGGCCTGATGCTCATAAGGAAAGAGAAAGCTCATAACTAAAAGTCACTAACTATGGAATGTTAATATGTTAATATTCTGCATATTTAAAGAATGTAGCAAACCACAAAGGAGGCAATTGGAAAGCACTTGTGGAAAAGAAGAGGAGGGGACTCAAGGTGGCTTACAAACCCTTTCCACAACAGACACCTTGTGAAGTAGGTGGGGCTAAGAGAGTTCTGAACAAGCAGTGAGTAGCCCAAGGTCACCCAGTAGGAATGTAGGAGTGGGGAAACTAATCTGATTCGCTAGATAAGTGTCCGCTGCTCAGGTGGGGAATCAACCCCCGTTCTCCAGATTAGAGTCTCCCTGCTCCTAACCACAACACCGTGCTGGTTCTCTGTGCAATTTTTCTTGATCAAAGATATGCCAACTGGTTGACAACTAGCAGAACGCTTGTCATGGGCTGTTTCCGCATGGCCAGAGGCAGTGGCTTCCCACTGGCTTTGATGAAGCCAGTGGAGCATCGGGACCGTTCGCATGGTCCCATGCAGGCAGTCCTGATGCCGCCGCTGCCCACAGGTGTGGCTCTGTACAGAGCCGCCCAGGGTGTCTGCAAGGGACTTACCTTGCATTTCTCTGCAGCTCCGGGTGGCTGGGAAGACACGCCCGTGCTGCCCTCCAACCCTTGGGGGTCACAGGCCAGCGTGGGCATGTCGTCCCAGCCGCCCAGAGCTGCAGAGGAACGCAAGGTAAGTCCCTCACAGACACTGGAGGGGCCAAAAGCAGCCCCCTCACATTGGTGCAGTTCGCACTGCACCGGCAGGAAGACACCGCTTTTCAAGAACCTCGCTCATTTAAACCTCGTTTAAAAGTGGAGTCTTCCTGCTGCTTGGGGTACAGCGAGGACAGCTCCTGTGTGAACAGCTCCCTAGAGACAGTGTTTTTTCCGTCCCTAGGGCGCTGCTATTTGGCTGTGTGGAAACAGCCATGGTTTGGTGGCCACTGACTAGGATTCCTAACAGGATGCCAAAATAACTGGCTCGAATGTAAAATGATCAATAGAGGACATGGCACTGGGCAAGCTCGAGTCTTGATGGACTCCTTGTCATTCAAGGCACTGATGCAATCAATTATCCTGGTTCTCTCCTCTGGATGTGTTCTCCCTTTCTCCAAACATATTTTCTAATTTGTGGCATGTTGACACCATCTTTAAAAAACATTTTTAAATCCAATTTATTTCTTCATCTTTTTAGAATTGTCTTTTTTCGGTTTCAGAGTTCATTTTGGCCATTTCTAGGCTTTCCCGTTTATTTAGCAAGGCGTGTGCCAGACGGAAATTCTTGCTGTTCAAACCTAGAAACATTGAATCACCTCATCTCGTTTTCAAGAGAACCAAATCCCTAAAGTCATGCCTCGCAGTCTGATCCTTGGATCTTTGAGAGCTGGATTTGCAGTGATGTAGTTGTGGTTTGTTTACAAATCTCATTCTGAAAGTGAGTTCCACATAAGAACTTCCATATTCTTGGCTTGGTACTTTAGCTCTATAGATGAATGGTCAAAAGCAGCCTCTGTAGAAATTACTGTTTATGGTTTTTTTAATGGAAAACTGGCTTATATCCCCGATCTACCATTAAGCTCCACATCAGTGGAGCCCACGAGGGGAGTGAGGACTGTGAAACTTCTGTGACCCTCCCCACCAGTGTCAATGCCACTCCACAAGGTATGTGGCACTTATGCCAGCACCAGGGTGCCGTGCCATCTACACAGTGCCCTATGCGGAGACTGCCACTTTCACCAAGACTCCTGTGCTTCAGGAGCCTGCACAAGCACCAATGGATGTGCTTCCAAAGATAGAAGCAACTTGGCATCCTGAAGGCTTTTAGCCAGGAAACACCCCCTTTTGCTGCCAACGATATATGCCCCAAAACTGCGTGCATAGGCCATGGGAACAGAATGGTGAGTTTTGGACCTTTGGTTTTTTTGTTTGTTTCTTTCCTTGCCTTGCCTTGCCTCGCCTTCCCTTTCTTTTTTGGAGATGTTGTGGCTATGTGTTGTAAGTCTTTGGCGTGATTATTATATCATGCTTAATATTAAATGCAGAGTTGCTCAAGTAAAGAGACCGAGGCAGTTACTGAAGAATGAAGTTTATTAGCTACAAAAGAAGAGGAGGGTAAACTTGGATACAAAACAAGAAATATCTTTCTAACTAGCTCCTGCTTGCTATCACATGGCTAATAATCTATTAGAGAGCATGTGCAGAGAGAGAACAAAGAATATATACCTATATCCTAAGTGCGGACCCGCATACATCTCATACCAGGTCTTACTGACCAATAGGGGTCAATTACCTGATCACTGACTTCTGACCTCACTAACTAATTCGCATGAACAACATTAACTCCTTCATTACTGGAATGTGTAACTGGCACTTGCCAAATACCAACATTATGCCATCCCCAGCCGCCATGAAACTCCCCCAGCGCTGTTGTGGATTGGGCTGAGTGTCATGGGGTCAGCCATTCTTTTCTGAGTCTTGCCTCCGGAGCCATTGTAGAACAGACTGCAAAGTTTCTTAAATTGGTTGTTAATAAGCTATCTTAATCTAATTATATAATATATAGTTCTTATTTTTTAAACCTTTTAATATTTTTTCTCTTGTGCACTGATGATATGTAATTAAAGGTTTATTGTATTGTATTGTATTACCTCCCAGGGTGGTTGTGAGAAGAGCAAGGCATAAAGTACACAAGTGCGTAAAATACAGATGTCCTTCATCTAAGGAAATCTCAAAAGCCACCTTTTAATATACACCCTTTGATGCTTAACTAACATTGTTTGGAAAAGGGCATGTCTTTAAGTGGTTTTTTTTGCTGCTAGAAATATGTTTTACTTGACTGGTTTGTTTTATTCTCTTTAATTAGCAGCAATCTGGAATATGTTAATTGTCTGCTTTGGATTTACATGGATCTGCTGTTTTGAGCCTAGTTGTTTTAGAGAATAATTGATGTTTTCAGATATTTTAATCTGCTTCTTTGAACACTGCTGTTTTCCCCTCATTTTTGCTGCTTGTAGCTGTAAATTCTGTTTCATAACATTTTGATGATGGTTCTTAATTTGTTATTTTTGGTCATGTCAGAGTTCCATTGAATATATTTATTTTTTTGTAGGCAGGGAGCAAATTTTACTAAATTGTTAGAAAAGAGGGGGGCACACCTGGTACCCTGATTTTCTCATTGAAGATAGTGCCACTAATGGATAGTTCAGGATAGCTGCCATGGTAGGCTGTAGGGGGTTGGTGGGGTTTTATGATGATGATGATGATGATGATGATGATGATGATTGATGTTTTCAGATATTTTAATCTGCTTCTTTGAACACTGCTGTTTCCCCCTCATTTTTGCTGCTTGTAGGCGCCCCTGCTCGTCTACATCTAGATTATCCTCCTATGGAGGAGTCCGGCTGCTCCCTAGGGGAGGGTTTTAAGATTAAGGACTCACTGGGCACCTTTATTACGATTACCGCTGTTTTAACAAAAATTTAGTATGTTTTAGTATGTTTTAATGATGGAGCCTTATGGGTCGTTGTTGTTTTAATTATATTATTCGCTCCTGAATTCGTTGTATTAGTTCTGTTGTACCCAGAGCCCTTGGGGATGGGGCGGTATAAAAATTTAAATAATAAATGAAATAAATAAATAAAATGAATATTATTATTATTATTATTATTATTATTATTATTATTATTATTATTATTATTATTATTATTTAGATTTATAGGCCGCCTCACCCCCAAAGGGCTCGAGGCGGCTCACAATACAGCTGTTCCAATAACAGCACATAAAATACATAACTAAAACTGACCACATTAAAACAAATTTCCACAGCGGCAATTTCTTAAAATTTAAATAACAAAGTTAAGAGCAAGCAAAATTAAAGACAAAATTAAAGACAGGCGCCCGATCAAAAAGGCCGGGAGGGGAGAGGCAGGGCCCAAGAAGGAATCAAGGCCCTGCCAAGATGGAAAACTGACAGCCTCAGTGAGGGGCGGTAGATCTGCGGCCAGCCTCACCAAAGGCCTGGTGGAACAGCTCAATCTTACAGGCCCTGCGGAACTCACCAAGGTCCCGCAGGGCCCGGACAGCTGGAAGAAGAGTGTTCCACCAGGCAGGGGCCAGAACCGTAAAGGTGCTCTGTTTAGATGTGCTTGAGATCTGCAGATGTCCCATGCAGGATAAGTCAATCTAAGTCAATCTAAGAGATTCTCCAGTGAGGCATTGTCATTGCCTGATGCGCCACTGGAGCATCACACTCTCGACAGCATATTCCTAAAAATAAACCGCTGTGCTAGGGAAAAAATGAAGATCAATGTGAAAGTCAATTATTTAGAGGACATGCGCAGCCCATAGGTTACTGTCCTACCAGTTGGCTCGTTACAGGAAACCAGAGGGAAAAAAGATCTTCGTATGTGCTGTTCGTATATTAAATAGGCACAGCTCGCAATCAAGTGATACCTGTCATATAAAGAGCATGTTTAGGCAAAACACCCCATGGTTTCCTATCCACCACTTTAGCAAGTGTTCTAGGGAGAAGGCATTTCACATCCTTTGTTGCCACTGCACCTCCAGCTCTAAATAATTAAGAAATGAAAGACTTTCAAGTTGGCGTCAGGTTTTAGGTTGTTATATAAATAAGTTCACAGGAATTGCAAACTCTTTACACAAATCTGACAGCAACTATAAAAGGCTTTTGAACCATTTTTTTTGTTACCAAAGTCCTGGGGAATTGCTGGAATCTTAAGTAGCCTGTTTCAAGCCTTGATTCAGGAGCTTTTTGTCATGGTGAATAATTCTTTTTCTGTTAGTGGTGTGCAATGATAGATAGATAGATAGATAGATAGATAGATAGATAGATAGATAGATAGATAGATAGAGAGAGAGAGAGAGAGAGAGAGAGAGAGATCTATCTATCTATCTATCTATCTATCTATCTATCTATCTATCTATCTATCTATCTATCTATCTATCTATCTATCTATCTATCTATCTATCTATCTATCTATCTATCTATCTATCTATCTATCTATCTAGACAGACAGACAGACAGACAGACAGACAGACAGACAGACAGACACACACACACACGCACACACACACACACACACTCCACTAACAGAAAAAATATATTGATATATAAATCCACAAGGAATCTGTGAGCCATGAAATGCATTTTTCCCAAAGTACTGATTTTTCCTTTTTCAGTTTTCCTTTTCAAATTCTTTCTCCTGTTAAGAGTCTGACCAGAAGCGGTGCAAGAACATTCCAAAGGGGGTGCCCCATACCCCATTGTTTCCAATGGGAGCTAATAGGAGATGGGGGCTACACCTTTGAGGGTCCATAACTTTGGACCCCCTGAACCAAACTTCACCAAACCTGGGAAATATTATCAGGAGAGTTTCCTACAGATACCCTGAATGTTTGGTGCTGCTAGCTTAACAATTGCATTCCTGACAGCAGGAACCCTGAAAATTTCCCCAGATTCTCCTTTCAAATCCACCCCCTTCAGCATGGACTTAAAGGGAGAATGTGAGGTCCCCAGTTTAAACATTGAAAGTGATGCTACTTCAGGGTGGGGGAGAATACACCCCAAAACAGCTTCACTTTCAATGTTGTTTTAACTGGGGACGCCAGATTCTCCCTTTAAGGTGGATTTAAAAGGAGAATTTGGGCTCTCTAGTTAAAACACCATTGAATATGATGCTGTTTGGGGGTAGATTCACAGCGGCTGCCCGGGAGGGTGGCTACCCATATGGGGGTGGGGGGGCGCCAAACTCAGGTTTTGTCCTCAGGCTCCAGTTTGCCTAAATACGCCTCTGCTTACATATCCTATTGTGACATGTCTGGATAAACATAATTTTTTCTATTAAAAAAGCTAGCATGAATTTGGGGTTTGAAATTGGAGGCATATTGTGCTATATCAGAAAAACAATTAAGCTTTCTTTACCTTGTTCAAAGTAAACTTGACTATATTTGTCAGCCTTCATTTGTTTATCAGAGCCCTGCCACCCTTGACTTAAAATTAGAAGCTGCATAGCCATTCCTGGATATTTTAATTAAGATTTTCAGTTTGATCTTGTTTTTACTTTTAACTGTGCTGAGCTGCAAAGGAAAGAGTCTACTATTTGGATTAAGTTAAAGAGTATTTAATATCTAGGTGCATTTGCACATTTGTATTGTACACAGCGCTCTCTCTGTGGCTACTAATTTCTTTTTTGATCCACGTTAGAGTTTGCGGCTGTTCTCAGTTGGCCTCCAATGAACAGGAATCTGCTCTGAGGAAATGTGGCATATTTGTAATAGGTATGGATAACTTAACTCCAAGGAAGGCAAACTTCATTCTTGCAGTATGAAAGGGATGTCAGAGTCATCAGCTCGCTCCGAAACTCTCTGTCTCTCCAAACTCTCCAGCTCTCTCTCAAATCCTCTCTTCCCTATTGAATAAATCATCATGCTCTGTGACCTAAGCTGTGCTGAAATCAACAGATGGGATCTAAAGAACTGTGACATGCTCACAGAATGGATCTTTCTCAGCCGCTAACCCCCCTCCCCCCAAAAAAAGTCAGGGGACCTTCAGGAATAGCATGGGATAAATCATAGAGGCCTGCAGTGGGCAAGTGAATCAGCCGAAAATTCGTAGCTCTCCTTTTTGAGTCAAATTCCAGTCTGGATCCAGCCCTGCATCTCTTTTTCATGAAGCCTGAAGACATGATAACATAGACCAGTTCCGCACAGCATAATAATACCAGTTTACATTTGGTATTTTAAAATCCGGGTCTATTTTATCCCAGTTTCTCCCTTTGCATGGGTCCTGTTTCCTTGAAGGAATTGAGTTAAGACAGGGAGAAAATATTCAAATTTCTTTCAATTTCTTTCACACAAGCCCACACAAGTTGGTTTTTACAACGCAGGTGCAGCCATGGATGCTCGAACATCCCCAGGGTGTGCTGCATTCCGATTGACTCTTCCCCACCCCACAACCAAAGGCAACGCTTCTGATTGGCAGATCCACAGCAACTGCAGAAAAACCAAGTAGGACACCCCCCCTTTGCTCTACCTTTAGAAAGGAGCCAGTGCAGTGAGTAACACGGCAAGGTAAAACCTTTTGAGCAATACTGGGCAGAGCACTATATCCCAGCCACATTTAAAGGTGTGCAAGAAACCACAGCACGAGACACTCCCCCCCCAACACGATATACCAAATAACATTTGACTGGTCTTTGGGTTGCTTGAGAGAATCCTGCCAGGCAGGAGTTTCATGCCCCTCCCCACTGGGTGTTTCCCCACTCACAAGGATCCCCCCTATGCCACGCGCTGCTCTCAGCGCGCAGCATCCCTGGCGCAGGGTCATCAAAAGGCGCCGTTTTCTCCAACGCCAGGGATGCCACACGCTGAGGGGGCGCGACAGCGGCAGCATCGGGGCGGCTGTGCTGTTGCCGCCCCTGTTGTGGGGAGTGCAGGGGGACCCCGCGCTACTTGAGGAGAGTAGCACGGGGCTTAAGGTAAGTGGGGAAAGGCCCACTGTTGGGAATGTGAGCCTGAAACTGTGTGACTGGGCTCTCCGGGTTGGGGCATAGCTAGCGAGTGGCGCTTGGCAAGAGTGAGCAGGACCAGCGCAAGTGCTTGTGCTTTCCCCCATGGGCTTGCTTGCCTAACTCCCGGAAGAGCTGTCAAAGGGCAGAAAACTTGCTCGAGGAAGGTTTCGGAAAGGGCAGGCTTCCACTCTGGTCAGTGGCTCAGCAGAAATGAAACTGACATTACATCAGGTGGGGTGGGTAGATCAGGCAGGGTGGGAAGAATAAATCGGCTTTACTCCTATGGTGTTCCCATGGGAGCAGGTTCAGCACGGCATTTTCGAAAAAGATCTCCATTTTAGCAGTTTGGGAAGAACTGGGATGAGGAAAATATCGTGGGGCAAACCTGCTTTAGGACTGGGAACCGTGCAAACTTCTTGGCCAAACTGGGACATTTCCTTTGCTCACCCCAGGATATTTGGACCATGTGGAATCAACATAGTTAACCATTTCCAACAAGTCCTGCTTCAACCTATAATGACAGTCTTGACCAATAGATTTTAGTTGTCACAAAAGCTTTTTTGCGGAATGAGTGTATTCCAGTGAACTGGAAAAATATGTGTGCTATTTCGGTGGTGATCCACACTATATTCTTTGTTTCTGTTCTGAAGCTTCTTCATGTCATTTCCCCTTTTCCTCTTTGCTCTCCCTGGCACAAAGCCATTTAATCTAATTTGCTGCGTCAACTCACTAGCATCCATAGCATCATGACATCAACTGTCCTACCGTGGACGGAATAACACGCCATGCTGGAACGGTTCAATAACAAACAGCTCCTGGGGAAAAATAGCAAATGGTGATGGGAACAGGACTAAAACAGCAAGAATGCATTCATAATGTATAAAAGAGAATCACCACAAATGCCTTTTCACAATCATAAAAAAGAACTCTGAACAGAAATGACTGTTTTGTGCTTAATTGAATTCCGCTGTGGCCAGAACACGTGAAGCTGCCTTATACCGAACAACCCGCTGGTCTATTAAGGCAGTATTGCCTATTTAGGTGGGCAACAGCTGTCCAAGGCAGACGTCTTTGACATCACCCACTGCTTGCTCCTTTTTAACTGGAGATGTTGGGGATTGCACCTGGGACCTTGGAAATGCCCAGCAGATATTCTACCCCTGTACCATGACCCCATTATGCACAACAAACCTCCTACCTATCTCTGTTTATTCCACCTGGCCTGTTTTTATCCTGCCCTTCTTCCAGGGAGCTCAGGACAGCCTGTGTGAATTCTCCTCCCCCCCATTTCATTCTCACAATGACTTTCTGGGTAGGTTGGACTGAGAAAACCTATGACTGGCACAAACTTCATAGCCCAGCAGACATCTGAATCTGGGGCTCATTCCGGACATGCAGAATAATGTACTTTCAAACTGCTTTCAGTGCTCTTTGAAGCTGTGCGGAATAGCAAAATCCACTTGCAAACAGTTGTGAAAGTGTAAATATAATAGATCTGAATCTGGGGCTCATTCCGCACATGCAGAATAATGCACTTTCAAACTGCTTTCAGTGCTCTTGGAAGCTGAGCGGAATAGCAAAATCCACTTGCAAACAGTTGTGAAAGTGGTTTGAAAATGCATTATTTTGCGTGTGCGGAAGGGGCCTGGGTCTCTGACACTCTGGTCCTGACTCCACAGTGGCTCCCTCCTGATAACCTCCCAACAGTCTCCTGCTCTGTTTATTTTTTAAAACAAAAATTATTCAAAATGTAACAAACCACAGCTCCAGCATAAAAGACAGACCAAAAAAAAAAAGAAACGAATATCCATGTAAATATAATAGATCTCGATGATCAACTACAGTACTATTGAAGTCTTGCTCAACATTTGTAAGCGCATCTCAATGGCAAGACACAGAAAATTGGCTGTTGGCTTGGCTATATTATTGGCAAGCCATGCAGCATGTAGTGGGGCACCTCCTTGCATGTAAACAAGGGAACACAAGGAGTCCCCACTGCAAGGAGCGGCACAGGAAGTGCTCCATGCATAATGGGTCTTTCGTGCTTTTCACCTCAAAGGTGAAAAAAGGAGCAGCAGTGGCGTAGGAGGTTAAGAGCTCTTGTATCTAATCTGGAGGAACCGGGTTTGATTCCCAGCTCTGCCGCCTAAGGTGTGGAGGCTTATCTGGGGAATTCAGATTAGCCTGTGCACTCCCACACATGCCAGCTGGGTGACCTCGGGCTAGTCACAACTTTTCAGAGCTCTCTCAGCCCCACCTACCTCACAGGGTGTTTGTTGTGAGGGGGGAAGGGCAAGGAGATTGTCAGCCCCTTTGAGTCTCCTGCAGGAGAGAAAGGGGGGATATCAATCCAAACTCCTCCTCCTCCTCCTCCTCCTCCTCCTCCTCCTCCTCCTCCTCCTCCTCCTCTTCTTCTTCTTCTTCTTCTTCTTCTTCTTCTTCTTCTTCTTCTTCTTCTTCTTCTTCTTCTTCTTCTTCTCATACATTTTCTGATCAAAAAGCATTACAAATACATTCATTCAAACCAACTGCATACCTCATGCTATACTAAAAAACTTCATTTCCCCTTAGATTAGATTAGATATTTAATTTATATACCGCCCTCCCCTGGAGGGCTCAGGGCAGTTCACATCATAATAAATGAACAATACATGGTACTACAACAGGGAGTAAACAAAACAACAATATCAATTATACGAACCCCACATGAACCAACAGTTCAATGAATACTTAATCATTATATATCAGGTTAAAAACTAAGAACAATTAATAGCTTATAACAACATCTGCAAACAACAGCATAATGATAACAACAAAATACAAACATAATAGCATAATATTCCATAACAACATAACAATAACACAATAGCAATGTTAATATAATATCCTAGCAGCAATTAACACGGCAACCTAAATCCATGATAAACATCATTCCATGGAAATAAATCATAATCAACCAGACTAACAAGTGCACATCTAACCTGACATAATATACAAAAATGGATGGCGACTTCCTTAGCTTCTTGGTGCTGAATTCACAAAACCAGGTATGTTAATTCCCTCATAGGTGCTAAAGTTTATATTGTCTGAACATACCTCAGCTTCAGTGGGTCTTAATATGCCACACCGGAACCACATCTCATACTGCTCAGAATGAACACGGGTAGTCTTACGAGCTCTGTTTCATCCTAATCTTCTAGCCTGGCCAAAAAAAAAAGCCATTTTAGAAGGCACCCCGCTTCACAAACATTATGAGATGATAAAATTGGTTGTTCTTACAAGCGTGCCTTCGAGTGGCGTATCCGTCAAGTGATTTGCTGTTTATTTTTTGATAGATGAAGTCCAACCTGAGGCTCGCTACAAAGTCATGGAAAACAAAATTGCTCGCCAACGTGCCTAGCAATGGTAAAATGACAGGGTGGGGAGGGGGTCTGTATTTTTGTTACGTGTTTGCACTTTGAAACGCGCTGGGCTTTCTCAGTCTGGTGGTTCCTGGCCGGTGTGCCATGAACATATTTTCTGAAACATCTCAAATGAGGCTTATTTAAGAGAAGCGGGGGAACTCACCTAGGTGGGATTTTCTCTCTGTGATTGAATGAAAAGGCTTATTGGCCTATTCTGAGCCCTATTATGATATCTTTCAGCGATATTCATGCTCTGGCATTGTTGAACTGTCATCAGCAAACATGATACAATTGTTTTGTTTCTATGAAGACTTTCACTGTTTTGCAGCTCATCCTCTCTTTGCCGTTAGTCATTGTGTTCCCTACTTTACAGTGACACTTGTTAATGAGGGTTTTTTTTTTAATTTGCCATTGTACTCTTTCAGGACTTATTTATCTCTCATTTTGTGTAGTGAAGGAAGGAAGGAGATCTTGTAATATACATTTGGTAACAGTTCAGGATTTAATATTTGCGGAGAAGCTAACATAAAAATACTTAGTCCCTTTATAGACATAGAAATCACAGGATTGTCTAACAGCTTGATTCTCTTTAGCTTATGGGAAATTCTGAAAATACCCAAACTGATAGACCTTCCATATCTTGTCTGTTTCTCTATGTAGAAGACGCTTGGTTTTATTTGCGGAGAAGCTAACATAAAAATACTCAGTCCCTTTATAGACATAGAAATCACAGGATTGTCTAACAGCTTGATTCTCTTTAGCTTATGGGAAATTCTGAAAATACCCAAACTGATAGACCTTCCATATCTTGTCTGTTTCTCTATGTAGAAGACGCTTGGTTTTATTAAAGTTTAGTCAGTGTCAACATTTTGCTTGGATTTCAGTTTAGGTTATTCAGCTTTGTTTTTATTTTGGGAATTGAATCTTGACATTTTAAAATTATTTTTTGGAATCACTTGGTATATATGTCTACTCTTCTAGCTGGAATATTGCAATGTATGCACTATTTTTGGATAAAAATGTGAGAAAGATAGTTTCTATGTTTGCTTTGGGATCCTGTATAATATATGTATAGTAAGGGTATTCAGTCAATATTTACATTTTTAACAAGGTATACAATCATAATGTATTGCCATAAGTAGAATGTCTTAAAATAATTTTCATATGCCTTATTGCATGTCTATTTTTTCCCCTTACCTTTTCTGTTACAGAAGGTCCCAGAGACATTTCCATTATTTAGTTGAGCCTGCATATTTCACATCTTGCCCTTTGCAAGATAGGATCAAGTCTTGCTTAATTGGCAGTGATTTGCAAAGAGACTTTTAAAAGTTCTAACCTGTCTCTTACTACTGATTTCTTTTTAAAGTGATGAAATCCATAGAAGAACCTGAACTGAATAATAAATACTGACATTTGGAGAAATTTAAAAAAGATGATAAAAACCCATCAACACAGCAAAATAGACTTTCTTTTATAGTTACCCCCATTAAGCGGGGGAGGATCTTCTCAATAGCATCGCAGTGACTCTGGAATGCCCTCCCAAGTGAAACCTGCTTGGGCCCATCTTTATTGGTGATCTGTTGGTCCCAGGAACAAAACAAGTGTTCTTTGGCACTTTAGGCAAACTATTACTTTGGTAGTCTCTCTCTCTCCCCATCCGCCCAGTTCAAATAGAAAAATTAGAATAGAATAAACATTTTACTTATTGAGCATTCAAAATGAACAACGTAAAAAGTAAAAATTGGGAAACTTCTGATGGCTTGAGTAATTAGGTTCATGTTATGGTATAATAAGAAGTAATAATACAGTGGTGCTCTCTGATGGATGGTAGAATATATATGAAATGTTTGGAGTAAGTGTCTGTCACTTTAAGAAGAAGAACAGTTTGGATTTATACCCCACCTTTTTGTCCTGTAAGGAGACTCAAGGCGGCTTACAAACTCCTTTCCCCACATAGACACCTACTTGTAAAGTAGGTGGGGCTGAGAGAGTTCTGAGAGAACTGTGATTTGCCCAAGGCCACATAACAGGCATCATGTGTAAGAGCAGGAAAACAAATCCAGTTCTTCAGATCAGAGTCCGCTGCTCTTAACCACTACACAACACTGGCTCTCAAGAACTCTCTGGCTCATTCCGCACATGCAGAATAATGCACTTTCAAACTGCTTTTTGAAGCTGTGCGGAATGGCAAAATCCACTTGCAAACAGTTGTGAAAGTGGTTTGAAAACGCATTATTTTGCGTGTGCGGAAGGGGCCTCTGTTACAGGAAATGAGGAGGAGAAGGAGGAGAAGAAGGAGGAGGAGGAGGGAGTTAACTAACTGTGATGTTAGTTTTTAAAGTAACTCGAAAGATTTGAGCACTGACCAAGGATCAACAGTGTAGCTGGAGTTAATGTGTGGATTTCTCTTCATCTGAATGACTTTCTGGATTGTAGAGTTCTGAATTACCTGAAATTGCTTCCAAAGCAGAATTGAGGCATTTGGAATCCACCATTGTTCCATTTTTTTGGCACTGTACAGAACACCATGTATGTATAACTTACTGTCTGTTTCTCTTCATATTGAAGATAGACATTAGTGGTGTTTTTATAAAGCAAAGAATGGCCCTGTTTTATCTGTAGTGGATGATTCATTCTCGAAAGTGTGCTCCTTACAAAAGGACTGGGCTGCAATTTTGGTCGCATTCTTTTTGCTGAAGTGTGCAGACTGAAGCAAAATTTGCCAAGGGGAATCTGGGGCCTGTACAGAAAATCTCTGGATCTGGGAACCATATTGAAAATCCACATTAAAAATGTAAAAACAACAACAACCACAACACCCTCCAGTGTCTGGGCTGCTGCATGCTATCTTCCTGTGATTCTGACTGGGGTTTCCTCATATTTTACCATTCTATATCTTTATGTGTTCCCACATCTTTTCTCCAGGTTCAACCCAAGTTCTGAGAAGAGTCAAATACCAAATTTAGGTGAATGTTTTCATAATGTTCTTCATGGGCAACTCAATCCAGATGTGGGTGGGAATGGACTGTGGGTCTGGTGCCAATGTTTGCCCTCTCTGGCAGGGCACCCCTGCTGGTAAAGAGGGCAAACACACTGATGGCCAGGAACCCTTTAGCTCTGTGGTGGCAAAACTTGGGAGTGGGTGCCACAGGGAGGAACGCTGGTGTCTGATTGGGCACGGGGACAGGGGAATGGAGCTCACTTCAGTCGGCTTCTTCACAGGCTTTAGGGCTGGGTATGCCGTGGCCAAGGCTTCAGAATTAAGCCATCTTTTCAGATGGTGTAACTCCATTAAGCTCTATGGAGGACTTCTAGGCAGCTGTTTTTTCCCCCTTTTAGCTGCCTCCCCATGCTGCCTGGAAGCCCTGTGGAAGCGGCATGGCGGCTGCACCATCCCGAGCGCCTCAGGATCTGGATTGGGCTGTAAATGATTTTCACCTGTGGGCCCACTGAACTAGCTTATGAAATAAATAAATAAATAAATAATGTAAACATTAGTTTTAATACTTTTAAGGAGCAGCAGTGGCGTAGGAGGTTAAGAGCTCATGTATCTAATCTGGAGGAACCGGGTTTGATTCCCAGCTCTGCCACTTGAGCTGTGGAGTCTTATCTGGGGAATTCAGATTAGCCTGTACACTCCCACACACGCCAGCTGGGTGACCTTGGGCTAGTCACAGCTTCTCGGAGCTCTCTCAGCCCCACCTACCTCACAGGGTGTTTGTTGTGAGGGGGGAAGGGCAAGGAGATTGTCAGCCCCTTTGATTCTCCTGCAGGAGAGAAAGGGGGGATAAAAATCCAAACTCTTCTCAAACTCTTCTTCTTCTTCTTCTTCCTCTTCTTCTTCTTCTTCTTCTTCTTAGTTTTCTTTAAGAAACAGGATTTTAAAAGGGCTTTAAAAAGGGCATGGACAGATTTATGGAGGAGAAGTCGATTTATGGCTACCAATCTTGATCCTCCTTGATCTGAGATTGCAAATGCCTTAGCAGACCAGGTGCTCAGGAGCAGCAGCAGCAGCAGAAGGCCATTGCTTTCACATCCTGCATGTGAGTTCCCAAAGGCACCTGGTGGGCCACTGCAAGTAGCAGAGTGCTGGACTAGATGGACTCTGGTCTGATCCAGCTGGCTTGTTCTTATGTTCTTTTGATTTTTTTAAAAAAAGGATTTGTGTCTTGTCAGTCTGCAAGCCACCCCTTGATCATGCAGTCATCAAATGATGGCCACGGGCATTCTGAATTCAGATTTGGCACACCCTTGGATAGTGACTTTTCCCCCTTTTAGATATGCCAGCCACACATTCTGTTCTATTTTCCCATGTTTTTCTTGAGCTTTGTGCTGTGGTGATTCTCAGATACAAGGTGAGAATCCGGCCCCATCTGTCAGCGACTATGAATTAGAAAATCCTCCTCTGCAGGAATTTGCTGAACTTTAATAATGAAATATTCATGTTTTGCGGCAGTCAATGCGGTGATAAACAAATTTATTGGAAAATGATGATCTATTATTCATCTCTGAGATTTAAAAAAAAACCTTTTCCCCCTCAATTGTTTTTTTAAAAGACATGGTTGTCATTAAATATTTGTGAAAGATATATCAATCAGCCCCCTTTTGTAAAAGTCTAAAGTGTCATCCATATATCAGCATGCATATGAAATTCCTTTATGTAAGTAAGTGAAGTTAGAGCTCCAGAGATAACATTATGTTAATTGCTGCCCTGAAATGTCTATATGCTGTCATTTTTCTTATTAACATTGACGAGGCTCATGTTACTATCTGAATAATCAAAGAAGGGGGCTTTTTGTTGCAGAAACAAAGGGATTTCAGTTCTAATTTACCAAAATGCTACACAAGACCTTAAATAGAAATGTAGGCATTTATTTTTTTTGTTGGAAGCTTATCTAGGGCAGATGTCTACAGCGATTCTGTAGACTTTGAATATGTTGCTTCTAACAAGGGCTAATAATAACTAAAGTGTGCATATCCATCACAATCGGCAGGAGAGCTTATAAAAGGGTATACGAAATATTGTTGTCACTGCCCCCCCTATAAAGAAATAATGTTCCCTCCATATCAACATGCCTGTAATAACATGGGTTCCCATGCTGGAAGGGTTCAAAAACATCCTAAGAAACATCCTGAAAGAAACTGTAAACGTACCTTGCACTTTCTGGAAACAGAAAAGGCAAGCAGTTAAAGAGAGGGAACATACTCGCCAACTGCCCTTGCTGCTGTGAAAATCTCTGGCTCATTCCGCACACGCAGAATAATGCGCTTTCAAACTGCTTTCAGTGCTCTTTGAAGCTGTGCGGAATAGCAAAATCCACTTGCAAACAGTTGTGAAAGTGGTTTGAAAACGCATTATTTTGTGTGGGCGGAAGGGGCCTCTGTTTAGGACAAGGGGAAGGAGGAATGGCTGCCTTCTGCCATGAGTTTCAAATTGCAGCAAATTCAGAAGACATTTGTGCGGGATTCTGTGCACACAAGAAGACGCTTCAAATAACACAGGCAGAGTGTATACACAATTGTTTCCCTGTTGGTTCCCCATTCGATGCCCAACACAATTCTTGTGCAAGCGAGAGAAGGAGGTAATTCATGCATTCTTCTTTATATTCCCCTGCCCTTGTTTTGAATGCCTACATTTCAAGATGTCCCAGGACCTGAAGGGAATCTGACTGGCAGTGCTGCTTCGTGCCCTCATGAACTTGCCAAGGGAATGTTCTCAGTGGACTGAGATTGCAAGTGGGAAGAGAAATCCCAATTGAGAGGAACATGCCACCTCCATATTTTACTTAATTCTCCCATGGATGTTAGACTCTGTCCATTTCAAGTTTTCTTTTGACCTGTCCTTCGCAGACATTTGTAATTGGGCTTCACTATATTTCAACAAAAAAAAAACCATAGGAAAAAACAATTTCATTCCACCCTTTCCAGACGCTCAAGGTCTTAAATTTCATCCCCCCCACACACTTGTTTAGTATAATATATGTGGCTGCAGCTCCTCCCCACTTTCTGTTTTTATGTGCTTAAACAATGTAAAGAGCAGCACATTTTTTCATGCCTTTTTGTTATTTTCTCATTGTTTTGCAAAGTGATTTGAAAGGAAAATGAAGGTCGTTTAAGAACTCTTCTCAGAAGTATCTTGTTTTTATATAAGAAAATGTTAACAAAGAGGCAGGGGAGTTTTTTTTACAGAGTGATGGAATCTATTAGAAAGTTTTGCAAAAGTACAATCCTCCTCCTCCTCCTCCTCCTCCTCCTCCTCCTCCCATGGGGCTTGCATGCTTCAAGGTCGTTGAGTGCTATGCTGGAGGTATACTACCAGAAAGGTCACCCAAGGCAAAGAGGTCTCAACCAAGAAACCAGAGTAAGAGTGTCTACCAACCCATACAATATGGTGATTCAAACAAAAAATAATTCCATACCTCATTGGTCATGTGTGGGTTAACAAGGGCCATGTTGCATGCTGGGATCCCTGGGCATGTGTCGACAAGTGGACTACAAGAAAGAAGTATAGTGCACAAGAAAATCATGCCATCATGGCTCGTTACTACAACTCTGAGCCAGAAAAAATAGGATACTTGAACCTGATGTACTAACTGTGGAAACAACAATACCCGGATTCAGACATCACTGAGCAAAGACTGGCAAATCAAAGGCAATTCATCATATGGAATACAGTGTTTACAAAATAGAAGTGGAAGAAATCTTTGAAGAAATCTTTGAAGCTGTGCAGAATAGCAAAATCCACTTGCAAACAGTTGTGAAAGTGGTTTGAAAACGCATTATTTTGCGTGTGCGGAAGGGGCCTTGGAAACAAAAAAAGTATGGATGTAAAGAAGGGTTTAACATTTAGGCCGTTTCCTGCACGGCCACGCTGGGGGGGGGGGTGCGTCGCCATATACAATGCCAACGCACACACCCCCGGGACCGTTCGCACGAATGGTCCCGATAGGGACGGGGAAGACGGTGCAGCGCTGCGCCGTCGCCCGAATGATGTACCTTCCCTGCGACCTTCCGGTGCGTTGCTCAGGCCAGGGGACATGCCCCCTGCCCTGCGCGACCGCTCTGGAGTTGCAGGGCAGGGGGGGCGTGTCCCCAGGCCTAGGTGACGCGCCAGAAGGTCGCAGGGAAGGTACGTCATTCGGGAAAGGGCGGGATGGCGCCTTCCAGCCGCTGCCATTCGCACGGCAGCGGCTGGAAGCCGCTGTTTCCAGAAAACCTCGCTTGGGGAGCGAGGTTGGGAAACAGCGGCTTCGCGCCGCTGGGGTGGAGCGAGGGCGGCGCTGTTGCGATGCAGCTGCACCCCCCCATGCAAACAGCTCCCTGCGGACGGCGCTTTTGCTGTCCCTAGGGAGCTGTTATTGGCCCGTGCAGAAAGGGCCATAGGTGGAAATGTATGTTTGATAAACCACCTTGAGCCCACTGACTGAAATACATTCAAATAGTAGACACAATAGAAGATAACAGTGTCACCACTTCCTCGGGAGATAAATAGAAGGCACACAAAAGAAACATCGAAAGATTAATAAGTAACACATGCAAATTATTCAAATACAACCTCCCCAAAAAGTTCAGAGCTCAAGATTTCAAGACAGTATGCTAGCAACTCTGCTTCAAATCGTCTTCTTCAGATATATGTACTAATTGTCTTCGATTGTATATATCACTCAAATATATTTATTATTTTCAATCAGTGGGCTCAAAGTTTTTTGCAGATTTCTTTCCACTTGTATATTACACCTTCCTGTACTTTTGCTTTGCCTGTTTGTTTGAAAGGTTTTATTTCTCTAGTTTCTAATACTGGACACAGACCTATTAAAGATTCCTTTAAAGGACCAATATAGATGGCTGTTTAATTTTTGGCTTTCTTGGTTAAAGAACAATCCCTCTTTCAAAGTGCAGGGTTTTCCCCCCCATGAATGGGTGCCTCTGTCCCTAATCTTTTCAATATGTTGTGGTTTATTGCTTGCACTGTTCTTCAGTTTTTATTGTGGAGCTATATTACTGTTTGGATAGCTGCAACACTAATTTATGGAGCAAACATAAATATCACCCTGGGAAAGCAGCCCATCCTTCATTTAATCTGTGTGGTAGGACGGCTCAAACTTCTACAGTTCCCTGAGCTTAAGTTACACTCATTTTACACAAATCCTCAATCATAAAACAGGAGAATCCCAAAGAGAATAGCAAATATGAGTGTCATTTAGCTTGGTGCAGGAAAGGAGTCAGCACAACACAAGATTTTTAACACAAGGATTATTCTCTTCTTATTTCCACTCTAATTTTCCCCTCCATCCTTCTTTCAACCATCTTCTCTGCCCTTTTCCATTCTGTACTGTGTGAGGAAGGGGCTCGTCCAGAGGCGTAGCTGGGCCAGAGTGCGCCCGGTGTACAGTCTATGTTTTCCACCTCCCGACACCCCCCAACACCCCACCCCCCATGGCACCCCCCTTCTTCTCTTCCTCCCTTCCCACACTTACCTTAGTTCCTTTCCTTTTCCTAGAACTTTTTCAGGTTGAAAAAAGGCCTATTCACAGTTCAGGCTTAAAAACGGCCTGATGGGAACAATACTTCCCAGGAGACCTTGTGAGCCCCAAGGTCTCCTGGGAACTGTATTCCTCAGCCTGTACTGTGAACAGGCCTTTTTTCAGCCTGAAACAGGCTGTGAACAGGCCTTTTTTCAGCCTGAAAAAGTTCTAGGAAAAGGAAAAGAACTACGGTAAGTGTGGGAAGGGGGTGGGGGGCACCTTGGGGAAGGGGGAGGGGCCTGGGGAAGGGGGGGAAGGGGAGGGGGAATTTTGCTCCCCCACCCCCTGGTAGCCCTGCCAAACACACACCTAACGGAGTGGTTGCTTCAGCTGGGACAATGGGACTTTCTGGGCTACATTTAGATTAGCGTGCTCAGTGTGAATTCTATAGGAATACGGTCCTGAATTGCAATTCTTCAACCTTTTATTAGAGGACAATGTTCATATTCTGTGCATACATACAGAAAATGACTTTCTGAAAATCTCTTTCTTGCTTCCTAAGAGGTAAGCAAACTTCTGTGCAGACAATAAGTAGCAATCTTGCAGTGGGAGGGCATGTATATATGCAAACTTACTTAGAAGTAGAGTCCAGGGCTCTAGGCTAGTATCTTAACTCAGTAGAACTACACAATGCTGGGTCAACAACTGATTTTTTTTTAATAAAAGGGTTTTCTCACTGGGTAGTTTCATATCTATGAAAAACAGCATTGCACAGTCACTTAGGACTGATTAACTATATCCCAGCTTCTTTTAATGGGGGCTATCCTTGCATCAAGTGCTTAGTAGCCTTTGTGTTGTCTTGCTGTGTTGTGTTTTAATTAGCCGATTTATGGCTCCCAGGAAAAGCACAGGGGCTGTTTTACACAAATTCTATGATATTCATTGTTATTTTTGGATGAGAACGCTTATACACCAGGGTCTGTACTCTTGTAAATCATGCAAGATCTCTTGTATCCCACACGACTCCTGTGACCCCCGCTACCTGCCTGCTTCATGGAGGTGGAAGCAGATTTGGCATCACAACAAAGACACACAACTGCAGAGGGAAGGTACTCATCAATCTAAGCATAGTGAATCCAGCTCAGTTTCACTCCAGAACTGCTTCTTTTGAAGCAAAACAACCCCAGTTCAGAAGTTGTTCTTATAATCTGGCAGCCTACTTATTTCCTACTGAGGGTATTCTTTTGCTCCTTTGCGGCTTATAAGTTTTTATCCTCAACGCTCCCAGTTTTAAAACGTTATCCTGTCTCCACATCCAGTGTCAGATTGATAGTGTGAATCTTGTGTTTGCAATTAGCGATACCAAGGATATGAGTGGTGCCAGCAAACATCAGGAACACTGAGGGATTCAAACACAGCATAAATATAATGTCTTTAGGACGTTATAAAAAGATCTGTGTTGGGATTTTGTGTTCCCACAGCTTGGGAGAACACAAGTGTTGTCAGCCAAAATTGATCTTTTTTCCTTCCTGCAGCAAGGAACGCTTCTCAATTTCACTGCGCCGCCCACCATTTGGTGTGCTGCAGAATAATCTCTGTGGAAAAATTCCCCACAGAGGTTTCCTCTGCTCACCACTCACCTGTTTGCTATTTCACTGTCAAAAGTAGATGGATAAAGTTTGTTTAGCCTAGCAATTTCATGCAATTGTAATTTTTCCATTTTATGCTTTGGAGGGGGCTGTCTGCCAAGCTACCGCAATACAAATATGTCCATATTGCGGTTTCTCTAGCCTTGTTGCCGTAGCTTTGCAGACAGCCCCCTCAAAACAAAACAAAAAGGAAAAACGACACATGCACAGAATTGTTAGGCTACACAAACTTTATTCATCTACTTTTGACATAGAAATAACAAATGGGTGAGCAGGAAGCAGAGGAAACCTCAGTGGGGAATCTCCACAGAGGTTCTCCTACAGCAAACTAAATGGTGGGTGTGAGTGGCAGAAATGACAGTAAGGGGTTCAAGGGGGACAATTAAAGCATTTCCTGCCTACTGGTGTTCTTTCAGCTGGCAGGAGTCATCCTCAATCTGGGTTGTGGGGGAAAGATCACTAGTTCAGCGATCTGTGAAAAACCTGGGTTGGGAGAAAAATGATGGGCTGAACTCATTTTGGGAAAGAAAGTTGTGCAAAGTTCTTCTCCAAAACACTATATATAACATCCTAACGATGTTATATTTGTGCTATGCAGAATCCACCATTGTCTTTAGAACAGAGATTGAGAACATTCCTAGAACATCACCTTCAAGACTATTCTCTCCATTTTTTCTCCCGCTATTCAAATCATGAGAGGATTTCCATGGGCAAAAGGAATGTTTGTCAGTGAACATGACTTCCTCATCTCTCCCCTCTTACTCTGGCCGAATCCCCACCGGGAAATTCAATCTAGATCAAACCAAGTTTGAAAATAAACTGCACCTTTTCATCGAGGTTTCAACCTTCCCACCGCAGCATCTTTCCAGTGAAGACATCTAGGCCTATCTCGGATTCAAGAAATGTAACAATTCCTGCTACAATGCGATTGGCTTCATAGGTCTCTCCTGATTGGCTGTCGTGCCATGTTGGGGTGAGAACTTTTTTCTCCCGCAAAACTGTGCTCACGTTATGACGTCAGAATGTCATCACATCTCCCCCGCCCAAGTTTCTGGTTGGTTATCGTTCTCTTGTGCTCTTGCAAGAACAGCACCGCGCACACTGATTGGTTGTAAGGCATTTGTGTCATGCTCCACGGTGGGAAATTTGAACCAAGATTAGACCCCCGGTCCTCCCCTCCAAACTGGATTGAAGATGTGGGTTTTTTGAAAAAGTGGTACTTTGAAGCAGGTTCGGCAAAGACGCGGGATAAGGGGGAGAATGAGCGCCAGAACCCGGATGAATCCTTGCTCATTGATCAGGCAGTGGGGAGTTCTTCCTGAATCCTTGATATTTCGCATGAGTATCACGCAATTAATTGACCGTGGGGAATCGGCCTAAATCCCAAAGTGACTCTTGAAATGCTGTGCCTGCGGGAAAAGGGACCTCAACAGAATGAGGCAGAAGTTAGAGTTCTTCAGACACAGGGGGGAATTAGTGGAAACTACCTGGAAGTTAACATTCTTATTCTTATCTCTCCCCACCTCTGGAAGCCTCTCACCTAGTCACTTCTGGGAACCTTTGAGAGTCTTCCCTCAGACAGGAGGGGATGTGGTCAGAATGCCAACTGCTAGCTAGAAGTTGGCATTCTGACATTCCAACTACCCACTGTGTCTCAGTGAGGAGATTTGAGTGGGGCCATCACAGCCAGTATTCTGAAACCCTGCAACTTTTCACTTTGTTGTAGGGACACCATGAGTATTTAGAAGGATGTCGAACATCATCTCTCAGTGGGCACTCTGGCTGTCCCACATGGAATGTCTCTGTTTGCTAATTGCTTGCAGACACAAGACATTTGTCCACTGGATGCCATGTACTTGCAAACAAAGGATCCTGGAATGCAATGCGGGGAGGGAGGTCAGAATACAAAAAAAACAGCTGGGGGCCATGTTTTGATCCCACTGTAGCAAGTACATGGGTCATAATGGAGCCAGACACTATTATACAATAGACCAATTAGCTCCAGTGAAGTTCCCTTGAGGTTCCCCTGACTTTCTGAGTTGTGCACCACTGGTATAAACTGGCATAAACCATGCGTTTAGATTCATATAATTTGCAGACAAAGGCAATCTCAAACAATCCGTTTACTCAACAAACATGGTGATAACACTGTGGAAGTGGCTCTTAAACACTATTTGCTTTTAGCAGTCCGGTGCGTGGTAACCTTTAGACAGCAACATCGCAGTGATGAGTCATTTACTTGCACATCGCAGAGCGTCCCAAGGCTGGATATCATAAAAAGTGGGTCACCTTGATTCTCTCACGAATCTAACCTTTTCTTTAATAAGAGCTATTTCTGAGAAATGAAACATATTCTGTACTCCCCCCCCAAACACACCTAGCATGCTACCAAGTTTTGTTTTACTCTAGAAACAGAATATGGACTAGAAAGAACACTCTAAATGAAGCTATCTCTGAAGCAGCAACAATTAAAATATTATATATATATATATATTATATATTATATATTATATATTATATATATATTCTAATTATATATTCTATATTCTATATTCTAATTATATATTCTAATTAAAATATTATATATTCTAAGGCAGATCTTTTTAAACAGTATTTTCCTGGATCTTCTAAGGGAGCCAGTAGTTAGAATCATATTGTAAACCACATAGTAAACTTATGTGCTGGAAGCTGACCAGAGCTCTGCAGAGTTACGAATCCATTTGGGATATCTGTGCAAGCCAAGTTACCCCATTCTGCTCCATATTAGTAAATGCTTACCATGGGCAAGGGCCACCTGAAACATTCCCCTGCAATGAAGAAAACAAGCCCTGTTTAAACAGAGCTCCATGTCTTCACCGGAGTTTCTGGCTTAGAGTGATAGAGAACAGAATACAGTTGCAGAAGTAACTTTGATTAGCACTCATGTTTGCATTGTACTGGTGTCAGATACCTACTACAGAAGAATCAAATGTAGCCTTGTTCTATTTTAGCACTAGCCTTTTGAACCAAGGCAGCTCTTGCCATTGTAACCCTGGGAACAACCTAATTACTTGTTACTATCAGTCATTCAATCAGCGATTTTGTATAAATCAATACAGTACCATAATAACACACTTTGAGCCAGCCCTTCAGTTATATTACCTTCTACCGTAATTGCTGCTGTTATAGTTTTACATGATGCTTTAGATCTGGAATGATTTTCTTTAGAGGTGACATTTTACCTCAGTTAATATCTGATCATTAACAATGTTTTTCATCACCTCTTGTTAGCCTAGGAGCAGTTGCACCCAATTCGTTTTGGAAAACTGTCGTGATCTTTTTCGGTAGTTCCCTTCTCGTTGGTGATCCCAGATTACTGCTAATCCAAGAACTGAAAGTGTCATGCTACTAAGTTGTTATTTGATTGGCAACTTGATAGTAGTTTTGGTTGCATCTAATTCAGTTTCCTATAAAGTATGACAGGTTATGTTTCTACTGAGCACGCTGATGATCTCTGCAGAGGATGGTTGTGAGCCTCTCATGGCTCAAAGCCAAAATGCTAACACTTCTTGAGTCTCTAATTTATAGTAGGATAAGCATCATATAGCAAACGAGTATCTTTTGTGCTTTTGTGTGTTCTTGACTGACATGCATCACAGCAGGTATATTTTGTTAACCTGTGCGTGTTTCTTGAGTAATCCTTCCTGTATTCTATTCATTTATAATCCAATGTGCCAACACCATGTACGTATCAAATGTCACCTCTTCTATGCAGTGCTTTAGTGCATGAAGCTATCTTATTGTGAGTCAGATCATTGGCCTATCTAAGTCAGAATTATCTGTTTAGACTGAAATTGCCAGATTGTCTTCAAGGGTAACTCTCTATAAAAATGCCCTAGTAGTCAAGACTTCAAGTTACTAAGTCACAGATCAACCTGGCTAGATTGGCTGAGTCCAAGAGGGGTGACATCTTCCCAACTTAGTACAGTCGGTAAAAAAAAGATCGTTCACAACCGGGTTCATCAGATCATTTGGAGTTTTGAAGCATAAGCGAATTCTGCATGGGCCAAAAGTAGAGGTGTGAAAGTGGTATGAAAACAGTGTAAACTCTTTTACACCATTTTCAGACCACATTTTGGGCCCATGCAGAATCCGCTATAGTGTCATCAGTTTGTGGGTGACATCCAGCTCTTGTTCTCTTTTCAATCTAAATCCAGAAAGACAGTGGAACTGCTAAATCAGTGACCAGCGGCAACAACGGACTGAAATGAATGAATAAAGTGAATCTCAGGCCGTTTCGGCCTGATTTCGGCCTGGTAAAGCACCATTTGGGGGGGAGAGCCTTTGCACAGGCGCCGCCACCAAATCGATGTAGCGTCGCTCTGCCCCAAACGGTGTTTGTAAACCTTGCTCCCCAACTTCCATCCGGTGCCGAGTGAACGGCACCAGGTGGAAGCCGGCACATTTCCCCCACCGGTCCTGGATGCCTCTTACCTCCTGCCATCACTCTGTGGAGGCCGGGGGACATGCCTCCTGGCCTCCGACCCTAGAGGCATTGCTCTGGTTTTTGGGGTGTGTCCCCTGGCCTCCACAGAGTGACGGAAGGCGGCAGAAGGTAGGAGGCATTTGGGAGTGGCACGACTCGTGCCACCAGCTGCGGAGCCAGTGGGGCCATTCATGCGCATGGCCTCGTGAACTATGTCGCTGCACCCCCGCTCTGCTGTCTGTGCAGAAACAGCCTCAACCTGAACCAAATGGAAGCACTCAGTGTTTTAAAAATGGCCACTGAAGGAATAGACACTCAG
Source organism: Sphaerodactylus townsendi (assembly GCF_021028975.2). Classification (NCBI taxonomy): domain Eukaryota; kingdom Metazoa; phylum Chordata; class Lepidosauria; order Squamata; family Sphaerodactylidae; genus Sphaerodactylus; species Sphaerodactylus townsendi. Next base: position 26,224,249 of record NC_059427.1, on the reverse strand, counting down.
CCTATTTTGGTTCATGGATCTTCCAGTATCTTGTCGTGCGTGTTCCTAAGTAATATTTGAATTGTTTCTCTCACTCTTTGGAATAATATAGGGATCATTTTAATATTGTTTTTAAAAGTCATATTTATGAAGATTTTGTTTATGCAATACAAGCAGAGGACAAATGAGCAGGTAACAGTTACAGCTAAGTGCACATCAATTTCCACTTCTTCCGAGGATGTTCTAAGATAGTATTTGTAGGACGAAGCTGAAACAGTTTATCCACTTTTGTATTGTTTCTTCCTCCCACACGAACATTCATATCAGCTTCTAGGACAGGGCGCCCTCTCCATTCCCACCTCCCTCCTAGTCTTCGTTTGTTGAATGGACAAGATTTTTTCACTGTTTGTGAAAAATCTGGGGAAGCCTTACCACTTGTTAAAGCCTTTCTCATGCAAAACTTTGGTGGATTCTGCACAGGGCAAAAATAACGGGTACGGGACACAATACAAACCGACTTTTGAGTGGGGGGCTTCGCACAGGTTTCGTCCCCGAAACAAGTCTGCCCCATTTTATTTCCCTAAATTTGGGATTTCCGAAAATCGCTAAATCAGCGATCCTTTTGCAACATTCGGATCGGAGCCACTCCCACGCAAACAGCCAGGCAGGACGTGATTCATTTCCCTCACTTCCGCCATGCTGTACACCAGCAGTTCTCAACCTGTGGATCGCGACCTCTTTGGGGGTCGAACGACTCTTTCACAGAGGTCACCGAAGACCATTGGAAAACACATATTAAGACTGTTACCTATGCTACACCATGTTTCAAGACAAAAATTCATCTATTTGTAATCAGAAATAAACATTTCACAATATATAATTAAATGTTGTTTTTGCGATTAATCACTATGCTTTAATTATGTTCAATTTGTAACAATGAAAATACATCCTGTATATCAGATATTTACATTATGATTCATAACAGTAGCAAAATTACAGTTATGAAGCAGCAACGAAAATCATTTTATGCAGTGGTGAGATCCAAAAATTTTTAGTAACAGGTTCCCATGGTGGTGGGATTCAAACTGTGATGTTGAGCCAAAGAGGCTGGACGGGGCACAACAGGGGCGTGGCCAGGCATTCCAGGGGCGGGGCATTCCTGGGCAGGGCTGTGGCAAGGACGCAGCCACTGCGCCCGTCCTTTGGTGGGAAACGAATGCACGCAGGCGCAGGCTGCCACACACGCCGGTGCACCTTCTGCTAGACTGCTTCAAGTTCTGTACGCTACTGCTGAGAGGAGGGGCGTAACTAAGGCAAAAATCACGTGGCAAAATCACCAATTAGTAACCCCCTCTCGGCACACACAAATAATTAGTAACCTACTCTCGGGAACCTGTGAGAACCTGCTGGATCCCACCTTTTATGGTTGGGGGTCACCACAACATAAGGAACTGTATTAAAGGGTCGTGGCATTAGCAAGGTCGAGAACCACTGCTGTACACAGTCAGGGAGAATCCACCTCCTATTGCCCTGCCACTGCAGGAAACCCCCTTTTTTGTTTTTAAAAGTTTGCATGTTGTGCATGTGCAGCTATGCAGGGGCAGCCGATCCTATTGTGGGATGACTGGCATGGCTGCAGGGGTTCACTTCTGCATGCCTGAGTAGCTATATGTTGCAGGAAATAAAAAGAGAGAGAAGCATCTCTGTGTGAAGGCATGAAAGCTATCTGGAGAGTTTCCATGAGATCCAATCCCTGTCTGCATGGCACACACGTGAATGGGAAAAAGGGAAACAGGTTCATTTATAACGACTGCAACCTGTTATACATTTGCTGGGTGGAATCGACCTATGTGTGGCAGAAAGCAGATTACATCATGCTTTAAGTAATACTAAGTGACTCTGGGGAACAACAATCCAATTATGAACTACGCTGGGGGTCTGTAACATTCCATGATCTATGAAGAATGCAGGAAATATCTGCTCCATGCTGGGCAGGATGGGCAAGTCTCATTTCATCCCAGTTGAAACAAGGAAGTAGCGAAGGAGGGACCTGGCTTTATTTGTAATGCAGTTTAATTCTATCAAGCATCAAGAGAACTGAGAGGTTGAGATGTTGAAATGCAAACTGGAGGATATATACCTGATCTCTTTCCATTAGGAGAGCTTAAATAGATGCCTTGCACAAGCTTAGCTATGTGAATAAAATATATATTCAGGTATTAGCTTAGTATTTACTGGGTTTATCTAAAGGGGGAGAAAAACTCAAACAACAATCTGGAAATAATCTTTTTGTTAAAGTCCCTCCGGATTTGCCTAGCATATTTCATTCTGCAATTTAGAGAGGATATATAAATGCAAAATAATGAAAGAGAACACCTCTGGGCTTCGGTGTCCTTTTAGCCAAGTGTCACTCAGCATGTTATTCGCTGCTTCCCAACATACTGGATCACATGTCTCATTTAATTGGCAGATTCCATTGTTAGGAAACACTGGCAAACACTACAGTGCCTCACATCTCGCGGTAAGCATTCAGTCTGTAGTTTCTTCCCTTTGAGCACAATGAATATTTATGCTCTGCTAGCATTCTCGAAGGCTCTGAGCTGTATGGTGAAAGCTGCATCCATTACATCAATCTGTTGCTGCCCCCATGAATATTTTTAGTTTATACAGAAAGATATGTCCCCATAGATACATGCAGAGAGAGACGTAGGCCCCTTCCGCACATGCAGAATAATGCACTTTCAGTCTACTTTCACAATTGTTTGCAAGTGGATTTTGCTATTCTGCACAGATGCTGAATGCATGAAAAGTGGATTGAAAGTGCATTATTCTGCCTGTGCAGAAGGGGCCAGACAGACAGAGGTCCCCCATGATCTGTGATAGCAATGTTGAGGAGCCACAGTTATTGACCAAGCTGATTTTGTTTCCTTGGAATAGTATATCTTGAAGCAGCTCCGGTCAGAGAATAATATTAGGGACTCACTTGTGGGTGATACATTCAGCAGGAGAAGAGAAGTTAGAACCAGAGGCAGAGTTACAAGGGGGCGGGGGGTGCGCTGTGCATCGGGTGCATGCCTGAGCATGGAAAATCACCCCCAGGGCCCTCCCCTTCCCCTCGCAGTGCCCCCATGGCGCCCCTTGCGGTGCCTCCCCCACCCCCTTCTCACACTTACCTTAGTTCCTTTCCTTTTCCTAGAACTTTTTCAGGCTGAAAAAAAAGGCCTGTTCACAGTACAGGCTAAAAACGGCCTGGGGAACTACAGTTCCCAGGAGACCTTGGGGCTCAAAAGGTCTCCTGGGAAGTATAATTCCCATTCAGTGGGGCGCCGCGGGGGGCCATGGAGGGTAGAAAATATAGATTGCACCGGACGCAGTTTGGCCCAGCTATGCCTCTGGTTAGAACATTTATAGGAAACGAATATAACTGACTAAAATCTGATGGTAGTAAAGGACCAGATGAGGATAAAATTTAGCAGCTTGTCTTTTTTCCCAGATGACTGGGACCCAAAGTGGGTAATGATAATTAAATCAGGACAAGGTGACATACTTCTAAGATCAATAGAATAAAGAGGGCAGGAAAAAACTTAAGAAAGACATTCCACAGAGATCCCCTGTAGAGGAATTGCCATTATTAGCTTAGCCAAAGCTATGGTGGGGGGGGGGTGAGTTTTGGCATAGCAGTCCTCAAGATAATGGCTTGTTTTGGCTTTTCCCCAGTGCTTTCCACTTACCACTGAGCAACAGTTGATTGAGGTTGTGAACCAGCCGAATGAAGTTTCTCTAACAGGAATGATGAGTCATGCTACCTGTTTGGGTTAATTGGTGCTAATTCCTGATTAGGTTTTGGTTTCTCTATAACTGCCTCCTCATGGTGAATTCAGCTAACCAGTTGGTTCCGCTTGTAGCAGCCGTGTTGTAATCATGTCTTTTTTTGTGCATAGAGCTTGTATAAGATTTATTGCTTGCTTAAGGATGTATCTCTTGGTTTTAATTGCTGGCCCTTCATGGACTGATTGCTTGCCAGTATATTTTAAAAGGACTATTGTAGTTAATAAAACCTTCAAAAAGGTATTTTAAAAGGTTTTATTTTGTCTCCGAGTTGTGAATATTCTCAGAGTCCTAACCCACGCAGAGAGGAGAGAGGTTATCTCTTTCTCTACACCCCCCAAACAAGAAATCCCCCAAACAATAAGATTTTTAACCTCCAGGTGGGGCCTGGAGATCTTCTGGAATGACAATACAGATATATAACCCGTTGCAAACAAAAACAACCCAAAGAAAATAATGTAGATCTACTTTTTCTTTCTCAGATTCACACAATCAAATTAGGGCTTTGCATTCACAAAGATGAACCAACCAATAACTTATTTGTGTGTGTGTGTGTGTGTGTGTGTGTGTGTGTGTGTGTGTGTGTGTGTAGGTGTAGGTGTAGGTGTAGGTGTAGGTGTAGGTGTAGGTGTAGGTGTTATTCTGAAAAAATGGGGTTGGTTTAAGGGAGCCAAAAGTGGACTCCCAAATAATGCTGAATTTTTAGGCATTATTTGGGCTACTGGGGCAAGGCAGCAGCAAGTAAGGGGTTAGATTAGTTGCTAAGGAGCCACCGTGTGTATGCAAAGTGGTGTCAAGTCTCAGCTGACGTGTGGCAACCCCACACACTTTTCAAGGCACAAGGCAATCAGACATGTTTTGCCATCACCTGCCTCTGCATAGCAATGTGGGACTTCCTTGGTTGTCTTCCATCCAAGTACTAACTAGGGCCAACCCTGCTTTGCTTCTGAGATTAAATCAAGCTAGTCTGGGCCATCCAAATTAGAAGAACAAAAGAGCCTCTAAACCTGTTTTACTGTAAAATAGCCAGGATCTACTTTTTGATTTTTTTAAATCTGCATGGCAAACGTCCTGGGGCAACCTTCAGCAAATGGCACCAGGAAGAATCCTTTCAGCTGTACGCAAAACATTGGGTACCAGCTGAGGGTGAAGCTGACCAGAGAGCAACACAGTCAGATGGAGGGAAGCCTCTTCATTCATTCATTCATTCATTCATTCATTCATTCATTCATTCATTCATTCATTCATTCATTCATTTATTTACTGTATTTGTATACCGCCCTCCCCGAAGGCTCAGGGCGGTTTCCAACAAAATAAAAAGTTAAAACATCATATATATAAATTAATTAAAATACATAAAATATTAGACTAGAGATGGCTTCAGCTATTCTATTCCCCCTTTTATGAACCCACGGGAGGCCAGATGTTTGCTTTTTGTTGCAGTTGATATTATCCCGGCTGGCCAAACGCCTGGCGGAACAGGTCCGTTTTACAGGCCCTGCGGAAACTTTGTAAATCCCGCAGGGCCCTGATCTCACCTGGAAGCCTGTTCCACCAGGTAGGGCCCAGAGCCGTAAAAGCCCTGGCCCTTGTAGAGGCCAGCCGGATCGCCTTGGGGCCAGGGATCACCAGTAGGTCCGCCTCCGATGAACAGAGGGGCCTAGAAGGGCGATATAGGGAGAGACGGTCTCTTAGATATGCAGGGCCAAGGCCGCGAATGGCTTTGAAGGTCAAAACCAAAACTTTAAACATGACCCGGTACTCGATCGGCAGCCAGTGCAGTTGGTATAGGACCGGAGTAATCCGGTCCCTTGCTGTTGCTCCGGAAAGGAGTCTGGCTGCCGATTCTGTACGAAGTTTCAGTTTCCGGATCATGGCCAAAGGTAAGCCCGTAGAGCGAGTTACAGTAGTCTAATCTAGAGGTGACCGTGGCATGAATCAAGCAGTGGCCAGATCAGAACGGGAGAGATATCGGGCCAGTTGCCGTGCCTGCCGTGAGATGGTAAAAGCTGCCTGGGCTGTCTGGGTGACCTGGACCACCAATGATAAAGATGGATCCAGAGTCACCCCCAGGCTCTTGGCGGACAAAGTTAATTTTAACGTCTCGCCAAGAAGGGTAGGCAGGCCAAAGGCCACCGGACACTCCCCCTGGCCCAGCCACAGGACCTCCGTCTTAGTGGGATTCAACTTCAGCCGACTTGCACTCAACCAACCAGCCATAGCATCAAGACAACGCTGGAGAGCATCAGGGGCCGAGGTCGGGCTGCCCTCCATTGTGAACAAGAGCTGGGTGTCATCAGCGTATTGATGACACCGTAGCCCAAAACTCCGAACTAGACTCGCCAGGGGGTGCATGTAGATATTAAAAAGCATCGGGGAGAGTATCGCTCCTTGCGGCACCCCACACATAATGGGGCGACGCTTGGAGATCTCACCCCCTGATGCCACCTGCTGTCCCCGATCTCGGAGGAACGAGATCAGCCAATTTAAGGCTGAATCTCGAACCCCGATACCAGCGAGGCGGTGGACCAAAAGGTCGTGGTCTACCATATCGAACGCTGCGGTGAGATCTAACAACACCAACAGCGCCGAACCGCCTCTGTCCAAGTGTAGTCAGAGGTCTCCACAACAGTGACCAGCACCGTCTCGGTCCCATGACCAGCGCGGAAGCCAGACTGGAAGGGATCCAGTACGTTTGTGTCATCCAGGAATCGCTGGAGCTGGGCCGCCACCGCTCGCTCAATTACCTTGCCCAAGAATGGTAAATTGGAAACTGGGCGGTAATTGGCCGGATCTCCAGGATCTAAGTGCGGTCTTTTTAGGAGCAGGCGGACCACTGCCTCTTTAAGCCGACCAGGGAAAACTCCTTGCTCAAGGGAGCAGTTGACTATATCCAACAGGTGGCTCCGAAGCTCCTCCCTGCCGGCTTTCACCAACCAGGAAGGGCACGGGTCAAAAGGACAAGTGGTAGATTGTACAGCATCCAGGATCCTGTCAACATTCGTTGGGTCAAGTAAGCTGAAGTGGTCCAAGAAAGGACCCAAAGACGGCCCAGGGGCCTCTAGTTCACGTACCGTATCAATAGTGGCAGGGAGGGATTGGCGGAGGGTCAGGACTTTGTGTGTGAAGTAGTTCGCAAAAGCCTCACAGCCTAATGCCAAATCAGTCTCTTTTGGACCTATTGAAGAGGTCATCAATGTCCAAATTACACGAAACAATTGTGCTGGGCGCGAACTAGCAGATTCAATAGCGGAAGCAAAATATGCTCGCTTCGTCTCCTTCACAGCACTCTCATAGGACTTCATAAACGATTAATATGAGTGTCTTGACCCCTCGTCAAGTACCCGCCGCCACCCTCACTCAAGCCGTCTCAGTTCCCTTTTCATCTTCCTCAGCTCCTCGGTGTACCAAGGAGCCGGGTTGATGCGGGTTATATTTGGTTATATTTCTATACCGCCCTCCCCTGAAGGGCTCTGACGCCTTTGGTGTCCAGACAGACATCAGCAGCCACCTCTCTTTTTTGGGGTGTGAGGAGTGCAAAGAGGCAGTCGCCTTTTTTCCCCGATGTCCCCTAGTGCCTTTTTTGTGCTGTGCCGAAAGGACCATTGTCCTTTCCCAAGCAATACAAGGTTTCAGTATTGATTTTTTTAAAAGAGATGTTGGGAGTATCTGTAAAGTCGGAATTGATTTCATGCCAAAAACCAAATACCACATTTCCCCTCTGGAAATCTAATTAATTGAAATATATGCCATTTAAACATATTTGGTTCAAATGTTGTTAGGCAGCATTTATAACAAAGCCTATTATTCTTAGCAATGAAAATTAAACAACTTTAAGGGATCATGGCGAACATATGTGCTTAGAGGCACCTGTTTGCGTAACTGATTAAATGAATAAATAGACATTTAGGCGGTTTCCGCATGGGGAAACAACAGCGCTCCAGGGATGGGAAAAAACCGCAAAGACGCCGCTTCTGAAACTCGCTCGGGGGGTGAGTTTGTTGGAATACTCCAGTTGCCTCCCGTTGCCAAGCGAACAGCAGCGGGTGGCAGCCGGCATATTCCTGTGGTGCTCCTGAACAGCTGCCTACCTTTCCCCTGCCTTTTGTTGCTCTGAGGAGGGAAGGGGACATGCCTCCTTGCCTCTGTCGCTTCAGCCGTCGCTCTGGCCAGGGGGCGTGTCCCCTTCCCTCCTCGGAGCGATGAAAGGTAGGGAAAAGGTAGGCAGCTGTTTGGGGGCTGCGCGGCTGTGCGGAACGTGCTCCGCCAGCCACACAGCCTGTGGGGCTGTTCGTGCAAATGGCCCCAGGGCTTGCATCGGCATCAATCATGCCGATGCAAGTCCGTGAACCTGAATGTGCGGAAACCGCCTTAGAGTTTGTAGTGAATTTTGGCATCAAGATTTCAGAGTTCTGGGAGCCCAATCCTCCATTGCTACATTGCATAAAGCCAGTGTGGTGTACGATTCCTCCACGTCTACCTTGCTGCCATGCTGGCAGGGGATGATGGGAACTGTAGTCCATAACATATGGAGGGCCGTGAGTTTGACACCTGTGCGCTAGAACATGGCCATACAGCCCGGAAACCACACAGCACCACACAGATGGTGTTACTAGTGGCTGATACAATTGGAGCAGATTGGTTTTTGTTTCACAGGACAGTTGTGTTGGTTAGCAGTAGAACAGCTCATTTCGAAACCAGTAGTACCTTGGAGACCAACATAGTTTTTAGGCATGAGCTTTGGAGAGTCAGGTTCCCTTCATCTAGTGCCTAAAAATATCTGTTGCAGGGACTCCCACCCTCTCATTTGCAAAATGGGGATAATAGCTAATTTTACCAGGCTGTTGTAAAGATCGCAAAATATTGTGTATGAAATAGCTGTTACCACCATTATTACTATTCATTATGGAAAAAGATGCTTACAAAGATAGTGTGCATGGCAGAATATACAGTATCTCTCATTTGTTTTTAAACTAGCTTTTGGTGGACTAAAATAACTTACACACTGATAGTCCTCTTCATTGTGGAATGCACACTTGACAATGTAAAAGCGATTGGCAGGATTCATCTATGTCAAGATGATTCAAAATAGCAGCAGAAGTCTTAGATAATGCCAAAATGAACATATGAATGGATACTTCAAGATGAATTTGATTGCACACTCCAGATGAATCCAAGGATAAATTGACTCATTTCATTAATTATTGGGACAAAGCTTATTTACTCATTAAGATCTGGATTGAAGTTATAATCATATTTGAATGAAGCTATTGTGAGGCTAAGAGGCCCCGCTATCTGAATGCCTTGTTTGCAGGCAGATGCCTAACTTTTACCTAAGTCATGCTGATTGCCAGAAAAATCTGAACAGAGGACATTTTTAAAATCGAACAATAAAAACTTCAGATAAAATGTTTATCTTATGATGACATCAGACTCACAACAAGGTGAACTGTACATGGGATGGGAGATGTGATATGAACCATACAATACTTTAAAGGTAATTCTCCAGTGCAGTACATTTTGGATTGAATATTGTCACTTCATACAAGTTAATCATTCTTAGTGTGTGCATGCATGCACACACCCATATATATGTATATGTATGTGTATATGTATATGTATGTGTGTGTGTGTGTGTGTGTGTGTGTGTGTGTGTGTGTGTGTGTGTGTGTGTGTGTGTGTATGTATATGTGTGTGTGTGTGTGAATTGAATCTGTAAGCCACTTTGTACTATGGGAAAAGGAGGGAAGCATAAAATTTTAATTAATTAGTTGAGTAGCCATGGTCTAGTAGTTTTTGCATCTATGGCTGGCATTTTCAGAGATGTGTCCTGGTAATATGTGCTTCTCTCCGTGGCATAGTTTATTCTGACTGTGAAAGCCTTCAACAATGCAATTAATTGGTTAATGAATGAATGAATGAATGAATGAATAGTGTACACAGATAACCAAGCATACAGGGTCTGGAAGAAGAAGAATTTGGATGTATACTCTGCTTTTCTCAGCAGTAAGGAGTCTCAAAGCAACTTACAAACACCCTCCCCTCCTCTCCCCCAACAGCCACCTTGTGAGGTAGGTGGGACTGAGAGAGTTCACTGAGAGCTGTGACTAGTCCAAAGCCACGCAGCAGGCTTCATGTGGAGGAGTGGGGAAACAAACCTGGTTCACCAGATTAAAGTCCACCTATCATGTGGAGATGTTGGGAATCAAACCCAGTTCTCTAGATTAGAGTCCACCTGCTCTTAACCACCACAGCATACTAGCTCTCTGCATCTCTTCTGCTTCCAGGGGTACTATGGGAAGAGGAGTTATGGCCAGACACTGTGGAAAAATGTGCCGCAACACTGTGACATTTGAGCTTGAGAGACTGTTTTCATGGTGCAGCATTCAAATGCACTTGAAAAGGGGGATGAAACAACAGGAAATCAGGTTGGCAAACAAGGCAGGTCATCTTTGTATTGGTTCTGATGTCTACTAGACCTGTTCTGGGCAATTGCTGCTGGCTCAAGGAGGCCCTTTTATTGAACTGGAAATCAAAACTGGCCCCTGTCTTTGCATTACTGTTTACATTGCCTGTTTTGGTCCTAAAGCAAACAGTGGAGGAGTCATTATATGGTTTTTTTTTCCCCAGCAAGCTGTCTTGTACACCCTGAAGGGAATATTATAAGATTAAATGCAGAGTAGCATTCCTGTAGCAAGGTGAATGTTTCTCATTATACAGGTCCCTGGTTGCTCTCCTAAATATAATTCCCTGTAATAATGTGAAACTTCTGAATTATTTATCATCTCATATTGGATCAGAAGTATAATTTTCTGAAAATAAACTTATTGTCATCAGCAAATCAGCTTATGAAGGTTATCTATACCGGCAGAATGGAAGATAGGAGGTGCCATGCCATCTATTGTAGTGGCTTCTTGGTTCATAGGATGAAGCTTTTTAAATGGAAGATTTAAAAATTAATGAAGCCCAAGTCCTGTAATGGGAGGGTTTTCTACCATCTCATTCTTCAGCTGTGCCGTTCTGTTCATTTGAATGAAAACTTTCTTCTGCCTCCTTTGCATTCTGCCGTCATGATTGATGGTTTGTGTCACCTGACAGAGCTGCGACAGGGTTGCTTGCTTCAAGCTACGGAGCATATAGAAAGAAGTCATTTGGACTCTCTCGGTGTATTTTCACAGCATGGATCATGGGAATGCAAAGTAGACATTGCACAGAGGACATTATAAAGAAGCTGTTCGTGGTTAACTGGAGAAGAGACAGCCTCAACCCATGATTGATTGTCCATTTTCAGTGGGTTCTTCACAAGAAGGTGGCAGCAAGTCACGTACAAAGAAGGCAACTGAAATCAAGCACGCTTGATTTATAGAACCGGTTTCCCTAGAGGCCTGGGCTGCATCTGCACATCTTTGTGGACTGGCCATCATTGAGTTATGTAGTCATCCACAACTGGATTGGTTTGTTCACATAGGGCAATTCATTTGAGAGTGATGGCCATAGTGGAATGATAGTGGGGTATTTTCATTCATTCATTATCTGTTTTAGTCAATTTACAGGCTGCCCTTCCACTTGCGGGCTCAAGGTGGAATGTGTGGATGGAGCTTTGATAGAAAAGAGACGTGGCTTGATCTACCACTATCGTGTTTCCCCAAAAATAAGACAGTGTCTTATATTAATTTTTGCTCCCAAAGATGTGCTATGTCTTATTTTCAGGGGATGTCTTATTTTTCTGTGTTCTGTTCATCGGGCATGCTTCCAAACAAAAACTTTGCTACGTCTTACTTTTGGGGGATGCCTTATATTTCACACTTCAGCAAAATCTCTACTACATCTTATTTTCCGGGGATGCCTTATATTCGGGGAAACAGGGTATGTCCCACCATATGACGAATAGCCAGGATCAGTGGAAGTCAACTCCTCTATCGCTGCTACTCTCTGACGAAATCAAGCCTAGAAGAGACACACTTGTTTCTGTAAAACCTGGGTTCTTTCTTCCAATAACTCCAAACCAGCTGAGTCCTCAAGGATTTTATTGTGAAAATTCAAAACAAAGAAATAAAAATAAACTTCATTTATAGAGATTTCTCAGCTAAACACATTCTTGTTGTTCTTGTTGAGACCCCAAGCCAAGAGAGATGCTTCTCAGGGCTAGGTCCATGATGGAATGCTGCTCCTATCTTGTGTTGGGTAAATTTCCATGGCCTCTGCGGTTTCTCCATCCCCAGAGATCAAAGCTAGCTGTCATGTTGGTGTGATTTTGGCTGTTGGAATTACAGGATGCAACTGCATCACAACCACTATTTTGAAATTGTAGCACATTTAGTGGCCATTAGTTGTGTGAATGCAAGATGTACACTGGGGTCTATGAGGTTCTACTCATGTTCCTGCATGAAAGTTGTTTGCCGATTAATGTATTTCAATGTAATCGGCTACGATTACAGGCTCCCCACTTCCACAAATAGCAAAAAGTTCTAGGGTCACTACCTGTTTTAATTTCCTCTAGTGGAGAGAATGTTTCTTTTGTTTACAAATAGGCAAGTAGAGGACATGTGGAGGCCAAGAGGCATTCCTGGTAGTGGTGGAAATTGCCAACAAGTTGCAGGTGACTTACAGTGACTCCCATAGGGTTTTCAAGGCAAGATAAGGACAGAGGTGGTTTGATATTGTCTGTCTGTGCATAGCAACCCTGCCTTCTTTGATGGTCTCCTATCCAAGTGCTAAAAACAGCTAGCACTGTAGTATCCCTTGGGATGTAGTACTCACTCAGGCACTGGTTCTCTAGTCCATTCAACACAGAGAAGCTGGTCAAAAATAACAGCTTTTTATTTACAACTCTTTCAATCATCAGCTTTAGTTAGCACACAAGAACTGGGAACTGAAACCAAGTTCTCCATCCAACAGGGCCAAACTAAATGACACAGATAATAGGAGTAGACTGTTCCATTACATTCATAAATATGCAGTAAATATACCACCTGCTTAGCAACCCAAATCTAATGAGATTGGACTTGCCTGGGCCAATGCCTCTTAGGTGTTCCTGCAGGCAAGAAATGTGTTCCCCTACAGGAGATATCAAGAGAGAGACAGAGACACCCTGAACCACATCATGTTTCACTTTTTACTTGACAGCTCTTGTCTCAAACTCAAACTTGTCTGTCTCAAACTCAGGGCTGCTGTGTTTCACATATACGCACATACCTGTCCCTTCTCCTCAGCAACATCTTCTCTAAGCCCAGATGGATCCTGTGCCATTGTAACATCTAACTGTGGGTTCTGTGGGGCAGAACCTGGAATGAGTTTGCAACAACAGTTTTTAAAAACATAATGGTTTACTTTCTTAACACATAACATCAACATTTAACATCACATTTCAAGGTCCTGTTCAGGTTGCATTTTCAAGTCCTTATATTTACAGTCTACTGATACTGCCAAGTCCAATTCTTCTTTGCAAGTGGGTTGGCTCCTGAAGACTCCAAGGGCTTGATGAACAGGATTCAACATGATGAAGATTTCCAGGAGAACTCTCACCCACTACAACCACAAAAGAAACCCTGAAACAATAAACTCCAACATTTACAACATAACAAAAATAAACCACTACCTTCCCAGTAGTTCCCAACAATATTGCAGTTACCTTAACAAGGTGTTAAGGGCTTATACAACCAAGGTCCGAGTCTGGTAGCCTTGTCTCCTCCAACTACATGAGTTCTACTGCAGCCTCTTGCTGCTTTGAGTTTCCACCCCTTACTGGGTCAACCCATTCTGAGCATGGGGGTTACACCATCATGAGACCATCTCCTTTCATCTGCACATAATAACATAAGCCCTGCTTGATCAGACCAGTGGCCCATCTAGTCCATCACCTTGTCTGACACAGTGGCCAACCAGTTCCTCTGTAGGTCCAAAAACAGGGCATAGAAGTCAAGGCTTCTTGGCACTGGTATTCAGAGATTTACTGTCTTTGAACATGGAGGTTCCCTTTAGTCACTAAGGCTGGTATCTACTGATAGACTGTTCTCCATGAATCGGTCTAATCCCCCTTTAAAGCCGTCTATGCCTGTGGCGTTCACTAATCCTTTGACAGTGAATTCCACATTTTAATCACTTGTTGCAAAAAGAAGTATTTCCTTTTGTCCATCTTTTGGTCCGTAAACTTCTGAGATTATAAATAACCCAGGAAAGGAAATCACGCAGACACATTGCCATAGAGGGAAATGTGCAGTACCCCATATAGAGGCATATTATTAAACATCAAAACTAGTAGTTTTGGAATTGCTGATTATAGAAGGCAACTGCTAAATGATTTGGAGTATAAAGTAGTTGGGCACTTGTCAGCCGGGATGGATTCAGAAGAACCCCCCCCCCAAAAAAAACCCCAAACCAAAAAAGCCTAGTTTGAGGACAAAGCTCTACAATTGCTCCTGAATTGTTCCCACTAGCAGTCTGTAATATTTCCATTTATTAAAAAAATTCTCCACAGCACTGAGGAGGTATGCATTTCCATGCGATTAGAAGGCACGGCAGGTAGAAGAGTGGCCTGAACGTCTGGGACAGAGGTTTTAAGTCACAGCTGAAGTTTCAATTAACACGAGTTTGTGGTTTCCAGCTGTGCCTCTAATGGATAATAGTTCACATTAAACAGAACTAAACATAATTTAGCACATTTTGGTGCAGATGGCAGTTGACGTTGACGAGATGGCCACCTGGTGACTCCATTATTTTTTTTTCCTTCAAAAAGAATTGCTCTGTAGGTCAGATTTGTGATCGCTGGCAGGGACCGACAGAGAGGTTCATTCCGAGTCTGCACGCCACCTGGCCTGCCTAATTAGGGGTATCCGCTTTCTGCTCAGATAGCCCCTTAACTCTGGTGCAGGGCAAGTTCACAGCAAATTGAGTATGATTACCCGCAGCCCGCTGATGAATGATTTCTTTTATGAGGCAAGGAGAAGAAGTGTTGATTTCTGAGGTAATATTTTCCTCAGGGAGTGCTTTGTCGCACTGCTCCTGGAGGACAATCTCTGAGCAGGCCATGAGGGGATTCTAGGACCGCAGCTCTCTAGTGTGTTTGGGGCAAAGTCTATTTGGGTTTTTTAAAAAAATTCTGACATTGTGTCTTCAATGTGCCCACAAGAAATCTCAGATGGAGGAAGATCCAGCATCGTGTCCTAATCAAGGTGACCCAGTCTCCTAGACCCCTTCCGCACACACAAAATAATGCGTTTTCAAACCACTTTCACAACTGTTTGCAAGTGAATTTTGCCATTCCACACAGCTTCAAAGAGCATTGAAAGCAGTTTGAAAGTGCATTATTCTGCATGTGCGGAATGAGCCCTCGCTTCTCCAACATTTTAATTACAAACAACGAATGATGTAGGCAAAAGGATCAATAAGCAAATATCTTTCTGATACTCCAGACGGATGTAACTGTTAAAGTCATAAGCAAGCTCATACTCATTTCAAAGGGAAAAGAATCCAGATTTATGTTGCTGGCCATAAATTATAAAGAAGATTGTTTATCTGGCTAATCAAACAAAATGTTTTTCCCCCATTTGGAATACATTGTCATCCTTTTTTTGTGAAAGTCATTAAATGGAAACCCTGACTTCTGGAATCCATATCTCTGTTCTCTGTCTTTGGGGGATTAAACTCCGCTATAGATTATATTTCATTGAGCCATAGTGGATTAGTTTCAGTTTTTACCTTTTAATTAAACAGCTGCTGTAACGAAACACAATTTTGAATAATTTAATAGCCCACAGTACTTTTGTCAACCCACCCAGCTTGGATTTTTTAATTATATGAAACCATACATTTTTTATGACTAAGGCTTTTCCTAAGATCAATCATGAGTCACTAATAATGTGTCCTTTCTAGATGTCTTAAAGCATTTCACCATCGCATGAAATGTTTAAAACTAAATTAAAAGACAAGACTATCAAAGACAAGATCTACGCGGTCTAAATTATGCATTGTTGGCTTTTTGCAATTTATGGGTATGTGTGTATTTAAATATACACTCTTGTTAAAGCTTGGCAGCTTTCAGTATCTGTCCCGCTCTACCTATGTGATTTGTTTTAATGCTGCGAAGAACAATTAAAAACGCAATAATGGCATTAAATTGGCAAGCACCGAGTTTTTATCAATGTATGAAAATGTCAGGGCTTTTAAGTGGGGTGATGAATATGCATTTATCTGTTCTAATGCTGTTAAGATCCTATTCTGTGAATGCAAGAAATGTTTGTTTATTATTATGCAATCAAAAAATAAGTCTACCCGTCAAGTATTTGTCATCCGTGCAAATTAATTTGCATAGTTAAAACAATAATTAATTTTAGGCTGGATTTTGCAGCTCTGTGCCATTACTTTTACAACACTTCATAAAGGCTTTAAATCCCAGAGTATAATCCCAGGGTGTGGTTGAAAGGCACATGAACCTGCTACCTTGCTGACGTTAAGAATCTATCTATCTATCTATCTATCTATCTATCTATCTATCTATCTATCTATCTATCTATCTATCTATCTATCTATCTATCTATCTATCTATCTATCTATCTATCTATCTATCTATCTATCTATCTATCTATCTATCTATCTATCTATCTATCTATCTATCTATCTATCTATCCATCCATCCATCCATCCATCCATCCATCCATCCATCCATCCATCAATCAATCAATCAATCAATCAATCAATCAATCAATCAATCAATCAATTATTGGGTTTTGTATACCGCCCTACCCTCGAAGGGCTCTGGGCGGTGAACAACATAAATCACATATATACAATAACCCTTAAATACATTAAAGCAATTTAAAATGCAGGGATCAGTAACAAACAATGTCCGCAATAACCCTCATTAAAACCCTCCCAAAAGGGGGAAGAAAACGGGACCCATAGATGGTAAGAGACCCAGAAAGATGAAGAAGAGGAAAAGGAGGGGGCACCTATCAGCAACTGGACACTCCAAAAGCCCGGTGGAACAACTCCGTCTTACAGGCCCTGCGGAACTCACCAAGATCCCGCAGGGCCCGGACAGCTGGAGGAAGAGTGTTCCACCAGGCAGGGGCCAGGGCTGTAAAGGCCCCGGCTTGCATGGAGGCCAGCCGCATCATTGAGTGGCCAGGGACTACCAGCAGATCCCTGTAGATATCTTCTCGAATTCCATTCAAGTCTCCTAGTCTTAATTTTACATATGTTGACCTGAAGGCCAACTGTAATGCCCCCGAACATGACAACATTTGTCTGGCAGCTTGGTGAGCACCAAGAATTGCTACTCGATGTAGTTTGAAAACAACTGAAGCCTTTCTGTACAAATCCCTGAAAAGTTTATAAAATGTTTTCATTACCGCCCTATCATGATGTATGTCTGCAATCACCCCCTCCAAACGATTCCTGGCTGCCAAGTGAGAAAATGGTGCTGATAAGGAAGTGCAGGAAAGACAGAGAGGCTGGGAAAACATTTTAAAGGGACCACACAGGCAAATGAAGCTGTTTTAAAAGGGCATTACTTTAAAACATTTTGAAGTTGCAAATAAAACATTTTGGGAATAATGGGGACATCTTGGGAATAATGTGGAACTCCATGGAGGAAATGTTTTATTTCCTGCCCCAAAACGTTATAAAGTGTGTGTGCAGAAAGGGCCACAGAGTTGCTGTGAGTAGACCATCCCCAAGGAGGAGGAGGAGGAGGAGGAGGAGGAGGAGGAGGAAGAAGAAGAAGAAGAAGAAGAAGAAGAAGAAGAAGAAGAAGAAGAAGAAGAAGAGGAGGAGGAGGAGGAGGAGGAGGAGGAGGAGGAGGCGTTTGGATTTATATCCCCCCTTTCTCTCCTGCAGGAGACTCAAAGGGGCTTACAATCTCCTTGCCCTTCCCCCCTCACAACAAACACCCTGTGAGGTGGGTGGGGCTGAGAGAGCTCCGAGAAGCTGTGACTAGCCCAAGGTCACCCAGCTGGCATGTGTGGGAGTGTACAGGCTAATCTGAATTCCCCAGATAAGCCTCCACAGCTCAGAAGCTGACAGAAATGGGGAATCCAAACCCAGTTCCTCCAGATTAGGATAGCCATCGAGGCTCTCTTAACCTATAAATGCATTCACTGCTGCTCCACTTTCTTTTACACACTAATTTGACTCTGGATGACATGGTATCTGATAATACTCAGACTTCTTCATTTGCTTTGACAACATATTGGAGCCTAAACAACGGATGCATAATATTGGTTGTTCACCTGACGGGTGTCCCTCAAACTGCATATAGGGGTTTCTCAGTTTGGGACAGAGTTGCTTATTTATGCTGTTAAGGTGATCATTACTATGAAATCACGGTTTTGATCCGTAGCATTTATACTTTTATGTGAATGGACATGAGCCAAAACTGAATAGAAAGGCCAGTCAGAGGTTTTACATGCAGCACAAACATCAGTAGATAAGACCAGGTATGCTGTCTTCAAACAAGTCCTCTTTATGTGGGTTGTAAGAATTCAAATCAGTCAAATCAAAGCCAACCTTTTGGAAGTAGGCTAACTTCAAAGCCAAACAACATTTCTTTGGAACAAAGCCTTGGTCAGTCTCCCCATTTGGGGATCTGAAGGAAACCACAAAATCTAGCCAAGGAGGAACCTGAGCCTAATTTCTCCCAAAGTCCATTAAAACATCACCATATGTTTGGGTCGGCATAAATTATATCAGATGCTTGGCCTTTTTGCTGGTTCCTGGGTTGCCTCCAAGTCATCCAATTGAAACTAAGTCTGGACAACTCATTATTTAAAAAAAAATTAATTGTATCATTTGAATATTCCATTTTATATTAATACTCTTCTTCATTCATTTTCAAACAATACATTTTCCCCTTTTCCCCCTCCCCCTGTATGTCTTCATAATTTTATCAAACGAAAAGGAGTAAGTTCATTCTTTGTAATCTCTTCTCCCATATCTCTTCATTGACTCCAGCTTCTTTCACCCAGTCCACATATATTGTCCATATCTTCAAATTTTCACTCTGTTTATCTTGCCACAGTTTATTTTTTGTTATTATATCGAAAATGTCCAGTGTCACTTGTTCCCAAATGTATTCCAACCATTTCTGGGTTGTCCATTTTTTCTTTTCTTTCCAGCCTAAAGCTATTGTTGCATGTGCTGCTTTGATCATTAATTTATACAAATAGCTATATTTTAATCTACCCTTCTATCCTCCATTATACCCATGAACATTAAATCATTATTTATCCCATTCCGTCACCAGGCTCAGTCTGGTTTGTAAATTACAAACAATTGGTGGCTTTCAATTCCAGTTGTCTAGCAAATAGACATTTTAAGATCTTAACCTGAACAGCCCAGGCTACCCTGATCTTGTTAGGTCTCACAAGCTAAACAGGATTGGCCCTGGCTTGTATTTAGATAGGAGACCTTCAAGGAATATCAGGGTTGTGATGCAGAGGCAGGCAATGGCAAACTACCTCTGAAGTCTCTTGCCTTGAAAACCCTATAGGTTGCCATAAGCCAAATGTAACTTGATGGCACAAAAGAAGAGGCCTGTTTAGTGCGTCTCCCACCCCTGCTTTTTCCCTTTACATCTGGGCCAGCCAAAACAAGCAAACAAAAAAACCTGGACTGCAGACATGCCACTCATGTTCACAATGCTTTCCTTTTACTAAAGAGTAATAATATGCATCTTCCCACTTGGAAGCAGGGTGTAAGGAATTCCAAAGAGCAGAAATAAAAAGGCTTTTGATTATAAGTCCGTTTATTCAGACATCCTGGAAAGCACACACACACGACATGGCAGGAATGAGCAACCCCGCTCAAACAACAGGTTATAATGCTGACTAACCCATCCCCCCTGCCCCGTTCTCATGAGAACGGAATTCTACTATGCAAAAGCGAGATAAGCATTCTCACAAGGTTGGTGCAGGTCCTGGCCGGACGCCCGGCCAAAAGAATCTCCGTCAAGGTCAGGTTAGGCTGTAAGGGAAACAAGAACGACTGAGATCCTTACACAGGGGATGAATTTCTAGACTGGAGGGAGTGATTTGCAGCTCAAAGCTTTATACGTGTAAGGGTCTTTTACTCTGTCATCAAACAAGACTCAAGAAGAGTTCAAGAGTTTTATCGGAACCATGTCAGCCCAAGGCTCAGATAGCCGAAACTAAAGTTTGGCTCTCTGGCCTTGGTATATACCTGTAAGTTACAGAATGGTTCAACCCATAATCCCTCCACCCTCGCATTCCCATAATGTCAGCATTTGAAAGGATGGTGGGAACAGAGGCATTGTTTGGGACAGACAGCTCACTCCCACAGAGAAAGGCAGATAAGAATGAGCATTCAAACTCTCTTCACTAGTTACATGCAAGCAGGGGGAGGCCTCCTTAGCCTTGGGCAGTGATAATGGCAGAGCCATCTGCGACCTTTGGGGTGGACGTGCGAGATGCCAGGCTGAGAACGGCGCAGGCCTAACAATATGTCATCTATGGGTGCCTGGTTGTGGCAGCTACTGCATGTGTAGATTACAGATGGGAAGCAAGCAAATGTTTAGCAAGCAAATGATTTGCATTTTTTTAGACTCATAGGCCCCTTCCGCAGATACAGAATAATGCACTCTTAATCCACTTTCACAATTGTTTGCAAGTGGATTTTATTTGCTGCTGTTATGACTATAACAGCAGCAAATTTTATTTTTTATTTGATTTTATTTGCTGCTGTTATGACTGTTATGGATTTTTATTCTGCTGTTATGACTATAGCCTGTGCTGACATTTTATTTTATTTTATTTTATTTTATGATTTTACATTTTACGTTTTCATTACTACTGATTGTTTCCTGATTGCTTACTAGACCTATATGACAATCATTAAGTGCTGTACCTTATGATTAAGTGCTGTACCTTATGATTCTTGACAAATGTATTTTTCTTTTATGTACACCGAGAGCATATGCACCGGAGACAAATTCCTTGTGTGTCCAATCACACTTGGCCAATAAAGATTCTATTCTATTCTATTCTATTCTATTCTATTCTATTCTATTCTATTCTATTCTATTTATTTTAATTTTATTTATTTATTATTAAGCTTGTATACCGCCCTCCCCCGGAGGGCTCAGGGCAGTTCACAACAGGTAAATAAAATAAACAGGTAAATAAATAAACAAATACCATACATTTAGTACTGGTTCTTATTAAAATACAGCGCTCAAATTATAACATACCATTACAAAACAACAGATGGCGTCCAACAGCTTAAACTCCTCTAGGGGGGACAGCAGGGCCCCCGCTGTTAAAGGGGGGTGCACATCAGCGGCTGGCCTCCCCAAAAGCCTGGTGGAATATCTCAGTCTTACAGGCCCTGCGGAACTCATTAAGGTCCCGCAGGGCCTGGACAGCTGGAGGGAGAGCATTCTACCAGGCAGGGGCCAGGGCCGTAAAAGCCCTGGCCCGAGTGGAAGCCAGCCACATCATGGAGGGGCCGGGGATCACCAGCAGATTGGCCTCTGCCGAACGCAGAGGCCGAATTGGGACGTATGGGGCCAATACAGTAAAATCCAGCTGCAAAGTGCATTGAAAGTGCATTATTCTGCATGTGCAGAAGGGGCCCAGATAGGCCATCTCTTCAAAGCCACATGGTTGTGACTGTACATGTTCACAGATGCCAGTGGTATCATTCCTAGTAGCATGGTGCTGTTAATACTGCTATTCAATGTGACATCACCACTATGACATCACTGGCTCTCATCTATGACATTATCACCCAGGAATATCAAATTCTGGGATATTGGGGTCCCAACAACCCTATTTCTCCGTATACTCATGCTCCCCTCCCCTCACTGAATTTCTGCTTATGGGCCTATTACTGGCAAAAGCTACTGTGATCCCCTCTGCTGGGTACCATTTTATTTCAATTAATTTAGCCCACAAGATACCATACTGATACCTTCCAACTGGTGTTTTGTATAATAAACTAAAAATGGGCAGTGGGGGGTGCAATATCAGGAACATATCCCCAAGCTGCAAAAAAATATCGGGTCAGGGCCCAGGGGCACAGTTTTTCAGCTTTTTGCTTACCCTAAAACCTGAATTTCTAATGTACCAAAGTAGGTTCTGCAACATTTTTGGCTCAGCACATTCTCATACCGCTCACAGTGTTCTAGGGAGTTGTCTGGATTCCCCCATTTCTTTACCTTGCAATTTTTCAATAACTTTCCACGTTGTTCTCTGCATTGGGTTGGGGGTGGGGTGGGATGCTAAATTTATAGGAGGACTCCCAGTCTTTTATAAAGCTGGTATTTTTAAAAGAGATCATGCCTACACCTGTGGGCAAAATTTTAGCTCTGCAGCATGATTAGAGAGTCGATAAGTTTCCCTTTTGTTCTAAAAGTATACCTACGTTATTTAAATCTCATCATTATTAAGCAAGAGAGAAAACAGATGTGACTGACAGGCAGCATAGATGGTTCTACAGCTTTATTTTTAAGAAATAAAATCTGTTCATAAATTGAAAATAGCAACCTTCCAAACTTATATTTATTCCAAACTTATGGGGTTTTTTTGTGTGTGTGTCTATATGGTGTGCCATCTTGTATCAAACAACAATCTGCAATGTCTGTTAAGTAAGATAGACATTTCCCCCAATATTAGATCGTATCATGCTGGTATTTGCCGCAAGCATTTTACAAACATCTGTACTTCTAAATCTTGGTACATATTTAAGATGACTTGGGAGAATGAAATGTAAATGTTTTGACTCCTCCACAGATTAGTAAACTTGAAGAGATGCTTCTAGCATTCCAGGTTCATGAGTTCGTGGGAAAGGCGTTGAGTAGCAAGTTGGTTTTCATGCAGTCGGAGATGTGGGAACGGTCATTCTGTGTTCACAAAGTGAAATGTCAGAAGCCCTCTTTGATCGATCATGTCGACTTCCTATAAATTGAAGCTGCCCTTGATCAAAACTAGAATCTTTATTTTGCCCTATCAGAAGCGTCAGGAATAAATGAGTAACAGCTTGGGTTTCAGATTTCCCACCTGGCCCTAGAAATATCTCCCTCTCAGACATTACACCAGCCACTATCTCCCACAGAAGCAAAACCCCTAAAAAGCAACATGGCTAGGAATCCAATAATGGGTTTGTCCTTTCCTCACATTGTGGATATCAGGGTAGGATGGCTTTGGGGGGGGGGGAGCATACTAACCATCTCTCAGACACCCCCAAAATGGGAGAAATGGGTACTTGAACCCACCTTAAAATAACACATTTGTTTAAAGGAAGAGGAGGTATTATGAGAACATCTTTTCAAGCCATAATTCTCTTCCTGCTCTCTGCTTTTGTCTTTGCAGAATTCATTAAAAATAGTGCGGGGGGGGGGGGAGGTTCTTTTTCCAGTCTGGGGGCTGCATTCAGAAATGGGGTTAAAGTCACTGGATTCCCTTTTGATAATTTTCTCCAGGCAAGTTGTGCTCTGTCCTTAAAGTGGCAGTACTAATAAAGAGGTACCTAACGCTGAGCTAAGTTTGATGCAGAAGGTGGCTTGTAAAAAGCGTTTGAGAGATCAAACCGAAGTCCATATCAAACAGAGGCACATGCTTTCAGTTGAATCAGGGACACAGTTCTGCCGAGCCCAGTGCCGGCTTCTGTGTCTAGCAGTAGCTTTCCACGGTCTCGGGGAAGGGCTTGGGAGATCTGGCACTGAGCTCGGGACTTGATGCAAGCCGAGCCTCTGTTCTTGCTCTCAGTGGTGAGTCCTTCCATCTACCTTGACAGAAGTAGCGCACTGATCTTTCATGCTCCTTCCAGCACAGCTGCCTCCCAGCACCAGCTATTCTGCTGTTAGGGAAAAAAAATGGGGCTTTCTTTTGGATTTAATTTCTTCTTCTGTCATTAAAAAGTTAGTCAGGATTTTTTGGCCTAGTTTTGCATGAAAGTAGTCCAGGAATCTACTCAAGAAAACTCGTTGCTGGTTCATTTCAGCAGCAGAGAAGTTCCACAGGAAAAGTCCTGCCCTACTTCTGAAATCCTCAGAATTTTAATTGATTTCTATTATTGGTCCCATTTCTTTTTTTTTAAAAGACTAAACTGGGACTATTGTACTTTGGTTACATTATGAAAAGACAAGAGTAACTGGAAAATACAATAATGGAAGGAAGGCTTGAAGGCAGCAGGAAAAGAGGGAGGCCCAACATGAGATGGATTGACTTCATCAAGAAATCCACAACTGTCAGCCTGCAAGAACTGAACCAAATTGTTAACAATAGGACATTTGGGAAGACATTAATTCATAGTCCCATTATAAGTCAGAGGTGACTTGATAGCATTTAGCACACACACAATCTATTATTGGGTATTCCTTGTTTGAATCACCAATATATTGATAAATACCCCCTTCACACTCATCACAGATTTGCTGAGGCTGCTAGTATTTACTGAAGGAAGATAATAGGACATGCTGCACATACTCTAATATTTCAAATCTGGAACAGGGAATTCTTCTGCAGCTTTTCTCACAAGTCTTTTTTCCTGAATGTCTGTCCCGTAATACCAGTACCACGCTGTACTATCTTGACAATTGTCCATTGTCTTTTCTAGAGTGGTCCTGCACCTTTGTCAGAAAGCCACAAGCGCCCAGGAATGATTCCCTCTGGGCCTCCCTCACATCACCAAGAGCCATTCCATAAACCAGATTAAAACAAATCAGGACATCCAATTTTTTCATTGCTGCTCAGGCAGCCCCGATGAAGAACAGAAATTCTGTCACTGTTTTGAGTTTGAGTGCTTGAGGAGCAGCTTGAGGAGTGCTTGAGGAGCAGCAGTGGTGTAGGAGGTTAAGAGCTCATGTATCTAATCTGGAGGAACCGGGTTTGATTCCCAGCTCTGCCGCCTGAGCTGTGGAGGCTTATCTGGGGAATTCAGTTTAGCCTGTACACTCCCACACACGCCAGCTGGGTGACCTTGGGCTAGTCATAGCTTTTCAGAGCTCTCAGCCCCACCTACTTCACAGGGTGTTTGTTGTGAGGGGGGAAGGGCAAGGAGATTGTAAGCCCCTTTGAGTCTCCTGCAGGAGAGAAAGGGGGATATAAATCCAAACTCCTCCTCCTCCTCCTCCTCCTCCTCCTCTTCTTCTTCTTCTTCTTCTTCTTCTTCTTCTTCTTCTTCTTCTTCTTCTTCTTCTTCTTCTTCTTCTTCTTCTTCTTCTTCTTCTTCTTCTTCTTCTTCTTCCCCTATCAACAAAGTAGCGGGACTACTGGTACCATAAACATTACAAAAAATAGATGGATTTTTCTTTCCCTGGTGGAAGTGTTGATACCACTTTAATTGTTTTCAGTGTGGGTGACTGGGATTCATGACACTTCTGTCTAAAATTTGCCTAGTCTTATAAAAACATTTTCAAATTCACTTGAAATTCCTTGGATGGCTGTTGTTTCAAGAGAAACATCACGAAAAAAGGGGTCAAACTGACAAATCGAGCAGGTTCCTGGTTCAAATTTATATAGCAATTATATAGCAAATTTCTACAGCAATGTCCAAGTGTGATGGAAACAAATCTTTCCTTTTTATGGATGCCTGAATTTGTTGAACTCTGAACTATGTACTTTAAGATCCTAAGATTCTGAGTTACAGAGGCAGTCACACAACCTCTCTTTCAGTGATGTGTAGTGCCTTGGTGCCTACTGTGACCTTCCTTCAGTGGAAGTACACAATTTGGCCATGGTTCAGCTTGATTTCATCGTATCCTGACTGGATTACACAACGTGCTATCTGTGGAGCTACCATTGAAAAACCATTCATAAGCTTCAGTTGGTATGAAATACTGCAGTCAGATTGTTATTGGAGGCTGGCCACAGAGAACATAGCACGCCCATACTGAAAGAACCTCATTGGCTTTCTGTTTGCTTTCAGGCTCAATTTGTGATGTTGGTCATTATTGTTAAAAGGGTTGTCAGCTGCCCACTGGCAGTGGCAACCCTCCCACTCCCCACTAGGGTTGCCAGTGAGAGATACTCTGCCCCACCTCTTTTTTATTAAAAAAACCGGTATCAGACTGGCAGCGTGACATCATTTCAGGGAAAGCCCGTGAAATAACATCACACCTATCTAGGAACCACCAGAAACTCTGTGGTTAACACTATCACATGTTTGGCCATTCCAAGAGAGGTATGACATCACTTCCTTTTCTAAGGAAAGGGGCATATTTTTAATCAGCCTTCTCAAGGTAGTAAAAACAAGATGCAAAATTGTTCCCGTCATTCAAAAAAATGGAGCAGTAACATTTGGGTTAAAATAACTGCACTTTCTATTCCTTCAGTATTTTGAGAAAACAAAATGTTACAGAAACATTGGTGAAAAAGATGACTGAAAAGAGTTGATACTTCAACAACAATTCTACCTCACATTTCCTTCATCCCCTGCAGTCATAGTTGAATATTTAATCAGGTTTAGCTTACTGTCCTCCTTACCATTCTGTTAGTCATTGTTTACTAAATAATTTCAGGCCATTGTAGTCTGACAGAGAATGATGGCTTCCCAGAGCTCTGTTTCCAGCCTTCTGTATACGATAGCAGCTTCCAGCTGAGCGACTATTGAGCTATTGTAGCTCTTTGAAAACAACTTGATCATAGGCTATCTTTGACGTGCTTGGGGGGCATTTGCGGGGAATGGTGGAATCAGAATTTCATTGTAAATGAACTACTAGTCTTTTGAAAATGGTCCTTGACATTTGGAATTCTGTTCAGAGGTAAACCTAATAATATTTATTTTCTGCAAAAACAAAACCTTTACAAAATTATTTCTCAAGAATACATAAATATGCTACCCTGATTTTGTTCAGAGCTGAAAGAATCTGTCCCCCAAATTTTCCTCATTGAATTTTAGTAATTATTATTATTAGTAGTATTAGTAGTATTGATTGATACAAAACAGTTACACACAGCAAGCAAGCTCACTCTGCTGGATTTTGTATTACATCACACGTCGGACACTTCCCAAGCATCTAGGACTGTGTGATGTATCGACGAATAATGCGTGCAGAGCCGAGTAGGGTGGCCTTTTGCAGCTGACATATGGTGATTTTGTCAGCACCAATTGTTTTTAAGTGCCGTTCAAGATCTTTAGGCACTGCACCCAGTGTGCCGATCACCACTGGGACCACCTTTACTGGTTTGTACCCAGAGTCTTTGTAGTTCAATCCTTAAAATCCCTACATTATCGTGTAAAGTTTTCCAGTTGCTACTCATCAATCCTGCTGTCACCAGGAATCTGCAACATCAACTATTCACACTTTCTTTTCCACAATCAGCGAGGTCAAAGGTGTGTTCCCAAAACTTTTTGTCAGTCTGGAATTCGGAAGTCCCAGAGTAGTTTTAAGTGCGGTTCATTTTCAGTGACACTTTTCAGGTTTGTGATTCCACCAGTTCTGTGTCACAGGCAGATGGTAGTTGTGGCTGGTTCCAGTGAATCATCCTGAACAGCAGTATTATGCCTCTGCTTGGCAGATCTGTCCTTGTGCGATCTTCTTGCAGCAGCTAAATTATGTGGATCCTTGTTTAGATCTGCTTCCTTTGCAGTAGAGTCTGCACTTGGGATCCTGCTTGGTTGACTTTTCAATTCTGGCTTTGATGGCGTTTGTTCGAATTTCGCTTGTTCTTGGGCTGCAAGGAATCAAACTCTCAGTCACCTCCTTTTTCAAAGTTCATTTTGGCAGGCCACAATGGGTTTTTTCCTTGTCAATTTTGTCCTCATTTTTTCTGGGAACTGTCCATGGAGAGCCTTCTTTGCCAGTTTTCTCTTCTGCTTTGCAGTGTATTTTTCACAGTATTCACTCTTTGTCTTTTTGCACTTTGAGCAGTTTTCTGCTGTTGACTTCCATCAATGTTTGGTTCTTCACTGTTTTTTTCAAGCATAATCTGCCAGTGCATGTTTCTCTTCTTCCACCATTTGTTTGCACTTGCAGAGAGCCCTCTACCTCCTGATTTTCTGGGTGGGTAAAGGTCTATCAACATCACCTACGCGGGTGTAATGAGTAGTGGATTGTCATCAGTTTTCTTGTTTTCTGTCCAGATCATCCAGCTCTGCTTGCATCCAGTTCACTGAATTCAAGCAGTGTATCAGATGACAGGAATTATGGCCCAGGTGTTGATAGCCTTGATGAGTATTCCAGCCGTTTAATTTATAACTTCAGAATTTTTCCTGACCCTTTGTGGACCTTATTCTCTACTTGTCACATTTTTCACATGTCCATGCTTGATGTTGTCCAGCTGTAGTATTCCCAGGTATTTATAGGATTCAAGGTTGATTGCACTTTATGGTTTTTTTTCCATTAGGCATCTCTGTGCCCTACTGTCAGTAATTTTTCCTTTCTTCAATTACCCACTGTGGCACATTTGTCCAAACCGAGACTCCATACTAATGTCATTGCTGAAGATTCTGGCTATGTTGGTCAGTGAAACTGAATTTCAGTTTCTGATTTCTTCCATAAAACTTAATATCATCCATGTACAGTAAGTGGGAGATTTTTTGGTGGAGCTCTTGCAGTTTGATAGCCCACGTTTGATTTTTTTGTAGGGTTGTTGACAGTGGGATCATTGCAATGATGAACAACAATGGTGACAGTGAGTCCACCCTGGAAAATTCCCTCATCTTGATGTTGGTAGTTCAGTAGCTTTGGTTTTGCTTACGTTAACTCAGTTTTCCAGTGTTTCATTTGCATTTTGGAGTAAACTTGCTAATCTTTTCACAAACCCCAATGACATCCGGACATTTGATGATCCAACTGTGTGGCAGTGGGAGTCGAATGCTTTTTTATTAATCAATCCACGTTGCTATGGGTTTGTTTTGCAGCTTTTGCAGTTCTCGGTATCATTTTATCAATCAGAAGCTGATCTTTGGTTGCCCCCCTACTTCTTCTTTTATTACCTTTTGTTCTACTGGCAAAGTATGTTGTTGCCTCAAAGTGATGTTGGATTTGATCAACAATTATGCCTGTCCAGCAGTTTGAACATTGTAAGGCAAAACCGCGTTATTGGCCTGTAGTTTCCTGGTATTGTCCCTTTTGCACAGATCTTTCTGTATCAAATATGTTTTTCCAGTTACTATCCATTCACTGATGTTTCCAGTTTGCAACATTTCATTGGATTGTCTTCGACCATTTTTTGAGTGCAGGCTGGTCAGATATTTGAGCCAAAATCCATGCAACTGATCATTGCCAGGTGATGTCCAATTTTTTGACTTTCTTCACTCTTTTACTGAGTCATTTCTGTTTGTTATTTCCAAGAGTTTCTCATCTTGTTCTTTTGAAAATTTCTTTTCAAAGTCTTTTTTATCCACCTAGCATTTTTTATTTGCTTGGCCTTTTTTCTGTTTCGCTACGAATCTTTTCCAGGAATGTATTTGTAGCTGTTTTTTCTGGTTTTCATTCTGCACAGCTGCCTGCTAGCCGAGATTCCAGACTCTGGTTACAGAACCGCTAACTTTGGATCAGATTGAAAAAAGTTGATTTTGTTTGTACTGGATGACTCCTAAGCTTCATATCGTTCAATTCCTTTTCTCTGGCTGTTTGCTGTGATTTGTTTGTTTCACAATTTCAAAGAAGTGCTTCTTCAATTTTTCTTGTGTTCCAGCCAGTTATTTTTTTAATCAGGTTATTGCTTTATTTTGACATTTTTCAGTTTTGTTCCTTCATGTTTCTTCCAGATTTGCTTTGCATCTGATTGTGGGTTCTTGATTTTTTAACTCCAACCTGATTTTTTTCCATTTTGGTTTTCCAGTCATTTTCTCTTGCGGGCTTCAGTTTCTTTGTATCCCAATTCTTGTGTTACAATCACGCTGCTGTAAAAATTGTATGCCAAGCTGATTAGTTTCTTCCATTGATGTTTATCTGGATAGATTTCGCGAGTGCAGCATTCCACATCTTCCATTAGAGGTTGCCAGATAAGTTTCTTGGTACTGTTTTCAATGTTAGCGGCAGTCTCTTGCCTTCTCTTCCCTTTGATGCAGCTATAGGTCAAAATTTTTCTCTTTAAGTTCTTGTTGCCTTGTGGTCAATGTAATGCCAGGTTAATACGAAAAAAATGACCACAGGTTTTTTCATGTCACAAAATTTCTGTACATTTTCTTCTGGCTCAAAATGTTCAGTGGACTCAGATATTGTTAAGAACTCCTACAATTGTCTCCTACAGTTGCTTACTGTTCTACTGTTTCATGATTTTCGATATTTCTTCAAGTTCGACTTCACTGAGACACCTTGTTCCTGGTTATGAATCGCATACTCTGGTCCAAGCAAGTCTCAGTTCAGTTACAGTTGAATCTGGATATTCGAAGTTTCCCACAGCCGGTACATCCGTTTTTGGTTAGCCACGCTTTTTTGGGGTTCCGATTTATGGTAGCAGTTCATGACAGTCTCGATTCTCTGACATTTGAAAATTTCTGCCGCTTTGGTAGTTGTTTTGCTTCTAGTTGCCCTGCAGGCCCATGCCCTGGTTGCTCAGCAATGGGTCCTGGTTCCTGTAATAGCCAATACTTGTCGATGGATGCCCAAGGTTCACCAGCACCCGCCGCGGTCCCTTATTATCACTGAAGCGACGACCGAGCTTGCAATTATAGACTTCTTTTTGAGTTTGTTTCACCATATTTTTAATGGGTTGGGTGCACTTAGTCCTTTCTCCCTCAATTGAGAACTTCACTCTGGCATAGTTGAACCTGCCGTTAGTTTGCACTACAGCCAGCTACAGCTGCTCAACATCACAGAAGCAGTTAAGCCCCCCGCCAACGACAAGGCGGCACCCGGTGGGGGGATGATGATGATGATGATGATGATGATGATGATGATGATGATGATGATGATGATGATGATGATGATGATGATGATGATTGGAATATTCAGCAAATGGGCGATATTTAGTCACAATATTGGACAGCCAAATATTTTGAAGTACTAGACCACCACAGTGCAGTATTTGATATGCTGTAATGAATGTTTAGCAATAATTGTCATCTGAAAGTCAATCCACACAAGAAGGAAGGTTTTATTTTATTTATTTATTAATCAACAGAATAAGTCCTGGCCCTTTTGGAGGCCAGCCAGACATCCTTCTGGCTAGGAATCATTAATAGGTTTTGCTCTGTTGAACGGAGTGTCCTGACTGGGCAATATGCAGAGCGTCGGTCCCTCAGGTATGTGGGTCCAAGACTGCTCATGGCCTTAAAGGTAAAAACCAATACCTTGAAAATGACCCGGTACTCGATAGGCAGCCAATTGAAAAGGACCGCTGTTGTATGGTCTCTGCTAGGAGCCTCTACCAGGAGCCTAGTGATTGCATGTTGAATGAACTTCAGTTTCTGGATCAGAGTCAAGGGCAAGC
Source organism: Sphaerodactylus townsendi (assembly GCF_021028975.2). Lineage (NCBI taxonomy): Eukaryota > Metazoa > Chordata > Lepidosauria > Squamata > Sphaerodactylidae > Sphaerodactylus > Sphaerodactylus townsendi. The sequence continues at coordinate 26,193,104 of NC_059427.1, read as the reverse complement.
TGGCATAGAGCAAGTTACAACTAACCCAATCTGAAGGTGACTGTTGCATGGATTTCTGTGGCTAGGTCACAGCGGGAAAGGTATGGGGCCAACCGTCATGCCTGGTGGAGATGGTAGAATGCAGTCTGTGCCATTTTGGTGGCCTAGGCCTCCAAGGAAAGCCTGGAGTTCAGGATCACCCCCAGACTGCTAACTTATGTGGCCAGATGTAAAGCCTCATCGGCCAATATAGGCAAATTAAAGTTGGCTGGTATCTCCCCTTGACCCACCTGCAAAGGAACTCTGTGCCCAAGAGGAACTCCAAATGAACACTGGTGAGATTACCATCGTAGAAATAAAGACTGCGATCAAGGCTCTCAACAACAACAGTGCAGCTGGATTGGATGAAATACCCACAGAGATCCTGAAACATGGTGGACAGAAAATGGCAGAAGCACTGATTTCACTGTTCAACAATGGCTGGCAAAGGGATGCAGTCCCAGAAAACTGGTGAAGAGGTGCCAGAGTCAAGTTTCCCAAGAAGGGCAATATCTTCTAATGCTCCAATTGGTGGGGAATCACACTCCTCTCAGTTCCTGGGAAAGCATTCTGCATGATCCTACTCCGGCAATTGCAGAGTGCCCTTGATCAACACCTGAGAGAGGAACAAGCTGGATTTTGCAGTGGAAGGTCCTGCAGTGAACAAATCTTCACCCTCCGAAACATCATAGAGAAATGCATTGAATATTGACATCCACTAGCCATTGACTTCAAGAAAGCATTTGACAGCAATCACAGAGTCCTCTGGCAGATCCTGAGTTTGTATGGAGTACCAGCAGCCTTCATCACCATCTTCAAATACTTGTACCTACAATCCAGCTGTTGCATCAAGACAGATAGCATCTGCACAGACTTCCTTGAAATCACCACTGGGGTCAGACAAGGCTGCATTCTGTCTCCACTTCTCTTCCTTGTTGCCCTTGACTACATCTTGTAGAGAACTGGAACGCACTCTGGCTATGGCATACACTGGCCTGACCAAGCCTGCCTTGGGGACATGTCATTTTCTGATGACATTGCTATGCTCAAGGAAGATTAGCCAAAGCTACAGTGCACTATGACTGATGTGGATAGAGAAGTGGGTGAAATTGACTTCAGGATAAGCATTGATAAATGAAAGATCACGTATGTTAGCTCCATAGTCCAAACACAGGGAATCATCATTGGATCACAGCAGCTAGAGAAAGTGGAGAGGTCACCTACTTGGGCAGTGTGATCTCCCAGAATGGAGATGCAGAGACAGATGTCAGGTGCCACACTGGGAAGGCTGCAGACATTTTTCAGAGAATGAACAAGAACTGGTGCTCACCAACCATTGCCCTAAAGACCAAGCTCCACCTGTTCACCTCCATTGTGATCCCAATAGCCATTTATGCTAGTGAGATGTGAAAGGCATCAACAGGCATCAACAACAGGCTCGACGTCTTCTAGCAGAAGTGCCATCGCCGAATCCTGACAAACTTTCCCAAAATTTAATCCCGAAATTGACTTTTCAGAGAAGAATTGATGAACAATACCTAGCAATAATTTATTAAGACCCATGCAACAAAGATTGCTGTGAAGCAATTGTTGTATAGTATCAAAATCTTCCCAAAACATCTGTTTCAAAGTGATTAAAATTTACTTTGACTACAGCATTTCTTCAGCAGGTTGTATGTAACAGTTCAAGTCTAACTACAAGCTATGCTGTGCTATGCAAAATGGTCTAGAAGAGTATAAATTTATACCCCATCTTTCTCTCCTGTAAGGAGCCTCAACAGGCTTACAAACTCATTTCCCCTCCTCTCACCATAACAGACACCTTGTAAGGTAGGTGGGGCTGAGAAAGTTCTGAGAGAATTATGACTAACCCAAGGTCTTTGTGGGAACAATGAGATAGTTTGATGCAGTACAACTGTGTATATAAAATACTGTGTATGTAAAATATTTTTTCTCTAGTTCTGACAAGTAGATTTGGATTATGGATATATGTGGCTGCTGTATGTTCAACTTACAGAAATTTGGCACTATAGGAGTAGATAGTTTGTAAGAGATTTTTAAAGCATATTAACAGATCTTTTTGGCTAGGGAAGATTCTCAAGTGTTTCTATAATTAGAGTTGTTAGGTTGGATATAGAACTGTAAGGAGGGAATTTCTCATTACCCATTTTCTGTATGAAATCCAAAAATCTGTTTGTTTCCCTGACTGGGATGATTTAGAACTAGTTTCAAATCAATTCCCTTTTGAGCAAAAGAGAAATTTGAAAAGGGATAGTGGGGCAGGATGGGATGTTCCACAAAATGTTGGCATTTCGTTTGACAGATGACAGATGCTCAGAGACAGGCAATGTCTTTCCAAACTTTCCTGCCGTCCTGCTAAAGCATTTTGGGGTGTATGTTATATTAAAAAAATAACAACAACCCTACAAGGGCTGGAGTTAAAAGGGGGTGCATAGAGTGTAATAAGGAAAATTGGATTTTTTTTTCTTTTGAAAGACAAGGAAGAGAATAAGAGGAATTAGTGGCTATGCCTGAAAAGACTGAATTTTGGAAAAAGCACTCTAATTGGATGCAATCAGGGTTTTTTTTTTCTGATGGTGAAAAAGGACAGAGAGGTTTTTATGACCATCCAGTGGCTTTAGAACAAGGCAAAACTGGGTAATAATGTATTTTCTCCAAGCTGACTGTTCAAAAAAAAATCAAGCTCTGTATTTTGCTTTTTCGTCTCCTGGGCTGAAAATGAATTTTCCAATGAACAAACAACTGCCCTATCATATGGCAGAGTGAGCTTGTGAATTCATTTTAATCTGTTTCCTAAAAGTCAACCTGGAAACAAGAAACCGGAAAGAAACAATTTCTGACTTGATAGTGATAGGAATATATCGTGCAACTGGTACTTCAGGGGGGAAAAGGGAAGGGCAACAGGTATATTTGGAATATATATAATGCTGCCAAGCAAAGTCACAAGCAGAAATATGGATTGTGTGGCATGTCAAATTAGAATAGTTATCACTCAAAAGACCAGCTGTTTTACCTTAGAAGCTCATAAAAACATAAGGAGAACTTTACTTAAACTGAGAGAGAAAACATACAGTGTATACATTAACAAAGTATCACAAATATATAGTTACATGCACGGCTCATGGTTTGTAACAGGTTGGTTGCATACAATATCTTTTACTATATAGTCAGAGCACTTTTATATATCATTTGGTTTAAGCAGTATATAGAGCACAAAGAAACATCTTTTCTCTTAGTCAGTCAGGCAGTCTCGAGTGTGTGTGTGAGGGAACAGAACACCACCAACTGTCACCTTTAGAATGTTCGTGCAGCTTCCCAGAATTCCCTGCTGCTTTGCTGCTGCTGCATGCAAGCAAGGCTGGAAATTCCAACAAAAAGTAGTTTATTTTCCTCTGCCTCTAAAAACTTTTCTGTGTTTGCTGTTAATCCACATCTAAATTTTATCCAGATAGAACTGTAGTGTTTGGGGTTTATTTCTGAGTAGCAGAAGATGACGTTTGAAGATGACAAGCTGACCTAGTTTGCTGTGTGATTCAGCTGTGTGATTCTCTCCTCTTTATATAGGATCTGATATATAATCAAATGTTCCACTGTATACTTTGATCAGGAGGCACCACAAATAATGTAAATCTGGTTTTCGAATACAGAAGTCAAAATGTCTGCTGCTGGAACTAATGTGCGTAGTTGAAGATACAACAATACAGGGAGATAGGAGACCCTGTAATAGGGTTCCTCTTTAGAATCCCAAGCATCTGTTGAAACTGGCAGTCACTACTTCCTAGGAGGAACAAAGCAAAGTGTCAAATTGTACAAGACAACAGAACCTTTGCCTAATTTTTAGACCTTCCTAAAATGTTGTATTTTGTCATTTTCCTATCCCAAGTCAGATAAATTTCCTGAAACTTTCTTCCTTCAGTCACAGAGCCCTCTCTCCCTCACCACCTCCTGGAGCCCTCCCCTTCCCCAACCCCAGCAAGCACTTCCTACCTTCCCCTCTCTCCCAGAAACCCTCCCCACCTTCTTCCCACCCCAGCAAGCCCTCCCCACCTTCCTCCAACCCCAACAAGCCATACCTGCCTTCACCCCTCTGCCCTATCTAGGCCTGCTGTATTACCCTACAGTGGGCTTTACTGCTAGGATTACACATATTTTACATATTAGTGATGATTACTGTATACCCAAATGCTACCAAATCTGCATTTAAATGCATAAAAAGTGCCTATACCGTACCGACGAATCTACAAAATCTATCAACCAAAATCTATCAACCAAAAAGCACAAAAGGTATAAATGAATAATAATAATGAATAATAAAATCAACACTGTTGAGCTCATTTGTTCACCCTGGGCCCAGGTAAAACTAGCACCTCGCCTATGAGAGCAGACTCTGATAAGGATTTCAGGCTGCATACCTCACTGGAGTGTGGGCAGTGGCTGAACTGATTCTGCTGTGACCTGAGACCATTGCACAGGTGCCCAGCAATTTGTAGATGGGTTTTTTTCGGCACATCAGGCATGGAATCCTTGACAGTAGAGTCATGGATTCTCATAATGGCTTGAGCTCTTTGCTCAAGTGGTCTTTATTGTTGAGCACAAGATTGTCGTGGGATAGAAAATGCTCTTCCACCTGTACTTTTAATGGTTTGCTTCCCTTCAGAGAGAGCTGTCTTCTCAGTCGAAAGTGTTTTAATTCCCATCATTCCTGCTACAGGGTCCAGGTGTGAGTCACTACTCAGGGATAGGAATATGACACTAAGGAAATGTCTATATAATTATAACTTATTTATTAATGAAAATACATCCCACCTTTCCTCATGGCTCAGGTTATCTTATTAATCACAATTTAAAACATACAGAAGTCGGTTTCAGGTTCATGGTCGACTTAGCCTTCCATCCTTCTGAGATTGGTGAGATAAGTACCCAACTTGCTAGGGGTAAAGTGTAGATGACTGGGGAAGGCAATGGTAAACCACTTCATAAATATTGCGATGATGTGATGTCACCCCATGGGTCAGCAATGGTCCAGCCGCAGCAGTGGCATAGGAGATTAGGAGCTCGTGTATCTAATCTGCAGGAACCGGGTTTGATTCCCAACTCTGCCGCCTGAGCTGTGGAGGCTTATCTGGGGAATTCAGATTAGCCTGTACACTCCCACACACGCCAGCTGGGTGACCTTGGGCTAGTCACAGCTTCTCGGAGCTCTCTCAGCCCCACCTACCTCACAGGGTGTTTGTTGTGAGGGGGGAAGGGCAAGGAGATTGTAAGCCCCTTTGAGTCTCCTGCAGGAGAGAAAGGGGGATATAAATCCAAACTCCTCCTCCTCCTCCTCCTCCTCCTCCTCCTCCTCCTCCTCCTCCTCCTCCTCCTCCTCCTCTTCTTCTTCTTCTTCTTCTTCTTCTTCTTCTTCTTCTTCTTCTTCTTCTTCTTCTTCTTCTTCTTCTTCTTCTTCTTCTTCTTCTTCTTCTTCTTCTTCTTCTTCTTCTTCCAGTGCTTGCACAGAGGACACCTTTTATCTTTAAAACATACAGAAATGAAATCAAACCGCAAATAACCCTCCTCCCTCCTAACAGTGCCTAAATATGCGTTAGGTAAGAGTAAGGATCTTCATTCTGTTGATCTGGCATTCTTGCAAATACCCTTTCCCCTAATGCTAAACTGCTTAAGGGAACAGGATTACTTTACATTCATATTCCAGTGAACAGGTCCCAGCCATGACACATTGCTGCTCTGGCAGTACACCTCCCTTCATCACATATAATATGTACTGCAATTGAAACAGAAGAATGGGCTTTGTTTGACTCCTTCATTCTGCTTTTATGTTAACAGAGAGGATTTTCATTTGCTATATAAATTTCACAGCTCCTGGAGACTTCCTCTCTCCATCTTAAATGGTAGTTTATTAAGATTAAGTGCTTTCTTATGTAGATGTATTGAAAGGACCTTTGATTTGGTTTAAATTAAATTTGATTCAATTAAAATATAAGGGAGATTGAAGCACTCGTGTGAAAGGAAGATGAAAAGGGGGAGGGGGTTGTTAGAAAGCGAGCCAGAGATCGAATAGACATGAAATCAAAAGATTTCTATCAAGTAAGCAGAGGGGAGGAGGAAGAACTGATAGGGGAAATCAGATAACTGGAATAATACCTGCAAAGTATAGTCCAACCTTGCTGTTTTGGCTTCGACAGCAACTTACCTACATCAGGGATATCTTAACAGCATTATAGGCCCCTGAGCAAAGCATTGCACTGGGGCTCCTGCTGACACAACTACCACTTGTTATCATAAAAATGAACATTGATGTTGCTCATTATCTTTAGTAAAACACATTCTAAATTTGCAGTTTCTAATAACAAATATTTATAGTTAGTACAGTATTTATTTATTGACAGCAATGTATGTAGATTAGCATGGGGCCTCCATGCTCATGGGGGCCCCAGGCAACTGCCCAGTGTGCCCACACGTTAAGATGGCCATGATGTGGATGACTAGTATTCAACGAAATCCCCAAGGAATCACTGCCTGGGTCTGGTCCTATACAGATTGATTCAGTATTACTGTCCCACAGGTGGTCAAAAATTATCAAGACCAATGATCAATGTTTGTTTTATACTAGAATGGCAAAGGTCAGGATAAAGTTGTACCACATGCATCCTTTGTGTGTAAAGTGTCATCAAGTCACAGCTGAATTATGCCCCAAGCAAGGGCAAGTGAGAAGCAGAGGTGGTTTGCCAGTGCCTTCAGAGTCTTCCTTGGTGATTTCCTTCCAAAGTACTGACCCTTCTTAGCTTCTGAGATTGGATGAGGTCAAGTTATACCATTCCACCTTCCCTCATGTTGTATCCTTTGGGAAGATATAATTGAGTGAAACTGCTGGTAGCTTTTCTATTTTTGCATGCTAGTGGGTGTTTTGTAATACCTGTAATATATTTTTGGATATATTTGTATCAGAAAATGTATATTAAAAATGATCAAGACATAAAACATAAAATAAAAAAATTGCTATGTGAACCTAAGCATGTTTATTCAAAAGTAAGTCCTACGGATTTTGATGGACTCCTATTACTCCTGTTTATAAATACACAAAACTGTGATTTTTTTTAAAAAAATGAAAAGACCATTACAGAGCCTTTCCACCTGTGCCAACCAATGAATGGGCTAAAATCAGCCTAGCATTCCTTGCTGGTCACTGGTCTGAGTACAAAATTAGAAAAAAGATATTTGAACATGCAAGAGATTGTATTTGCCTTCCTGTAGATGCTGCCTTGCTGCCCTCACCCAAATTTTCACAAAGAGTTCAATCTACAGTAAGGTAAACCAGAATCCATGGGATTTAATTTTTTTTTGACAGCAGTTAATCAGTCAATCAAACTAAGGGGATTAGGGCACAAGTAATTTGATTTTATTATTTAGAAAATGTATAAACCACTTCGGCTTGGTATGAAGGATAGCACAAAAATAATAAAAACAGCATAAAAGTCACTAATGATAAGAGGCTCAGACATTAAAAATCCCGCCAGAGGATAAAGTCAGCACAAAACATTTTGCAGCCTAAAATTATCCGTGTAAAACAATCCTCAGACTAGAAGACTGTAAAAAATAAATACAAACCTGGACAAATATATATCTGGAGTTTTTTTACATTTTTAAGACAACCCCTGCACCCTTTACTTATGTCATAGAGATGGTGTATAGAAGTGGCCTGCTTCCTCCTGTGATTAAGCTTAAAAATAAACCATAAGATTTGGTTATTCTCAGGATTATGATGTTATAAGAAAACAAGGCCTCTGAGAGATCCTCAGATTGCTCCTTTCTTCATGCGTAACTGTTTTTAGCACGCCATTCGCCATGACATAAATGGAGTTTACCTATTACATTTTATTTGATTCAATTAAACTGTAAGAGAAATGGAAGCACTTCTGGGGAAGGAAAATGAAACAGAGGTTCTTGGAAAAAACAACCAGAAATTCAATAGCCATGAGATCACAAGAAATCACATTTCACGTCCTCAAGGTAGCATACCCGATTCTTCCTTCCTCCGTTTCATTTTTGTCACTTACAGAAAGAGCCACTGTGTAACTGGCTCGGGACTATCCAGTAAGTATTGTAGCTTACTGGAAATGCAAACATGGGTCTTCCTACTCCAATTCTAATTAACCATTAATACCTTGAATGTGTAAAGTGCTGTCAAGTCACTGCTGACTTTTGGTGACCCCATAGGGCTTTCAAGGAAAATGACATTCTGAGGTAGTTTGCCGTTGCCTGCCTCTGCATGACCAGAGAGCGCTCTGAGGCCGTTTCCGCACGACGACGGAAGGGGTTGGGTCGGCGTAGATGAACCTCCCGGGACGACGGCGCAGAGCTGCGCCGTCGTCAGGTCGACCTACCTGTCCTGCAGCCCTCCGGCACGTCGCCGAGGCCAGGGGACATGCCCCCCTGCCCTGCGCGACCGCTTTGGAGTCGCAGGGCAGAGGGGGCGTGTTCCCAGGCCTCAGCGACGCGCTGGAGGGCCGCAGGACAGGTAGGTCGACCAGACATGGGGGGAGGGAAGGCGCCTTGGAGCCTCTGCCATTCGCATGGCAGCGGCTCCAAGCCACCGTTTTCCATAAAACTCGCTGGGGAAGCGAGGTCAGAAAACGGCGGCTTCGCGCCGCTCGGGCGGCGTGGCTGCGAAGCAGCTGCGCCCCCTGTGCGAACGGCTCCCTGGGGACGGCATTTTTGCCGTCCCCAGGGCGCCATATTCCGCCCGTGAGGAAAGGGCCTGACAGAACTCTGACTGGCCCAAGGTCACCCAGCAGGCTTTGTGTGAAGGAGTGGGGAACTGAACCTGGTTCTCCAGATTAGAGTCTAGTTCTCTTCACCAGTTCACCTCATCACATTAATACCATAAAGGGTCTCAATGAAGTTTAAGCTTTGATATATTGAGGGAGAAGTTCCTGTGCTGATCTCTGAAGGATCAACCTGCTGTTACATTTTCCTAATATTAGTTTGAAAAATGGCTGTTTTGAAAGTTGTAATATGGCTCAGTAGAGATGGAACCCTTTGTTCCTCACAGGACTGGATTCATTACAGTGCTCCCCATAAGGTGTTGCCTGTATGTGTTGCCACCATACTGTGTTTCCAATTTTTGCCTTTTTTTAAAAAAAGGAGCATCTCACTGTGAGGAGATGATTAGGATTACCTGCAGAGATGCTAGCTATGTAGAAGTCTTGGTGGTATGAATGATTGCTGTGAGGGAACTGAACTGAATTCACTGATTTGTTCCACGCAGGTCGGAAGCTGATCATTTGTTAGAACTCATGGCCCCTTGGTTGAAAGGTTCAATGTTGCATTAGTGTCTCCCCATGCACTGTATTTTTGTGTTTATTTTTAAGGAAATAGCAGTTCTTTGTCCTCCTTTTTTATTAGTTCTTGGCAGTGACAGCTTATATTCAATGGGACTGAGATGGAACTGTGTTTTTTTCCTTTTCCAGTTGTCTCAGGGATTTTATGAACGAAAAGAAAGTTGTGTGTTTTAATTGACACTTCAAGGATCCATTGTTTAGATATGCTTGAATATTTATTTATGTAAATAGTGGGATAGCGAGGGCAGGGGAGGAGGGATAGTGAGGGCAGGGGAGAAGAGTACAAAATATGCCAACTCTAAGAAGTTTCCAGAAAGGACTTTTTCGTTTGCTTTTGACATAATGCCTTGACATGGCAAAAGTGATTTGGGGATTATTTCCATGGCGATGCATGGTTTCAAAGGGTAGCCATGCTGGTCTGAAGTAGAACAGTTAGATTTGAGTTGGTAGCACCTGAGAAACAAATGTTAGTTTCAGGGTGTACGCTTTCAAGGACCAGAGCTCCCTTCATCAGACGCATGTGTGCAAACTGTGAGGTCTTAATTGCAAGTATCACAACCAAAAACATATAAAATAAGAAAAGTTGGTTTATATACCCTGCTTTTCTCAGCCTGTAAGGAGTCTCAAAGTCTTCCCTTCTCCTCCCCACATATTGGGAGGTAGGTGAGGCTGAGAGAGTTGTTGTGGAGAGCAATGAGTTACAAAGATCTAAGAAGAAGATTGAGCAGAAGAAACAAGTTGGCAGTGGTGGTGGTGATGAAGCAAGTTCTATGTTTCAGGAAGCTATTGTCAAAGATTTCCATGGCCAGAATCAGCTGACTGTTGTGGGTTTTCTGGGTTGTGTGATCCTGATGTGGTAGGTTTTGCTCCTAATTTTTTTGTCTCCCAACTGAGAGGACAAAAGATAGCCAACTGTGCTACAGAGAGAAACATCATAGCATGACTTTGCCTCTGAAGGTGCCAGCCACAGATGCAGATGAACTGCTAGGAGCTAAAACCACCAGACCATGACTGCCCAGCCAGTGGTGGGATCCAAAAATTTTAGTAACAGGTTCCCATGGTGGTGGGATTCAAACTGTGGTGTAGCGTCAATGGGGTGTGGCGGGGCACGACGGGGGTGTGGCCAGGCATTCCGGGGGTGGGGCATTCCTGGACGGGGCTGTGGCAAAGACACAGCAGCTGCGCCAGTCCTTGGGTGGGAAACAAATGTACACAGGCGCAGGCTGCCACGCACGCCAGTGCACCTCCTGCTAGACTGCTTCAAGTTCTGCGTGCTACTGCTGAGAGGAGGGCGTAACTAAGGCAAAAATCACGTGGCAAAATCACCCATTAGTAACCCCCTCTCGGCACACTCAAATAATTAGTCACCTACTCTCGGGAACCTGTGAGAACCTGCTGGATCCCACCTCTGTGCCCAGCCCAGAAAACCCACAGCCAGTGTTTCAGGAAGCGTTTGTAAATGTGTGGGTTTTGTGAGGTGGGCCATAAAGATGGAGGAAGCAGCACTTTGGCTGATTCCGCATGGGCCAAAAACAGTGGTGTGAAAACAGTATAAACCCTTTTACACCGTTTTAAACCCTTTTACACCATTTTCACACCGTTTTCACACTGCTGTTTTTGGCCCATGTGGAGTCAGCCCTTGAGAGGAGAGTCTCTTGAGATGAGAATAGCTTTGAAACAAAAGTGAAAGACAATGGCTGAAACTAGCATTGGGCAGATGCCCTGCTAGGGATGCCAGCCTTCAGGTGGGCCCTGGGGATGCTCCAGAATCACAGCTAATCTCCAGAGATCACTTAAGAAAAAGATTCTGTGGAGGGTGGACTCTATAACATTGTACCCCACTGAGGTCCCTGTCTTCCTACCCTGGATCTGGCAACCCTACCCCCCTGCTGATAGTCACTGCCCAAGGGGGATATTGGTAGCCTTACCCCTTCATTCCAAGTTCAGAAACAATCCAAAATGAATAAGTTAATTTGACCGATCTTGGGCATCTCAGAAGTTATTTGAAATCTGTGTTGGACGTGACTCGAATAGAACCATTAAGGGTTTTCAACCAAGCTTACAATGAATTCACTGTAAAACTGTTCAGTTTCCACAGGAAACCACGAATTTACTGCTTTGGTTCAGCCCCCCCTCACCCCTCTCAATATTCAACTTTTGGGATTCATTAAAAGCTTTTGTGTTATCTACCACATGGTGGTCTCCTTTTCTGTTGTGATCCTGTGTCCAGAATAATAAAAGAGGCTAGGGATGAACGTGTTGAATGTTATGGAGCTGTAAAACACAGAATATATATTATTTTTAATTCATGGAACCAGCCTACATTTTAATAGCTGCTAAGGAGCCATTACAGTGCATGCTGTGAAGGCATATTAAAACATGACACAAAAGTGGCTTAAGCCCTAATAGATGCTTGCAGCTTGCAATAACAGAGAATCTGGAGCTGCGGGTCTTTTCTTTGTTAATTGCTCCTATTATGCATCTTTAGTTTTGCAGCACAACTGAATGAAATCACAATGCCATGTATATATCAATATCTCCTGTGCATTGTTCACAAGAATACCATGCAGTTAATTGCTGTGAATTTTTCATTTAATAGCTCAGATCCAACAATGTTTGTCCTTTATTCCCTTCTCTTAAATGGGAAGCCCCCACTCTCTTCATGGACGCTCTTAGAAGAGTCTACAGCAATTAAAAGAAAATAGTTTTGCAGGTTCGTGATTTCCTCCTCTAATAGTCTGGTGCCGGAAAGACCAAATAACTTAATACATTTCTAAGATCTGGCGTGTCAGATGTTTTTGACCCCAATAAACACTTTCACTCTCGACTAAAGAATTTTTCAATTACTCCTGACCAAAAAAAAAAATTGTGGCTAACATGGGGTCAGATTTGGTATCTCTTTCACAAAAGGAAAATCGGGACCCAAACAATGCAAAAGGTTAATAAGCAGGACAAATCAGAAAGAAGCGGCTTCACTAGTGTAATCCCCACACAATAGCAAAGGTGAGGAAAGTAACACTAAGAGAATGTGCTTCAGAATTAATCAACCTTTTCCACAGAAATCAGGACAGCTGCAGGCACCAGCGAAGAAAGGACAGAATGAGGGAATAATGGAGCTTGAAAAAGCTGATCTGTGAAAGTACTGAAATGACACTGTGAAGATATGATTGAAAATGTTCTAGAACAGTGGCTCCCAATTCACTCACGGACCCATTGGCAACCTAGTTTTGTAAAGTTGTACCCTTGTATTAGCAAACCCTTTATGTAATTTTTTTCATGTACCCACAAACACTCTGGCACATACCCTGGGGGTTACCCATACCCCAGGCTGGGAACCGCTGTTCTAGAATTTCAAGAACTCTACCAACAAAGATGTTAAGAACATAAGAACATATGAACTAGCCTGCTGGATCAGACCAGAGTCCATCTAGTCCAGCACTCTGCTACTCGCAGTGGCCCACCAGGTGCCTTTGGGAGCTCACAGGCAGGAGGTGAAAGCAGCGGCCGCCTGCTGCTGCTGCTGCTCCTGAGCACCTGGTCTGCTAAGGCATTTGCAATCTGAGATCAAGGAGGATCAAGATTGGTAGCCAGAGATCGACTTCTCCTCCATAAATCTGTCCAAGCCATGTTGCTTGACCATTAAATGTACAAAAAAGGACCTTACCACTTTACCTTACCACTAAATCCAGTGAATTACTGCATTACATGAGCGGGTCCATGAGCATATGCAAGTACAGGAAAACTAAATCTCTTTTGGTCTCTGAGGTAGAATGGAGTTTACACAAAATTGGTGTGTGGAAACGCTTAAGTCACAGGGACTAGTGCCTTGAAGTCCATGAGTTGGATCGAGCATCTTGAAAAGTACTGTCAGCCCTTCTGCAATTTCTTCCCTTCTTTCTGCACTTCTTGCAGAGAAGTTTATGGAGAGATGGCTTACAATGCAGATGACCAAAAGAAGGAGTTCTTCCTCAGTGATTCTCTTCAATCCTCCCCGCCCCAGCTCCAAGGAAATGCGGGAAATAATTTAGAATGAGAATTTCCAAGCAGAATGGAGGGTCTCTTCTTTTGCTTGCGTATCTGAGCCTGGCAGATTTTTCGGATTCTCAGAACAGAACACTTTCTGGCAAATCTTAAAAGAATAACTTGAGTGCTTTTTCTAAATGGCCAAACTTCTACTTCAATTCTTCCATCAAAGGAGATTGATTGCACAAAAATTTCAAAATCTGGTTCCTTCCATTTGCTGGTCCATCTGAAGAACCACCAGTTGCTGCTTTAATCATTCATTGGTAAATCAGTCATTCATTAAAATAGACTGGGGATCTCCAATAATTTTGTAGGTACTTGTTATATATTTTGTCCTATATGGCAGGCCAGATCCCATGGATTGAGAGGAAATGGTATTCATCGATGTTGATCTTCTATACTTGCCCCTTCCTGAAGTAGCTCCCACTGAGCCACCAAATGTGGATCCTGAGAATTAGAGGACTCATATGAGTATTATGCCACGTATTGTAAGGAGGGAAAATTGGGTAACATTGCCCCCCACTTCTGCTCTCCACGTGGAAGAGAGAATATGTAACTTTAACTAATGCTGCACAATGTTTGCGAGAGCTCAGTGACCCCCAAAATTTGCTTTGGGGAGTCATATGGGGCTAGGGGTGTAATGGATTTCATGTCAAAAGTGTTCAATAGTTGACTTTCCTTTATCTAAATGAAATAACCAGATGTGAGCTGGTCACCTAGTCTGATAGTTGTCAGTAAACAAGTGAAATGCTTGCTGAACACATTTGCATCAGGGTCCCCCCCCAACCCCCCCCCCCCACTGTCCATATATAAAGCACTTCCAATCCAAGTGGAATGGCAGGCATTAACAATGGACTACTTAAACACTGAAAGATAAGCATTTTTTTTTAAAAAAAACAGTGTCCATTGATGACTTATTTAACTACGTATGGTTGCATTTTCTCTGTATGCAGCCAGGGGGTACTGATAGGGTTGTTTTTTTTAAAAAAAATAGTAATTGTTGTTGCATCATTGAGGATAAGTTGCAAAGTTCAGTATTCTATTTATTATTTAGCATAGATGTGTCCTGTTTTGAAGTCGTTGCAGCGACGCAATGAATGAGACAAGACGCAGCGATATCAGGAGACTGGTGGAGAGAGGCCAGCGGCAGGATTAGCTGATCTGGCCAATCTGGCTGATCTGACCTATCTGCCGAGCTGGGGTCCCTGGCACCTTTATTAAGGGTTTGGGGAAGGCGGGAGAGCGGGAGAAAGTTGCGCAGTTCATGACTCATCGGAGGGCTGCGTACGTGCAGGGGGAAACGTTCCTGTCTGGGTCGAATCCACATTCAGGCATCTTGTGACCCGGGTGTCTGGGGGATCTCATGATGTGCGTACGTGTGAGCCCAGGAGGGGACAGATGGCGCAAGCATTCCTGTGCACTTTCTGAGGCTCTACTGGGTTCGCTAACGCACCCCTACACTGTTTGCTTTCAACTCTGTGTGATCATCCCTGCAGATGGGCAGGTTGCTAGGTAGGAAGCTCCAGGTGACATGTTAAATCTTCTGTCAGTTTGCACTAGTGGGAACAGATTGAACAATTAGGTGGCTCTGTGTATATGAAATCCAATTTGCATCATGGCTAACATTCATTCATACCGCAAAAGCAGTCTCTGATGTCTTTGTTATCATCAGAGGATAGGATCTGGCTCCTTTTCCTTTTATTCTAGCAGTGGTATGTTTTTGTCAGTCATGGAAAGAGCTGGTGTGGTGGAAAGCCGGAGGCAGGAATCCTTAGGGCTGGGGCATCAGGGAGAATAAGAACCGAGTATATTGGTCTGACCAGCAAGACCATTCTAAATTTTGGATTCAGGTGGGTAGCCATGTTGGTCTGAAGCAGCAGAAAAATGGTTTGAGTCCAGTGGCACTTTTAACACCAGCGAAGTTGCATTCTTGGTCTAAGTTTTCACGTGGATGCACACTTCTTCAAGTAGCTGAAGAAAACTTATGCCTAGAATCAGACTTTGGGGGTCTTAAAGATGCCGCTGGACTTGCCTTTTTTTCCATTCTAAATGTTAAGGCAAAACACAAAACACATCAGGAAGCATTTTATAGCCCTAGATTACAGGAGATTTAAGAGGATGACGAAAGTTTTTGGAATTCCTCAGTCTGTGAATCTGAGCAACAGAGTTTACATGCTGTGAGGCTCAGTTGCCGTCCTAGTGACTCATCACATTATATGTCAATGAATTATGCGCTTACTAGCTTTCAAAGCAAGGATAATAAGTTGTTGGTTTAACAAGTGCAGCATGCTTGGATGTATGGGTGAATGGCCCATTGTTTGCATATTTGTAATTGAGATTAGTCATCTTTCTGAATGAAATGGTATCGTTCATCAAGCAGTTCAAATCCGGAATATGCCAATTAAGCCTTTATGATCTGTGTTATGTGGGAAGTCAGACTCAATGGGGATTTTTTTTCGTGGAGCTACATGTTTGTGGAGTATATTGTGTGATACAATATTATTTCAGTACAAAAGATGGCTCCCCCATACATATCATTGTGAGCAATGGCAGAAAATTCACTCCCCTATTCTCTTTAACGTGTTTATACATTTGGAGGGAGTAAGGCAGAGAGATGAAAACACAACAGGAATGGCAGCCAATAAAGTCTATCATATCAAGTTAAGCTAGTACTCTACCTTGTGCAAACACATTTCATTTGGCAATACTACATTTTAAGTAAACTGGAAAAACAGACAGAAAACTGTTAGATGTGCTAGATGGACATAGATTGCATCATGAGTTGGGGGCACCACAAGGATATGTATTATATCCCTAACCACATGGGTGATTACTTGGACTTCTTCCAAGATGGCTGAGAAATCGGTTCGGGGAAGTCACTTGTGTATGTTTAGGTAAAATGCCTTCAAGTCTCAGCCGATTCCAGCAAGGGAAATTGAAGGCAAGTGAGAAACAAGTTTGCCACAGCTTTTCTCTGCAGTGTTCCTTGATGGCCTCTTTTCCAAGTAGCAGCCCTGCTTAGCTTCTGAGATCTGACGAGAGTGGACTATACCATGCCACCTTCCCTCCCTTGAAAACCACTGAAACTATGGCCATTTATGCAAGCAGTACTTTTCCTGCAGCTGTTTGCTTTGCAGTGAGGCTTTCCCTCTTTTTTTGTTCGCACAGGGATTCGTCTCCAGCGATATTTATCTAGTTAAGCTGATCCACCATTTTGCCTGCTCCCCCCCCCCCCACAATTTTGCCTAGCCCCCACAAAACACTGTCCAGGATTTGCCCTGGGTCCCACACCCAGCCCCTGCTACCCAAGTCCTCCTGTTGTTGTTTTTTGTGGGGTCAGTGGTGTGGCAGCAGTGGCGGAGGTTTGTTGGTGGGATGGTGGGGAATGTTTGGCAATGGGGAGACTTCAGCCAAGGGCTGAGGTAGACATGGCGGGGGGGGGGGCGCAAAATGCACTCCAACATGACCCAGGAGAATGGTGACTGAGTCGTCTGCCCCCTCTGACCCCACTAGTTCCGCCAGTGCCCCACTGGAGCAGCAGTGGCATAGTGGCTAAGAGCAGTGGCTAAGAGCAGGTGCACTCTGATCTGGAGGAACCGGGTTTGATTCCCAGCTCTGCCACTTGAGTTGTGGAGGCTTATCTGGGGAATTCAGATTGCCCAGCACTCCCACACACACCAGCCAAGTGACCTGGGCTGGGGTCACAGCTTTTTCAGGGATTTTCAGTCTTTACCCAATTTGCTACAGGGTGCTTGCTGTGAGGGGGGAAGGGCAAGGAGATTGTAAGCCCCTTTGAGTCTCCTGCAGGAGAGAAAGGGTGGATATAAATCCAAACTCTTCTTCTTCTTCTTCTTCTTCTTCTTCTTCTTCTTCTTCTTCTTCTTCTTCTTCTTCTTCTTCTTCTTCTTCTTCTTCTTCTTCTTCTTCTTCCTCCTCCTCCTCCTCCTCCTCCTCCTCCTCCTCCTCCTCCTCCTCCTCCTCCTCCTCCTCCTTGTTTTTTCTGGGCAACCTCCACTTGGGAGAGTTGCCTGCTGCCTTTTTTTCTCCCATCTTTGGTCTAGCATTAGTTTACTAATTGGTGAGTTTCAATTTCTTGTCAGCTTCACTGGGTCTGTTGCTCCACTGATATACCTTCAGTATGGAAATAAGAAAAGCCCTTCTGATCCTTCTGAAATGGTGGCCCAAAGAGTGTGAAGAACTGCTGTGGCGTGGGTAGGGGAAGGTGGGAAAGAGTGCAAAAACCTGAAGAAAGCATCCTGCTCTCCTCTGCTTTCTTTGCAAAGGGAGAGGAAATGTCACACTTTCAGAGCTTTTGCAAACCATGGGGATTTTCTGATCTGAAGGTAGGGTGACGACTGAAGAGGGATAAACGTATGAGTAACAGGGAATCAAACCCGAACGAAATGTACACTCAATGTGAAGGGGACCACAAATGCGTAAATGGTCAATATAAACATATCATTTGCAAATTTTGTTTATGAATGTCATATTGTAAATCTAGCCTTAACCCATGGATAGAATTTGAACAGGTAATCTGTTGAAAAGAATCTTCGGCCGTTTCCGCACGGCCAGGATGCGCCCCCACGCCGCCAAGAGTTCTGGCGGCATGGGGCGCAGCTCGCTCAAGATGAACGTGGCGGCCGAGGTCGGCAGACGGCAGGCGTTCCACATGAGCCGCCTTCTTCCTTCCCGTTCACAGTCAGTTCACGCTGCCCTCCCCGAGGTCGGAGGACAGTGTGGCAGGGCTGCACGCCTGTGCAGGCAATGACGAGACACCGTGGCGGGGCGGGACGGGAGAGCTCATGGGCGCTGCTCGCTACAGCAGCGGGCCTGTGCGAACGGGCGCCTGGGCGGGCGCTTTTTAGCTTCAGGTCGTTGCTAATGTAATGCATTAGAAACGCCTTCCTATCTGTCCCTAAAAAAGCTCCCAAGTCTTTCTTATTATGCCCCACAATGCATTTCCCTTGTGAGTAACCTGAGGTAACAGCAAATAGATCTTGATGATCTAACCCTGTTTTCCAGGATGATTCCAAATTTTTGTCCTCATATATTTGACTCTGAATACCTCTATTTTTTTTATTTCATTTCTCCCCTGTACAAACAATCTTTTATTTTTATGTCATTTTTCTTTCCTTGCACTGATTTTTTTCCCTGTAAAATGTATGCATTTTTCAATATTATGCGTGGGTCAATGAATCTGCATTGTAAATATGTTACATTTATAAATAACATACCCTGTAGGTATCAATGCCATATAAATTATGGATAAAAACCATACAACATGCATACATAGCACAAGCGGAACTACAGAACCAACAGCCAAAAGCAGAGAAAACAATTGACAAAAACACAATTGAATGTTTTAAAAAAATGAAATTGGGACATTCTTTCATATTTACTTTCTCCATGGTGATGGAAATTTTGGCAGACACCTGACCTTATTATATTGTGCTACAGGTGCTCCCTCCCACTTGCCCGTATGTGTATCTGTTTCTTCACCTGGGTGGGTATTTCCTTGGAGGAATGCCTGTTGTAAATCTGTCAAGTGTATCTCAGAAATTGGACTGATGCAGTTGTAATGCAGTGTTTGGCTTTCGATGAGAGATTATGTGATGTTATCAAGCTGGCAATTGGAAGCATGTCAATATGTGTAACCACTGGTGAGTGTTCATATATGGTGATGGTTATGTGTCCATCATAGAGCTGTACAGTAGTATCCAAAATATAGATTAGTTTTATGGATTGGTCTAGGCTCATATTGATCGTGAAAAGAAAGCTGATGAAATTCTGTTGCAATCTCTTGAGAGCTTCCTTCCTATAGTATTGCTGTGGAACACAGGGCATAGGAATAATGTTCATTCTAGGGTTGCCAACCATTATAGGGGATCTCTAGAAGACCAACATTAGTTCCCCTGCAAAAAAAAATTGGCTTATTTGAAATGTAGATGCTATGGTGCTATATTATGTTAATTCCCCTCTCTCCCCCTCCCCTCCCCTCCCCAAATCCTATCAACCCCATGCTCCACCCACAAAGTTTCCAGACGTGGCAACTCCATACATGTACACCTATCATGTGACTTTAATGTACAAAAGCTGTATGGGACACAAGCTGTAGTAGGGAGGAGAATTGGGTGAAATAGAGTGAAAAAGCTGCCATGATCCAATCCTATAAGCTAGCATGACTGACTATACCAAGAATAGCAGTTGTTGGATTAAGAAGACCATGATATTGACTGCAAAAGTTTAAGCAGAAAAGCAAGAAAGCAATTTTTCCTTCCTCTCATCCACCTCCATCTCCTTCTTTCTTTACCTTTTCTTCCCTGCCTGGCCACTCTTTCTTTCCCTAAATCACCTGTGGTGTTGAAGTGAAGCCCCACAGCTGTTTGGAATTACCCGAGCTCTCTAGGCAATTCAAAACACTGCCAAGATTTCATGAGAAAATCCTGTGAGATCTCACCATTTTAAAACTGTTTTAAATTTTACCCCTCTGCCTGTATTGTTTTACAATTTCAGATTTTTCTGCGATCTTGGGAGTTCTCCCAAGTTTGCAGAAAGACCTCCCTCCTCTGTACATGGGCTTAGTCTGTGGATTTAATGATCCAAATCTCAGGTCATGTCCAGAATTAGGTACCATGACACTATGCCTGATCCTTAAACTAGGGTGGTAGCTGGCTTATGCACAGAAGTGTGGTGTTGGAAGAAAAGTTTTCTCTTGTTCCCCACTTATTATTACTCTAGCAAGAGAGCTCTGTAGAGTGTTTATTACTATAGGAACCCAACAAGTTTTGTCCTGCTTATTGGAACTTAATTGTGTTTTTCCACAGTGCAGTGTCAACTGAACATTGGGTGGGAGTCTCATAATTGCCTGATGGGAAAGCTTGGTAGTATCTGATCAATAAAAACCCAGATCTTTTTAACAAATAAAGAAGGAAGCTCATGAAAGTGAAAGGGACCTCATTGTTTCAACAGCGTACACTGTGCTTTCAAAGGGTTGCTGATATTGAAGAAGTATTCACAGGCGGGGATTAATCCACAAAATGGAGGCTTCTAATTCACATTTAAACATTTTTGTGTTTTTTAAAAAAATCTATGAGCACTCTCTAGTTTCTGATGTTGCAAACCAAGAGACTCCTCTTGGGTGATATCCTCACTGGCGATTAATCCTGGGATAGTCACCTGAAATATCCAGGTTCCCTTGAGATCTCCTCACAGCCAAACTGTGGAACACAGATCAGTCCCATTTCTGGTGCTCCCCCCCTCCCCCGCTTATCACATGATTTTCCTGGACCTGCTTGTATATGCACCTTTTTGAAAAAACACTCCAATAAGAGCTAATAGGAGATGGGGGCTACACATTTGAGGGTCCATAACTTTGGCCCCCATGAACCAAACTTCAACAAACATGGGTGATACCATCAGGAGAGTCTCCTACTGACACTACCCAGGTGTTGTGAAGTTTGGTCCAGGAGGACCAAAGCTATGGATTCCCAAAGGGGGTGACCCATCCCCCATTGTTTCCAATGGGAGCTAATAGGAGATGGGGGCTGCACATTTGAGGGTCCATAACTTTGGCCCCCATGAGCCAAACTTCACCAAACCTGGGTGGTATCATCAAGAGGGTCTCCTAAAGGTACTCTGAAATTTTGGTGCTATCTTAACAATTGCATCCCTGACAGCAGCCACCACCACCACCCCAAGGGGCAGGCCTAGACGTCTTCACTAGAAATGCTGCAGTGAGGATGTAAGAACCTGGATGAAAAGGTGCTGATTCTTTTGAAACGTGATTGTATCTAGATTAAATTTTCAGTGGGAATTCGGCCTTGGTTTTCTGCTGCCCTGCTGTTACGCAAGCTGCCAAGTCGGCATTACCACCTCTGCATCTGGAAAAGAGCTGACATGAAATGCAAGAAGCAGGCAAGAGCTTTTGACACAGTATGGAACAGAAAGGCAAAGGATCACCATGGCAGCAACATTATTAAGTATAAAGACTCTATTTCAATCATCCTCATTAGCCACCCACTCTCTATGTTATTCCCCTCTTTTTAGCCTGAAGGAGAGAGCTATAGTGGTGACTGACAAGCCAGAGGTAAAAGTTTTTTGTGGGTAGGTATATGCATGTATGTGCATATAGATTCTCCCTGCCCTCCCTCCATTTTGTTCTGGGACTGAAGGTTATTTAGATATGGACACAGTTTGTTGATGTCATGTGAGAAGGTCATGTAACATTTTTTCTCTGAGACTGGAGTGTTGATCCTTGGCCCATTATGTACAACACAAATAAAACACCTTGCAGACATTTAAAAAAGAATTTTTGGCTTTTTTTTGCTCCAGGGAAAGTGATCTTTGTCATCTGGAGATCAGTTACAATTCTGAGAGATCTCTAAGCCCCATCTTGGGGCTAGTACCGTAGCATGGGAAATAACCTGGGCATCAGGTTCACCTTCAACTGGGTGCCCACAGGATTTTCCTCTCCCACACAAACTTTAGCAAATTTGGCTGGTTCCTTTCAGGAGACTCACACCAGCATCCCTGCAGGAAATGCCCCCTTCCAGATCAAGACCCCCACCAGAGTGCCTCCCGTTGAAACCTCTGCCACAGCTGGGCATAACAGAAAACCCCATTGAAGCATAGAATTTGCTGAAGAGCCTGGCAGATTCTGGGGAATTTCTGAGTGTGTAAGAACTGGCTGCACATTTTTGAAGATAGAGGTGCCAGACTTTCGAGGTGGCTCCGAGGCCTCCTGATAATAGCATCCAAGCTTGGTGAACTTTGCTTCTTGGGGCAGGGGGCATGAGTTGAGAGAGTTCTGAGAGAACTCAGCCAGCTGGCTTCACTGCAGGAGCGGGGAAACAAAATAAGCCTTTTAGGGCCCCATAAAATTGAACCCCCAGAAGGAAAGTTCACCAAGCTTGGATGCTATTACCAGGAGGTTCTCCTGAAGCCACCTTGAAAGTCTCTATACTCAAAAATGTGCAACCTGCTTACACACTCAGAAATTTCCCATTGGCTACAATGGAGCCAAGGCACTGCAGAACAGAGTATCTTGGACAAATTTCTTGGGATGCCTGTCAGGGGTGCATTTTTAATGCTTGTGATACCAAAATTTCAGAGTATCACCTAGAGACTGATACCACTTGAGTTTGGTGAAGTTAGGTTCAGGGGGGCCAAAGTTATGGATCCTCAAAGGGGTAGCCCCCATCTCCGGTTAGCTCCCATTGGAAACAATGGGGGATGGGCCACCCCCTTTGGCGGTTCATAACTTTGGCCCCCTTGAACCAAACTTCGCCAAACTTGGTTGGTATCATCAGGACAGTCTCTAGGTGATACTGTGAAATTATGGTGCCACTAGCTTTAAACATGCGCCCCCTGCAGGCCACAATGTGAAAAAACACCCCAAAATACAAAATAATTCAAACAGACCTGAATTTTTCAGATATACCCGAATTTGTTATTTGTCTTATTCAGGCATATAGATAATTTTATGCCCAAATAAATCCGAATCTGAATTTTACCATTTTTAGGGTATTTACCAAGCCTAGTCCCCCCCCCCCAATGGTTTGTATTGCATCCTCCAGCTGTTATATTTGTCCTGTGTGGGATCCACCTTTGTTAAAGATCACTTGATGGCACCGAAGCCCAGAATTCCAGATGATCTCATTCAATGGCCTAATATTGATATTATACACTTGAGAGAAAGTATGGAGCTCAGTCTCCTGTTCAGGGGAAAGGCATTTATTCACCATAGGTGATGGAAACTTTGTGTCCTACAGGCCATCTTTACAAGTTCTCTGACTGAAGAGAAGTCATGAGTATGTTCACTCCAGGTGTCAAGTGATAACTTTGTATCCCAGCCAAAGATCACTTTTTAAAGATTTTTAAAGTTTAAAATCAATCTAATCACCGTTGAAATGATTAAATATGAAAGTATCACAATGATACAGAGAACACTGGCATACGTCAATGAAATCAGAAAATGACAAGCATACATATCTCTTACATATCTTAAATTTTAAAAATAAAACACAGTTTCTACGATTCTCACACATCCCACATCAGAGAGATTTAGGGTATCTGGAGTGTGGCTGTATTATATTGGCCTAATAAAATGAAACGCATACTACTATCAAAAACATGTAATTTGTTCCTTCTGAAGATATGATATAAACATCTCTAAGCTTAGAATGAATTTCCAATTGAAATAATTGGGGCAAACCTGTGATCTGTTTGTTCTTCATATTGTAAGATTTAGATCTAGTCATAAAGTCATTAATTCGTACATTATCTTTCTCAAGGATGGAACAGAAAGAATACTGCTAAAACAGAGCAAATAGATATTTTGCAGAGATTCTCAGGCCTGCTTTTATTCAGGCATCAACACCATTAACAAGGAGGGTCAGGGACAAAGCTCAGAAGTATTACTCAAGGGTGCTTATAGTACTTCTCCACTACTTGTTTAACCACTCTGCCCCCAAAATAGCAATTATGAAACTGACCTATAAATTGGCCATATCATCCTTTCATTTGGTTGCCAGCTTGAGGTTGGGAAATTCCTGGGGATTTAGGGGCAGAATGAGGGGAGGAAGGGGAGGAAGCTTACCAGGGATGTGACATTCATAGGGTTCACACTTCAAAACAATCACTTCCTCTGGGGAACCGATCTCTATAGTTTGGCAATCAGCAGTAATTCCAGGATGTCTCCAGGCCCCACCTGGAGACTGCCACCGTATGGACCTTTGGCAAAGAAGACTTCTTTGAGAATGGTCTCACTATTGCTTCTCTAAAACCCTTTCCGCATGGGTCATTTAACCCAGGTCAGAGCCGGGATTAAAACCGTTTGGGGCGGGAACTTTGCATCAGTCCTGCCCCAGGTTAAATGGCAGAACCCGGGATATTTTTTTCAACTGACCTTTATTAGGCATATCAGTAAAAATAAAACAAAATACAGGACAGAGTGGATGTTAAAACAGGACATAAAACTGGACAAAGCACATAAGGTTGGTACAGAAGAGGTGATCAAGCTTCCGTTATGTCTTTGACTTGAGCACTTCTAATAAAAATTCAGCGGTTTATCCAGTTATCCCGCCGTCGCTATGATTCAGCAGGTGAATAGTCTTTGTATGCTCTGAACAACTTTTTTTATTCCCTAGAGTCGGGACAAGTAGGGAGAGTCTAGGTAACGCATACCTCGGGGAAGAAAACATAATATGCTTGAGGGTCTCTGCAATATCCTGACAATATGCACATGTTCTATCTTGAAGTGGAATATTCAACTGTCGGCTCTAGCTCAAGTAATGATCCATCTCTGCCTGGGCTCTGACAGTTGGGAGGCGTCAGCCATGGCCGTGGGGACCTCTGTGTGGAGGTGTGGCCTCAAACTGCGGCAGCCTCAGGGTCACTTGCACAGCAGCATGCAAATGGCCCCAGGGCTGCACCGGGATCAATTATCCTTGCTGCACCCCACGTTCCCCGGCCCATGTGGAAAGGGCCAAAGGGCACTTCCGCACATGCAGAATAATCCACTTTCAATCCACTTTCACAATTGTTTGCAAGTGGATTTTGCTATTTCTACAGTAAAATCCAGCTGCAAAGTGGATTGAAAGTGGATTGAAAGTGCATTATTCTGTATGTGCAAAAGTGCCCAGCAGAATGAGGACAATCTTGCTAAGAGATGCTTTTCATCCTAGCCAATGAATCTTATCCTGGCAAAATTTAGCTGGCTAGGAAGGGCAAGGAACCGTTTTGGGCTTGTGGCCTTTACAACTCCAAGATCCCTGCCCACATCAGTCAGGGAGAGCAATCTGAAATTCCCCATACACAACTGACAAGACTATACTTCTATCATCTCCAGGACAAGAATAATATCAAACGTGGAATTTAAGTCAGACTGGATCAGAGAGATTTTATCAGGAAAAAAAATCTAGCAAAAAGCAACACAGCAGTTTTCTTTATTTTTCTTTGAGTTTGGATAGAGATGGTAAGAGACTTCACTCCACCATAAAGGAGGGTTGATGTGCTGGCATTGTAAAACTGGTCCTACTCTATCTGCTACTTGCTCTTCCCTTTTCAAAGTAGCCACTTGTGGAAGTTTACTGTCATGACTAGCTCAGCCATGGAGCCCCCAAGCCAGAGATTGAGGAGGGACATATTACAAAACTCCCCCTTTTTTTGTCAGTTGACAAAATACACTTTCGTTTCTCATAGCCCTCCTTGAATGGCATTAATTATATTGCAGTGGGGCCTGCCTGCTTCAAAATATTTTAAGAATTCATGAACAAGCGTATAGGGTATTTGTACAATAGTAATAAAATAAACATGGGGGGGAACTGTACACTTTGGCTGTTGATCAGGAACTGTAGAGTGCAGTACTTGCTCTGCTTTTTAAAATAGTCAGAATTGTATTTATCTGGCTTCTGTATTTTCTTTTTTAGTTTGTATGCACTGTGCTCCGTGGTAGTCTCAGTTAGGGATAATTAAGTGTCCCTTATTTCATTTCTGTTTACGTTCATTTATATTTTTGCCAGTGATTTCAGTTCTCCACTTTTTGTCCTACTTTTCTCCACTTTTGTCCTACAGTTCCCCACTTTTTGTTCAGTGGCGTAGGAGGATAAGAGCTCGTGCATCTAATCTGGAGGAACCGGGTTTGATTCTCTGCTCTGCCACCTGAGCTGTGGAGGCTTATCTGGGGAATTCAGATGAGCCTGTACACTCCCACACACACCAGCTGGGTGACCTTGGGCGAGTCACAGCTTTCAGGAGCTCTCTCAGCCCCACCTACCTCACAGGGTGTTTGTTGTGAGGGGGGAAAGGGCAAGGAGATTGTCAGCCCCTTTGAGTCTCCTACAGGAGAGAAAGGGGGGATATAAATCCAAACTCCTCCTCCTCCTCCTCCTCCTCCTCCTCCTCCTCCTCTTCTTCTTCTTCTTCTTCTTCTTCTTCTTCTTCTTCTTCTTCTTCTTCTTCTTCTTCTTCTTCTTCTTCTTCTTCTTCTTCTTCTTCTTCTTCTTCTTCTTCTTCTTCTTCTTCTTCTATGAATTGAATCCAGCACAAAGCTTCTGAGGGCTCAAGAATGTCTACCAGAATGATTTTTGCTGCTCCTCCCCTTTCTGTGGCATCTGAAAATGTCCCCATAAATCCTGATGCCTCGATTCCAGGGGGCATTTCAGGCTGCTGAAAGGTCGGGAAGTATTTACTGTTCTGGAAATGCTGTGCTGGATCCAACTTTTGGTTTTGTAGGATTGTTCATTTGGGATAGCCATTCTGTATCATATCAATATGCAGTTTGTATGACATCCATGCATTTTTGTTGTATATAATTCTGATTTATTATCATACAAATAACGTCGTACATTTTACGGGGAAAATTGACTGTGACAAAACAAAACATCCATGCAATCACATGAGGCTGCCTTGTCCTGAATCAGCCCATAGGTCCATCAAGTTCAGCATCGTCTACCCTGACTGGCACGGATGTTGCACGCCACTTTCTCTCTGCCGTATTCACAAACTGAGCTGACCTGAATTGTCTTGCTCCAAGGAAGAGACTGAATTTCAAAAGCTGTCAGATTAAATTTGAATATTGACTCATTTGGGAAATGAATATGCTGCCTCTACAGAGACCTTCTTGAGAAGACTCAGAAAATTAAACATGCAAAACACAGGCAGAGCTACCAGGGGATAGGGGGTGCGTTACACTGGGCAAGCGCCTGAGCGGTGGAAAATCACCCCCCGCGGCACCCCTTCCCACGCCCACCCCCCCACTTACCTTAGTGAAAGAGTGCAGACTGGAGAAGAGGTCTGTTCCCTTCAGGCTGAAAATGGCCTGGTGGGAACTACACTTCCCAGGAGAGCTTGCAAGCCCCAGGGTCTCATGGGAAGTGTAGTTCCCATCAGGCAGTTCCCACTGTTTTCAGCCTGAAGAGAACAGGCCGCTTTTCCAGGTTGAACTAAGGTAAGGGGGGCGGGGGGCAGAGTGCCACGGAGGGGGCAGAAAACACAGAGTACGCACTGGTTGCACTCTGGCCCAGCTATGCCTCTGATGCAAAAGAATCATAAAAACCACAACGTTCAAATTATCAGTAATAAAAAAGTCACAAAAACATTATAAAACATTAATTTCAATTTGTTTGTTTTTTCATTCTCAGAAATGAACATGCAAGTCTTTCTTTTTGCCCCGGGTTATCTTTTCTCATGATGAATGTTTCCTGTTAAAATGTGTGTGTTTGTTAATGCAAAATTGGCATATCAATAGCATTACATGATACATATGTATAAGGGAACCTCCACATTCAGAGTCAGCAAACCTTTGGCAACATCTGGGGTAGTCCTCAGCCTTTATGCCGTGTTATAGTTCCTCATGAGTAATTGGTTGGCCACTGTGTGAGACAGGATGCTGAACTACTGGTTGGGTCAAGCAAGGCTGTTCTTATGGTCTTATAGACGATGTTGAAAAATGGAAACTGAAACCAATGCCAGTATTCAAAACCTAGCAGAAACATAAAAGTCATATCTTCATAATCCTATCTTACATTCAGGTTCTGCATAAAGATAGCTCATTCTCAGTCAGTGGTATGGAGACAAGTTTCTAAATTTCTAAATTTACCAGCATGGTACACTGGTTGAGAGTGGTGGGTTCTAATCTGGAGAGGTGGGTTTGATTCCCCACTCCTCCACATGAGTGGTGGACATGCTGCCTCAGTGGTGGCCATAAAAATACTGCCACCCCAAACAACCAATTAGATTGTCAGTCCAGCCCAGTATACCATTGAACTCATTTTGGGTGGTCACAGAGCTCAGATAGCACTGCTTTTCTTCAGTCTTGATAATTCATCGGATTTATGCATAGATCATTGTTCTTTAAGCTATCACTCAGTTTCTTTTAAAGTCCACACTACTTTATCTGCTAAAATGTCCAGCAATGAGGCTCCATCTCTTTTATTATTTCACCTATCCAGGTGTCTTCACAGATAGAAAATGTTTTGCCACCCTATACCAAGGGGTGCAAAATGTCTTCCCAAGCTTAAAGCTTGAATACATAAGAACATAAGAACATAAGAACAAGCCAGCTGAATCAGACCAAAGTCCATCTAGTCCAGCTCTCTGCTACTCGCAGTGGCCCACCAGGTGCCTTTGGGAGCTCACATGTAGGATGTGAACGCAATGGCCTTCTGCGGCTTTTGCTCCCGATCACCTGGTCTGTTAAGGCATTTGCAATCTAAGATCAAAGAGGATCAAGATTGGTAGCCATAAATCGACTTCTCCTCCATAAATCTGTCCAAGCCCCTTTTAAAGCTATAAAGGTTAGTGGCCATCACCACCTCCTGTGGCAGCATATTCCAAACACCAATCAATCACTTTTATGGAAGAAGTGTTTCCTTTCATTAGTCCTAATTCTTCCCCCCAGCATTTTCAATGAATGCCCCTTTCGGTTCTAGTATTGTGGAGAAAGAGAGAAAAATTTCTCTCTGTCAACATTTTCTACCCCATGCATAATTTTGTAGACTTCAATCATATCCCCCCCCCCTCAGCCAGCCTCCTCTCCAAACTAAAGAGAGGTCCCAAACGCTGCAGCCTCTCCCTCGAGTAGGGAAGGTGCTCCAGTCCCTCAATCATCCTTTGTTGCCCTTCCTTTCTCTGCACTTCTTTTTTCTATCTCCTCAATATCCTTTTTGAGATGCGGCGACCAGAACTGGACACAGTACTCCTGGCAAGTCGCAGTAACAGCTTCCACTGCTTTATATAAGGGCATGACAATCTTTGCAGTTTTATTATCAATTCCCTTTTCTAATGATCCCCAGCATAGAGTTTGCCTTTTTCTTACAGCTGCCATGCATTGAGTTGACATTCCCATGGAACTATCAACTAAGACGCTCTTAAATCGGCCTTTCCTGGTCTGTGACTGATAGCACTGGACCCCCTGTAGCGCAGGTATGTGAAGTTTTGGATTTTTTTGCCCCTATGTGCACTTCCACTTTTACATTTTTGCTACATTGAACTGCATTTGCCATTTCCTTGAGCTCCACTCATCTGAATTTATCACAGGGTCCGCTTTGGAGCTCTTTCAGAATCGCTTTGTAAAGTTCTCACCACCCTACCATAATTTGGTATCATCTGCAAACTTGGCCACCACGCTACCCACCCCTTACTTCCAGGTCATATTTATGAATAGGTTAAAGAGCACTTTGGTCCCCAAAACGGATCCCCTTGGGGGACACCACTCCCGACATCTCTCTCCTCCATTGTGAGAACTTCCCATTTACACCCACTCTTTGTTTCCTGTTTCTCAACCAGTTTTTTAATCCATAGGAGGACTTCCCTCTTATTCCTTCATTAAGCTGGAGTTTTTCTCAACAGTCTCTGGTGAGGAACTTTGTCAAAAAGCAACTTTGGAAATCCAAGTAGACAATGTCCACCGGTTCACCCCTGTCCCACATGCCTGTTTACACCCTCAAAGAACTCTAGTAAGTTTGTGTAAGACAGGATTTGCCGGTACTGCAAAAAAGCCATGCTGACTCTTTCTCTCAGCAGGTCTTGCTTTTCTACATGTTTTATAATTTTATCTTTAATGATAGGATTCTACTAATTTACTCAGGAACAGATGTCAAACTGACCTGGCCTGTAATTTCCCGGGTCCCCCCTAGATCCTTTCTTAAAGATTGGTGTGACATTGGCCATCTTCCAGTCTTCAGGGATGGAGCCTGATTTCAGGGATAAGTTGCATATTAAAGCGAGAAGATCAGCAATTTCATGCTTGAGCTCTTTAAGCAACTCTTTGGGTGAAGATGCTAAATCTGGGCCAAATAGGGATTTGGTAACATTTAGTTTATCAATGTAGCTGCCAGAACCCTCTCTCTTTCCTTTATATGTCTACCACTATCTTCGCTTAGTTCCTCTGATTCGCCTCCTAAGAAGCTTGGTTCAGGTGCAGGAATGTTCCTCACCTCCTCTTGGGTGAAGACAGATGCAAAGAATTCATTCAGCTTCTCTGCAATCTCCCTGCCATCTTTTAGCACACCCTTTGTTCCTTTGTCATCTAACGGGCCTACCGCTTCTCTTGCTGGCTTCCTGCTTATGATGTACTTGAAGAACTGTTTGTTGCTGGTCTTGATGTTCATAGCCATGCGTTCCTCATAATCCTTTTTTGCCTCCCTTACAGCTAACTTGCTTCTCTTTTGCCACCATTTGTGTTCCCTCTACAGAGTCAGTCCTATTATCTCCATTATGGGTACTTGCTGAGGAAATTTTCTCTTTTAGCTTCCAGGGTCTGTGTTTTCATCCCCTGCATGTGGCATACAAAGTTCACCTGGCAACCACTGGTGTCCAATTTTCCCTATCATATGCCCTTACACAAACATCACCACTAGATAATTGACTGGTGCTCAAGCTGTGTCCTGAAGACACATAATGGAAACCAAGGTCACTTGCTTCATAGCAGAGTGTCAATCCATCTCAGCCACTGCAGCTCTATAGCTTCCTGCAGTCGAGCAGCCAAGCTCTGAATCCATTTATCCTAGACATGAGGAGGTTGCCCACAGCGGACTTGTAATGCGCTACAATATAAGGTTATAGTAAGGTTGTTGAAACTTGAGCACAGTGGTGGGTAGGGGGGCATATGCCTTCCAGGTATAATTCAAAAATATTGGGGCACATTTCAGTCTTTCAGGCACCCCTTCTCCCCACTTGCAGTGGCTTCACGGGGGCAGCAGAGCTTTTTTATGCTCTCACCCACCCTGAGAATAAAATACAAGATTTCTCTGCTAGGCCATTAAGATTGTGACATCCAGTTATATAGGAATCAAACCTTACACTGAGCAGCTGGCTAATAGTCCTCATCAAAAGGGTCTCCTTGAATGTTTGCCTGTATCATATGCATATATATATTAACTAGCAGAGCACCCGTGCTTCGCTACGCATACTTCATCACAGGCTCTCTATGAATTTCGGGGTGACATTCAACATACTTATTTACAGCCTGTTTGTGAACTTTGGGGTGACATGCAGCATATTTCCTCACAGCCTGTCTGTGGACTGATGGGTATGTTTTCACATATTTTGCAGCAGCTTCCTGTAGTTGTCTTTTTCTAATGCAATGTGTTATTGCTCTCTTTCATCTGGTGGGCTCCAAAAGACATCATGTGGAAGCAGCTGTTGTATTTTCGGGATGCTGAAAGGAAGTGTTCTGCCATTGGATGCTGATGAGTGAGAAGGCTGTGAAGAGGTTCAGGGAAGAAGAGGGAGGTGCGGTGATTTCACTCCCAATTTCCCCTCTCCACTGCAGTTCACCTACAGCATTTGTCCACAGGTCTTTCCAGCATCATTTTTTTGGGTGGTCAATACAGGCTGCGTGGCGAAACTATAAAAGAGAGCTGTTTCTGGGCCATCCATTGCCAGTTTGTAGGCTGCAACCCATCCTTTGTGCTATCAAAAGCAGTTCTTCCAAGCATTGGCTTCCTTGGAAGCAAAGGACAGAGTCATTATAGCTGATTTCCCCTCCCACTGCAGCTCCCAAAGCCCCCCCCCCCGTTACTTCTTGGGGACAGATAACCCCCCAAAAGGCTGGGAGAAATTAGACGTTTCTTATTTGCAGGTTTAGGGGGATTAGCAAAAATAGCTTCTCCTTATGCCTACAGAAATTCTAGCCATAGAGAGGTTTTATGTAATATTATGGGATAAGTTAATGTTCATGTTGGATCTGGATCTGCAATGGTTTAAATAAAACATTTTTTCCACTAAGCAGAATGTAGTGTCACAAGCCTCTTGAGCACCAGAAAACAAAACAAGAATGTCCCCCCTTTGTATCTTTATTTCTTGCCTACTCAGATGTTATGATTGCATAATACCCCCCTGATAGCATCACCCTTCTTCCTCTCAGCATTCTCTGATTATATTATTATTCCTGTGTATTTGCATGCTAAAAAAAATCATTCTCCATATTTATGGAAATGAGCAGTGAAAAGGGCAGACACTGGATGACTGACTGCTCTTTGCAACCAGCTTTTTCAGACTATTCCAGGTATTTATTGTAAAATTCCTAACCATGAATTGTTATTGCACTCGACAGTTCTGTCTTTCCTAAGCGAAATGTGTTGTTATGTTGGCATGATGTGCTGTTGTTCTGTGGGTCACGCGGCATTGTGCTGCAGAAGGTCTCAGTGACTCATCAACCATTGTGGTGAGAATAGGATGTTAAACCCAAGATGGAATCCATACTCTTCCAAGGACGCTTGCGGTGTGAGCTTGGGCCAGTCATACACCCTCAGTCTAATCGACTTACATGCTATTGGTAGAATGAATTGAAGAAGGAAGGAATTTTGTAACCGACTTTCTGTCCCCATTGGGGGGGGGGAGTGCAATATAAATGAAATAAATAAATAAATTCCCTTTGAAGATTCATAGAAGAGAGCTTTGTGTCCCCTATGGGGAGAAAAGTGCTAAATAAATAAATAAATAAATAAATAAATAAATAAATAAATAAATAAATAAATAAATGGCTCCACTTTAAACTCTGCTGACAGATTATGGTTATTTCAATTTTGTTTAATATCACAGCTTCTCATTCTTGA
The DNA here is from genome assembly GCF_021028975.2 of Sphaerodactylus townsendi. Lineage (NCBI taxonomy): Eukaryota > Metazoa > Chordata > Lepidosauria > Squamata > Sphaerodactylidae > Sphaerodactylus > Sphaerodactylus townsendi. Next base: position 26,160,142 of record NC_059427.1, on the reverse strand, counting down.
GCTGGTTGTTGGCCTTTCGTTACAATTGAAGCCTCACCCAGAGGCCTAGGATGTTGTAATGTGTCGGAATAGTAGCCATGAAGGAAAATCAATGGTTTACCAACTGTGAGTTTAGGATTGGATCCAGTCAGCTTTTTCACTCAATTTCTCATACTTGTTATCCTTACTTCACAGCACGTCCCACATAGTTTTTCTCCTTGAAGTTCTCATGGTCTCCAGCATATCATTTTTGGTGACTAAAGGAGACCCTCCTTTTTTGCCGGTGAAAAGCCCTCCCCCTCCCTTGCATGCCACCCCTCCCTCTCTTTCCCCTCCACTAGGGTGGTTGGCCATGTCCAGATGCCGGGCCCCCTCCTTCTCTCCCCTCCCTTGCATGCCATTTCTCACTCCTTCCCTCCTCTTTGTTTGCAATCCATCCTCTAGCTGTGATCTGTATTGTAATACATTCTACTGTTTCAACAGTTTGATTTTGAAAATAAAATCAATTGATGATGAATATATTTTCTCCAACTGCCTACCTGTGACACCCTCACATTTAGTAAGTTACTAAAGGACTTGATTCAATAGATAAAATGTAAATGGCAACTTGTCAACGTTAATTAAAGTTGTTATTATGTTGTTGTGCACCGTTCTGATATCATATGCCATCACTCCTCTCCGCCTGAACATCACATACCTCTCAGTGGCTAAGCTGATTGATGTGGCATCCGATCCAATTAAAACGTTTGAACAAAACGATAAGTCAGACCAGCAATGGTTTTGACTAGTGTGTGAACTAGGTGTTTGATTGTCCTAAGATTGCATGTTGATGGCATCTTCTTCTGAAGTTTGTGGTATGTCTTCCACTCAGAGTAGGTGTGCATTCTGAACTTCGATGAGCCATTTTCATGCCTTTTTTATTTTCTGTGTTGTCATTTTCATCGGCTTTTGTTTGCCTTATTTTCATTGCTGTCATTGATGGTTTTTTTCACTCTGGGTGTGTGCATGCCATTTCTATTTCATGTACCATTTTTTATAGAATTTATGTGAAAATAACATTGAGAATGCATTAACGGGGAAAATGGTGTGAGGGAATAAAATGATGTGAAAGTAAAGATTCATAAGTTCATTGCTCAGAAGAAAAAAGAAAGATTAAAACAACAAATCTCTAAACCCAACCAAGCAGCTTTGAAATTTAGGAATCATCCTTCCACTAGCCCAGGGGTCTGCAACCTGCGGCTCTCCAGATGTTCATGGACTACAAATCCCATCAGCCCCTGCCAGCATGGCAAATCCCATCAGCCCCTGCCAGCATGGCCAATCATGGACTACAATTCCAATCAGCAGGGGCTGATGGCAATTGCAGTCCATGAACATCTGGAGAGCCACAGGTTGCAGACCCCTGCACTAGCCCAATAGTTGTCCACATTCCACATGCCCACATTTATTTATTTATTTATTTATTTATTTATTTATTTATTTATTTATTTATTTATTTATTTATTTATTTATACATACATACTTTGGGCTTCTATACCGCCCCGTCCCCGAAGGGCAAATGTGATCTCTGCCAAACAATTCACAAGTTAAGTTGATCTCAGCATAGATATGAACATATTTATTGAAATATGTCTATCCTTACTCCAGATTGGAGGCTCTGAGGGCTTGCCAAGAAACACAAATGTATAATTTAGACAAAATAACAAAAATATACCTATCGCTGAACTCCTAGGCTGGTCCTAAATTCATTTTGACCATTGCCCTTCAATTGACACCCAAATCTTGTTCCTCTTCTGGCAACTCCCAGCTTAAATACTCATAACAGCGTGAAACAAAAGCGCAGTCCTGGTCACAGTCAAATTGTTCATGCTACTAAATGTGCTTGAGAAGAATTTAACTTCAACATGTAGCATCAAATTTTTCCAAAGTGCGATGGCATTTGAGAAAGACATAGATGCTATGAGGGGGAGAGGGAGAGATAAGAGAGAGAGAGAAAGAGAGAGATCCCTTGACATTTATATTCAAAGTGTATGATTTTAAAATGTATTTAAAATTATGAATACGTTGGGGAACTAGTGGAAAGATAAGGGGAAAATGAGTTTTACGAAAGTTTTCTAGTTTATGATACGATACTCCTGTGTATGCTAATAAAGCAGTTCCAGGGTGTGCCTGAAGAAACGGCAAACTGTTCTCATGATATGCTTCTGGGATCTGTATTAACCTAAATCTGTCAGATGTTAGCACTCCGATGCCCCCACGGCATGCTAAAAAAAACAGAAACAAAAAGAAGATCAGGAAATAAGAAGAAATAAAACATAAAGAAGAATGGGTTAACTGGATCAAGGATACAGAAAGGAAGGTTTTGGCATATTCACCAAGCTAGGACAGCTTCAGACATTTTTGGACCTGAGGCAAAAAGAAAAATGGCTTCCTGACACTCAGAAGAGGAACGTCCCTCCAAAACGAGATACCCCGAAAGTGTCATTGATTTCAGCGGGAGATTGATACAGTGCAAAGCTAAATAGGACAACCTTCTAAGTGCATTGAAGTCAATGTACCTAGTCTGCCCTGGACCCAGCCACCAGAGGGAGGGAAGAATGGGCCTACTCAGCCAGCCCCATGAGGCTGGGCCAGGTACATCCTTTGCCATATCAGGCAAGTAAGTCCGGGCCAGATGCAACTCTTGCCATGCCATGTGGGGTGAGACCAGACAAGTCCCTCATCAGATGAGGTGAAACTGGGCTGCACACATCCTTCAATACACTGAGCAAGGAAGATCAAGATGGGTGCATCCCTTACTGTGCTGAGCAAGGCAAGGTCAGCTGCATCTCTTGCCAGGTGGGGTTAAGCTGGTCCAAGCATTGCTGAGTGACCAAGCCTTGGCCAGGTGTGTCCCTCACCATGTTGGGTGCATGTCTCACTACACTGAATGTGGAGAAGATGGGCTGAGAGTGTCCTTCACCGTGCTGGCTGGTTTGACTTGAGCCAGTTTGCTCCAGCCAAGAACACCCATCATTGCACTGGGTGGGGGTGGGGGGGTGAAGGCAAGGGCTAGGCAGGGGTCACGAACTCATAGTGGGGGAAGGTCATGCACACCCCTCAGTTGGGGCTGGGGTCGCCCTGATGGGGGTCTCCCAGGCCATCAGCCTACCAGGACTTACCATGGACTCAATGGTCAATCCATCCCTGGAAATCAGGGTTGTGTTAGTTTCAAAGCTGACTTGAGCTTTGTCAGAGGGCCAGAGGCACCACATATTCAAGTGGTGACCTCCTGCACCTGCCTTGCCATTGGAACATATTGAGCAGCCATGCTGCATATCTGAACACTATAGCACAAACTATTGGTGCAGAGCTACAGACAGGAGAATCTTTAGTTAATGGCATCACCACTTCAGGTCCAAAAAAAGTCCCAGCCCTGTGCTATGGCCATGCCATGTCCCTGCCTTTGGGGTGCCTCGAAGGAGCCACTGTGATAATGAAGTATTCTTGTGTGTTTCCAGCTAGAGCAGCAGTGGCATAGTGGTTAAGAGCAGGTATACTCTAATCTGGAGGAACTGGGTTGGACTCCCCGCTCTGCAGCTTGAGCTGTGGAGGCTTATCTGGGGAATTCAAATTAGCCTGTACACTCCCACACACACCAGCTGGGTGACCTTGGGCTAGTCACAGCTTTTTGGAGCTCTCTCAGCCCCACCTACCTCGCAGGGTGTTTGTTGTGAGGGGGGAAGGGCAAGGAGCTTGTCACCCCCTTTGAGTCTCCTTACAGGAGAGAAAGGGGGGATATAAATCCAACTCTTCTTCTTCTCCTTCTCCTTCTTGCATATGTAGATTGCGTATCCCAATTTTAAACAATTGTGTATTTGCAGTCAGCAATTTCAAACTCTGGTTTGAGAAATGCATGGAGATTTAGAAGTGGTACCTGGGGAGGATGGCATTTTAGAAGGCAAGAAGCCTAGCCGGGATTTGATGTCATTCTAGGACTTCCATTTTTCCTCAGCTCTATGGTATGCCACATAGTTCACCTTAAGGTGTCATTCCGGGGAACTCTGGAGAGCAATAGCAAAAATAGCAAGAACCCCAGGTTGACAAACCTAATTTGCGGCCTGATTATTGAATGAAAAGAAACATTGGTCCAGAGTTCATTTTGCAGCGTTTACAGTATGATCAACTGATGTGCATTCGGCCACCATTCTTTTATAAACAGTAATTCACTTTACTTTTGCCCTTTGAGGAACAGCCTCTTTGTCAGTCAAGTGTGATTGGACAGGCATGCTAACTAACCTCAGAGCATGTCCCAAAATCACCTCTTGTGTTTCAATATGGCTGCCTTGTCATGTTCTTCTCAAGTCAGGTGCAGAACCAGCATTATTCCCTTGGGTGAAAGCAACCCCACCAATCCTCAACAAAAACAGTCTTTCCCATCCAAAATTTCTTTCTTATAGTGTAGTAAATGTCATGATGTGATGTCACCCCATGAGTCAGTAATGACCTGATACTTGCATGGGGGACTACCTTTACCTTTTTTCCTCAGAAGGACCCAGCGGGGTATTCGCCATTGAATATGTCAATTCCTTTCATGCAGGCATACCTAGCCTATTATATTACAGCGCTCACAAACCCCATACACAGGAGAGCCTATATGCTGGCTAGATTTAACATCATGCCATCTCCGCTACACAGAGGAAGACTTAAGGTCTTCCAAGCGACAAGAGGTTTTGTCCCTGTAGCATAGGACAGCTGGAGTCCATCCCACACATTCTCCTGAACTGCTTATTATACCAAGAACTCCGATCCAGTTTGTTATCCCAAGTTATAGACTCCATGATTGATTATACTGAATCAGATAAAGTAGTCATGTTTTTAAATTGTCAGGATTGTCATTGTTGCCTTATAGTGGCAAAGTTTTTGTCAGAAGTTTGTAAACTGAATGTATGACAAACGCGAAGTCTTTTACTTTTCACTTTTTAACTGGAATTGTATTTTATACTATCGTGTCATATGCCAATAAAGGCTTATTGAAATTGACCCAGCAGGGTGTTTGTTGGTGCCATGGCACCCTCTGACATTTCTTAGGGCTGACCAAATGATTTTCGAAAGTGCGTGGTTCTTAGGGTTTCTGATTGCCCATAGGAGATTTGATTGGCTACGTAGATCTTTAAAATAAGATTTCTTTGGCAGTGGCTGTCACCACAGTTCAAGGAGCTTCACTTCATGACTGAAAGTAAGCTGCATGTAAGCAAGAAAATATTCATAACCAATATGTTCATCTTAAAAGGCATCCTGTTAAACAGAGCTTTTCCTGAAATGTTGAAGTGTTACTTTTACAGTTGCGCGTAACCTCATTCCCTGACATTTTGTGTTTGGCTCTTCTTCCCTTGGCAGACATTTTGTGGTTTCTTCTGCCACCCTGTATTGGAATTCAACAAAACAGTCTTCTTCGGTGGTTTCTAGAGAATGGCAGTGTTCCTTAAAAGTACATACACGTGTATAATAAAATATCAAGAATATAAACACAGTATATAGTCAAACTAAGCCCTTTAACTAAGTTTTTACACATCTTGTTTTAAGTTAGGTTTTAGTCAGATTTACTTTGAAGGAGCAACACTATTTTTAGAGACCACTGAAGAAGACTGTTTAGTTGAAATGTGTCCGGTCTACATATTTTTAATCTGTATTTCCTTGCTTTGGTCTGTATGATATTTCTTTCTTTTTTTTACCCTACATATATTGTGTGTATTTATTAAAGCTGAATTGTTCTATTAGGATTATCTATCTTTTTGTCATAGATCTTATCTATTTCTCAGCCTTTTTTATTCATAGAGAGTTCTTTGAATATGATACCTTTCAACATTGCATTAAGTCCTGCCATGCTTATCAGCCACTTATCAGCTCTACCCTTGGTCGCCCCCACCCCTCCCCAGTTTGTTTTGCTTCTTCCTTGAGCAAACTGAACCTGTGATGCTTTATTTTTATGCCATTTTCAGTTTCTTTGCACTGAATTTTTCCTGTAAAGTATACACATTTTTCTGTGTTACTAATGCATCAATAAACCGACATTGTGCATAATTTATATCTATAAACGATGTCAATTTTATGTACAGAAAAGCACAATTTACGTGAACAGTACAAAGGTACTTACAAAACCAATAACAAAACAGGGAGAACCAAAAATCTAAATTAATATTAATAATAAGCCTTTATTTGGCATAACAATAATCATAACACAATAAAAACCTGAGCTAAATTAATATGAAAAGAAACAAAATAGGGAGCATTCTTTGGATTAATGGATGAATTTCCATTGAAAATTATAGGAAAGCTGAGTTGTATGTGGTTTAACTGTAGCTTTTTCCATGGCTTTTGTCTATTTTTTCCCTCTTTTTTTGGTATGGTGACAGGACTCTCAAGCAAGAGGTAAATTGATTTTCGCTGGCTATTTCCTTATAAAGGAGTGTGGTCTTTAGGTTTGTCAGGTACCCCCTGGGAACTGGTGGAGGATGGGGTGTTTTTGGTTTTGGGGGGGGGTATTTTCTGGTGTTTCTCATTTTGGCCTCCAGGGGGCATATTTGTAAAGCTAGTGGCACCAAAATTGCAGGATCTCATCCAGAGACTGTCCCTATGATGTCACCCAAGTTTGGTGAAGTTTGGTTCAGGGAGTCCAAAGTTATGGACCCCCAAACAGGGTGCTCCATTCCCCATTGTTTCCAAAAGGAGCCACCAGGAGATGGGGCTACCCATTTGAGGATCCATAACTTTGGCCCCCTTGAACCAAACTTCACCAAATGCATTTGGTATCATCAGGATAGTCTCCGGATGAGACCCTGAAATTTTGGTACCAATAGCTTTAAAAATGTGTCCCTGACAGGCACCCCAAGAAATTTGCCCAGATTCTCTGCTCTGCAGTGCCTTGGCTCCATTGTAGCCAGTGGGGAATTTCTGAGTGTGTAAGCATGCTGCACATTTTTTTAAGATAGAGGCACCAGACTTTCGAGGTGGCTCCAGGAGGCCCTCCTGGTAATAGCATCTAGGCTTGGTGAACTTTGCTTATGGGGGTTTAATTTTATGGAATCCGAAAAGCTTATTTTGTTTCCCCACTCCTACACATGAAGCCTGCTGGCTTTCTCTCAGAAATCTCTTAACCTGCCCCCCCAGAAGCAAAGTTCACCAAGACTGGATGCTATTGCCAGGAGGGCCTCCTGGAGACATCTTGAAAGTCTGGTGCCTCTATTTTTTAAAAAATGTGCAGCCTGTACAGAAATTCCCCATTTGGTACATTGGAGTCACTGCAGAGAAGAGAATCTTGGGCAATTATATTATCTAGCATTCATTTAACATCTCTATATATGACTCCTTGCTCAGTTGGTATGGAGTTTTGGACTGATCTGTCATCAGTACGCTGATGACACTCATCTCATTCTGTTGATGGATAGAGGGCCAGCCGCTGCCCCTGTAGCTCTGCAGCACTGTTTGGAGGCTGTGGCTGGGTGGTTGAAGCATAGCAGGTTAAAACTGAATCCAACTAAGATGGAGGTCTTGTGGGTAGGCTGCAATGGGGGGGAGGGTTTTCAACTGCCATTGCTCAAGGAGGACTCCTTGCCGGTGACCTCCTTGGTCCGCAGCCTGGGGGTCCACCTGGATTCATCTCTGTCTATGGAGGTGGCCTGAATAACCCAGCTTGCATTTTTTAATCTGCATCAGGCACAGCGGTTGGCCCCTTACCTCTCCCAGACCGACCTGGCCACTGTGATCCACGCTATGGTCACCTTCAGACTTGATTATTGGAACTCGCTCTACTCAGGCCTTCCCTTGCAACTGGTCTGGGGGTTGAAGTTGGTCCAGTATGCAGCAGGGCGGCTGCTCACAGGTAGTTCAATATGGGACCACATCTCTCCTGTGCTGCATTGCTTGCACTGGCTCCCAATGGAACACCAGATCGCTTTCAAAGTGTTGGTATTAATCTTTAAAACACTCCGTGGCCTGAGGCCCTCATATCTTACAGACTGTCTGTTCCCCTATGTCCCCACTTGGCCTCCACTCTCTGCTGAGACCAATTTACTTGTGGTCCTGGGCCCCTCTATGATACGACTAGCCTTGACCCGGGCCAGGGCCTTCAGTGCCCAGGCCCGTGCCGGGGGGGACTCTCTGCCACCATCTATCTGTGCCCCATGGGACATTGGACAGTTCCGCAGGGCTTGCAAAATAGAATTATTCTGCTGGGCCTTTGGGAGGGGGTTAGCCATTGAACGGCCATCCCCTATATATTCCAACTGGTGGGCAGACTTGTGTATGATCTAATGCTATGGCACCATGTCTACCCTTGCGATACAAATTGGATTACCATCTTGCCATCTATTTTTGTATACTACGCCAGCAGTGGCATAGGAGGTTAAGAGCTCATGTATCTAATCTGGAGGAACCGGGTTTGATTCCCAGCTCTGCCACCTAAGCTGTGGAGGCTTCTGGGGAATTCAGATTAGCCTGTACACTCCCACACATGCCAGCTGGGTGACCTTGGGCTAGTCACAGCTTCTCAGAGCTCTCTCAGCCCCACCTACCTCGCAGGGTGTTTGTTGTGAGGGGGGAAGGGCAAGGAGATTGTAAGCCCCTTTGAGTCCCCTGCAGGAGAGAAAGGGAGGATATAAATCCAAACTCCTCCTCCTCCTCCTCCTCCTCCTCCTCCTCCTCCTCCTCCTCCTCCTCCTCCTCCTCCTCCTCCTCCTCCTCCTCCTCCTCCTCCTCCTCTTCTTCTTCTTCTTCTTCTTCTATATTGAACACTGCGCTTTGGGAGTGGGCAGTATAAGAAATCCAGTTATAAATAAATAACTATAGAAGGCTTCACATAAAAAAGGGTCCCAAGGAGTGGGGTGGGTAAAGGGGGACCTTGGAGAGCCATTACTAGTCAGAATTCACAAGACTTGTTTAGGAGTACCAATTATCTGACACGATAAGGCTGTTTTACGTATTCATTTGAACATATATTTCAGACAATCATGAATCACTTAGGCCGTTTCCGCACGGGCGGAAAATGACAGCCTGGAGACGGTAAAAACACCGTCTCCAGGCTGCCATTCGCACGGGCGGCGCAATACGCTACAGCGGCGCCGCCCATACCAGCTGGCCCGCAGCCGGCAGTATTCCGGAAGAGCAGCTAAAGAAGCGTTCTTTTGAATCTGCCGCCCGTGAAGCCGCTGCAGTGAAGGCGGCGAAGCGGCTCTGGCGCCTGAACCAGCACTCACCTTGTCCCTGGGCCTCCAGAAATCGTCGCTGAGGCCTGGGGACATGCCCTGAAGGCCTGAGACATACCCTGCGCCGCTTTCGAGCAGGCGGCGCGCAGGGCCAGAGGCGTGTCCCCAGGCCTCGGCGACTCTGCCAGGCAAAAGGACTCGCCCGGAAGTAAATCTTGAACACTGGCTCCGCGGTGCCGGCTGCCCGCCTCTTCCCGGGACCATCCGTGCGGACGGTCCCAGCGTCTTCGGGTCGGAGCGAGAAGCGCCGACCCAGCCGTTTCCACCGCCGTGCAGAAACGGCCACAGATATAGAAAGGCTCATTTTGAGCTTGTGGCTTTGAAAATAAGAAACCAGGGTTGGTTGATGGTTATTTCTGTAAACGTGGACACTGGCTAGGTTGTGCTCTTGACCATGTGCAGAATGCTATCCTTTACCGTTTTGTAAACACAGGCTACATTTCTTAAGCATATCCCACGGCTGCATATCTTAAATTAGGAGCGAATGCATATGCATCTGTGGCTTTTTCCAGGCTTTGAAACCACCTGGTATCCTCTTTGAATTCTGGGCAGCAGTTTTGGAGTTAAAAGTTCTACAGGGGCCTTTCAGATGGCAACATTAGGTCTGAGTGAATGTGAGTGCTTTTTTAAAGAAATAGTTTACAGTTTTCAGTCATGTGATCTGAGGGCGCACTTGGCTCACCTCACAATTGGCAAGCCATCAAGAAAATATTCTGTTCTCGGCATACGTTAATAAGGCCATCCCGATAAACATGCAATTAAAATGCTTAATAAGGTTAAGGTTTTGCCCAAAGCCATTAAAGGAACTAGATGTCACGTTATGTTTGGCCTCTGTGGCATGGCTTCTGCGTGAATGAAACAGATAGACTTCTTGAATGATTAATTTTTTGGACAAATGCATGTTAATATATGGCAGACAGAAGAGGCATCGACTCAGTATAGAACTGGAATTGTTGCGTTTGGAAAGTATCAATGACTGGCCAGTTGGGCATTTTTCCTTGCTTGTCTCTGGTCTCAACCATGTATATAGCCTAACTTGAACTGTCTCTTACATGGTCAAAATGACTGCATCTTCATGATAGTCTTCTAGTTCTAGAATATGAGCTTGGTGGAGTGGAATTCATATGTGGGTGGGTTTTTTAATGTGTGTTTCTGATGCTCTGATGTGTCTTTCGGATGGTGGTCCTATATATTTGATAGAGACAGAGCTTTGGCTTCTGATGCAGTGGTGGCAAGAGGAAGATTTGTCCTTTTCTAGAGCCTATTCAGATTCTCTCATGGCTGCCTGAGGAACATCAGGAAGCAAAGGTGAAAATGTAAAGCTCCCTCCCTCCCTCCCTCCCTCCCTCCCTCCCTTCCTTCCTTCCTTCCTTCCTTCCTTCCTTCCTTCCTTCCTTCCTTCCTTCCTTCCTTCCTTCCTTCCTTCCTTCCTTCCTTCCTTCCTTCCTTCCTTCCTTCCTTCCTTCCTTCCTTCCTTCCTTCCTTCCTTCCTTCCTTCCTTCCTGGGATGTAGGTAAGGGGGGTCATGGGTTTAAACCCCACCATTATATGTCTGGCGGGGGGGGCAGTTGCTCCTGTGCGCCCCTTCCGCCCCAGCTGTGCTTCTCACCGGCCTGGGCAACTGAGTGGTGGCTGCGGAGGTGGCACTGCAAAAATGAGAGGCCAGTGCTTGGCGGGAGGGAGGACGCCTGCAGCGCGGCAGCAGAGACTATGGAAAAACCACCTGCACAGGCGATGCGGCATCGCCCTTGCGGCTTACCAGGCTATAATAAGCCAGCTGGATGGGGAAAGAAAGTCTCGCCTCTTGAGAGAGCTCCCGGGCTCAAAACCTGCTTCGCGAGAGTTGAGAGGCAAGACTTTCTTTCCCCAGCCTACTGCAGCTACAGCAAGCATGTGATGCCAGAGCTGCTGTGAGTAACTTCCACTGGATTCTGTTAGCAGATACGTCCACCTCCACGCCCCCAGGGCATGCCCACCCCACCCATAAAAAAAGCTATACCTAAATCCTCCTTCCCTTCCTTCCTTCCTTCCTTCCTTCCTTCCTTCCTTCCTTCCTTCCTTCCTTCCTTCCTTCCTTCCTTCCTTCCTTCCTTCCTTCCTTCCTTCCTTCTGAAAGCTCAGAGCTACTTCCCTTGACTGCTACCTAAGACCTTGGAGAATCATTTCCAGTCAGCACAAATAATACTGGTCTTGATAGACTGAAGGGCTGATTCAACAGAAGACAGTTTCATGCATTTGAGTAGTTATCCATGCAAGCGATGTTTGCGCCCACATTCCCACTTAGCTTCAGCAGTGCTGTAGCATCAGGGACTCCCAGGTATGTCTTCATAACTTTAAGGAAGGGACTTCCAAGGTGATGAGCAGAGGTGGTTTGCTGCAGAGTGTCCCTTCCATGTACTGCTCCAGCTTAGCTTCTGAGATCTGATGATATTGGCCATGCCATCTTCCATCCCCTCAACTTTCATAAAGAGTCTCTAACTTTTCTCCTCACTACCCCTACCATCACCTGTTACTGTGATCCAATATGCTTCCTTGCTCATAGTCCAGCAGTTCATAGTCTTACCAAATGTTTGGTAGAGTCAGTGATAAAGTAAAATTCCAGCTCAGGAAGCTATCTTAAGGGATGGGTATCATGAATCTTAGTATTTGCATAGTTGATAGGTTGGATTTTGGAATGAAAGTTAAGTAAATGCAGAAATCAATTACAGAATAGCCATAAAGGAGTCCTGTGCATTAGTTTGTGCATTCTAAACGTAGACTAATCAATGTCCAAAATATCCACCTCCTCTACCCCATTCCTTTCTTGTCTTAGTGAAATGCACTATATGTCTGGAAATATGTATCTAAAAATACCCCACATAGGAATTCATATCTGGTTGGTGCCTTTTAGTAAAATTTAAAAAAATTATTCAGTAAGGTTCTTGATAAGATTTTAGGGTTTCCTTCCAAAAAAAGTTTACTTAAACGTGTATTTTGATTCTTTTTAAGTGCCTGTCAGATACACATCCCCTAAATCACATGACTTCCTGAGTTTTATGATGGTGATTTTTAAAAGGGTAGCTGTACTTTTATGGCAGATAAAATTCATCTGAGCACAACAATTGCCTGCCATATCTGTCTCAGACCTCTGCTGTGATAGACAGTGTTAAAATGTGAGCAATCTTGCATTTGCTCAAGATGAAATGCCACTGGGGTGGGCATGTTCCCTTCCAGTATGTCTCAGAGACATTATCCTTTTTCAGCCCAGCTCCATTGGTGATTCAGTGGCAAACTGACTGCTCAGCCAGCACAGGTGTCTGTTTTGTGTGGTGTGGTGTCTGTTTTGGCAGCCAAAATCATTGTGGGGAAGGTTTCATGCAAGGTAAAAGTGCCATCGCCAAATGTGACATGACTGCCTAGACTGTAAATAGACGGGAGAGATCGACGGCTGACATAGATGTGGGGGAAACCTACCTGTGCAGCAGGCGGCTGTGGCCCCTGTAATGGTGCTTAATGCTGCCAGTAGCTTTTTCATAATGAGAATGGAACTGACAGGAAACATAGCAAAGGCTGGAACTGACAGGAAAAATAGCAGGGAAGGTCTGCCACACTTCCTGAGCACATGGCAGTCACAGGTGTATCCACTGCTCTGTATGCTTCTCTGCATGTCATCCGAGCTGCACATTTCCATATGGATGGATGCCAGAAATCTTATCTAGTGGAGATGCTGAGGAACAAGAAACGATGTGCTCCCTTACTAAACCGAGTAAATTCACTTTCTTAGAAAAGCAATGCAATTGGAGTCAGATCAATTGTTCGCCCATTTCCTTGTCCCCTATCCCTTGTTTTGTGTTTGGCGCCACCCCAACAAACTCTGTGTTTTATAGTGGAGTGTTGATACTGTATGTTGTTGTGATGCCTGGGTTAAGAACATAAGAACATAAGAACTAGCCTGCTGGATCAGACCAGAGTCCATCTAGTCCAGCACTCTGCTACTCGCAGTGGCCCACCAGGTGCCTTTGGGAGCTCACATGCAGGAGGTGAAAGCAATGGCCTTCTGCTGCTGCTCCTGAGCACCTGGTCTGCTAAGGCATTTGCAATCTGAGATCAAGGAGGATCAAGATTGGTAGCCATAAATCGACTTCTCCTCCATAAATCTGTCCAAGCCCTTTTTAAAGCTATCCAGGTTAGTGGCCATCACCACCTCCTGTGGCAGCATATTCCAAACACCAATCACACGTTGCGTGAAGAAGTGTTTCCTTTTATTAGTCCTAATTCTTCCCCCCAGCATTTTCAATGGATGCCCCCTGGTTCTAGTATTGTGGGAAAGAGAGAAAAATGTCTCTCTTTCTGTTCTGTTGGTGGGTCTTCAGTCTGGTCTGTGGAGAGGTGTATGGGAATGGCACTTTTGATGAGTTCATTTGGACTACACTATTTATTATATACTTATTATATAATTACTGCACTACTTTTTTCATCATTCCTATTACCAATCTCCTCCCACCTATGACTGTATGACTATAGCCTGTGCTGACATTTTATTTTATTTTATTTTATTTTATGATTTTACATTTTATATTTTCATTACTATTGATTGTTTCCTGATTGCTTACTAGACCTATATGACAATCATTAAGTGCTGTACCTTATGATTCTTGACAAATGTATTTTTCTTTTATGTACACTGAGGGCATATGCACGGAGACAAATTCCTTGTGTGCCAATCACACTTGGCCAATAAAGATTCTATTCTATTCTATTCTATTGATAAGACTCTGAATGTTTGCTGTATTTATCTGTCTTTTATGGACAATTGTTTTATTGTAATTTGGTATGCCAATAAAGGCCTGATTATGAAAAGCAACGCTGGCATTGGGATTTTCATCTTCTGAGGCAGAATGGAGTTTGATTTGAGCATCTGGAATGTTTTGCTACCACCAGAGGACTGGCAAATGTCCTTCCGTTGAGTATGAAAGGTGACTGGCGGTGCCATCTTAAATGGAGTTATGCTCTTTTCAGTCCTCCGAAGTCAAAGAAGGGTGAAATTCTGCTTAGGATGTTTTGCTACAAGCTGTTGAATCCAGCTCCTGCCATAAAAGCACTTCATAACAATGGTTTAATGATCCTAGCTCTGAACTTCCCACAAGCGGTGATAATCTATTGTCTTCAGGGTCTTCGGTCGCTGTTGTTTGAGCTGCAGGGAATCTTCATTGAGTTCTGAAAGCATTCCTGAGCTCATGAAAGAGCACAATATGACACCAGCTTCCATTCAAGTTTGTTAGAAACTTTATGTTATAGGTTAAAAGTAGATGAACCAAATGTACACAAAACTGCTAGTTTATGACATCTTTATTATATTATCTAGCATTCATTTCAGCTCCTTCGTAGAAAGGTTAAAACACATTCAGGCTCTCCCACATAGTCGCACTTCAGTGTAAGCACAGAAGCAATCCCTGAAATGGCTAAACATGAAGCCTGAATGCCCGTTTTTGTTAGACCTTCTCAAATCTCCATCACAACACATTGCTAACAAGTAGGGTTGCCAGCCTCAAGGTAGTGCCTGGAGTTATTTCCGATTTCCTTTACAGAGATCAGCTCTCCTGGAGGAAATAGCAGCTTTGGAGGGCTGACAATATGGCATAGCAAAGATTCTAGGTAGAATCCCTCTCCAGAGCTCTCCCACCACAGGGATCCGCCACCAAATCTCCTGGGACTTCCCTGAACACAGTTGGTGACCTTACTAAGAAGTCGCCCATAAAAACCAACTGTTCTGCGCTTTCTCTTAAGATGAAGAAAGTTCCTATGTTTCAAGTACTAATCCAGCAGGCTGCTCATTTGAGACAAATATGCACAATTGCCAGCCAAGTTACAACCTGTGCAAACAGACGAAAGACGACACACAAGTGGGGTCAGTTCACTTGACCACTGAGGCCTTTGCCTTCTTGCTGAAATCAATGGAACGACACCCCTCTGGATAGCCACTTAATGGCCTCCGAGAGAGTTTCATTGTTCTTCTTCTTTGCTTTCCTCCCCATGGCAGTATCTGCAAAGTCAAGGTATTGTGGCAATTCAGTGCTTTCCCACTGCGCTATGTTCTCCTGACTGCACTGACACCTGCTGAGGCTGTATTGGATTGTTATTTTCCAGCAGCCTTTTCTTGAATTAATTACATATCTGCAATCAGGGAACCGTGGCTGCTGTTTATGAGCAACATCTCGGGTACAACTGTGAACGAGTGAATTAGTACCAATTAATTTCTGGCTGTATTATTCAAGGCAGAGGGAGCACTTGGTAGCCGGGACAGCATTTTTCCTCTGTGCTTTTTATAGATATCCTCCAGAGTTCTTTAAAAAGAGTCTGTAATCAAAAGCCAGCATATATATATATATATTTGAGAAGTGCAGAAATGATCCTCTGAAATAAGTTTTTCTTGCACACTTCTGTAGAGAAACCAAGTGAAATTTGGAGGTTCTCTCCTTGGAGGTAGGGTATAGCAGCCTGATGACTTGGCAGTGGTTCTAGTTGGTTCAAATCAAATCAATTTATTGGTTGTGGTCATTGTCCAGAATAAATACAATAAATAAGTATGCTGTCGCATAATATATGAAACACTTTTACGGAACATTAAAATGCTACTACAAATCATTTAAAACATTATGTACAGTAAGCAGTACCACAATAGTGAGGAGAAATCTAACTTTATTCAATGATTATTATACCAGGGTACCTTTTTTTCAATTATTTCTAATCCTAGTTGCTAGCCAAGTGTCCATGACATTATAAATTAACTCCTGGTTTATGTCTGATAATAAGTTAAATGATCCAACTCCGTTTTGACCACATGAAGCTGCCAAAAAGCGTAATTCTGGGGGTGGGGGTAGTTGTGGTATGACCCAGGATGGTGCAGCCACCCCTCCTTCTATGGCCAGCAAGCAAAAAGGAATGCTGCCCCCTTCCTTGTGCAAGTGGTGTATGCAGCCCAATGGGCGGTGTGACTGATTTTGCTGGCGTAAGTCAGCATTAGCAAAGGGGGCATTATTGGCCTGAAAGGGCTCAGGAAACTGATGAAAGCTGGCTCTGCCCTGGAAACACCCCCCTCTCCCCAAGAAATGCTGATACCGGGGCCACACTTAAGCGAAGCCAGTTAAGCTAAACACAACTGCATGGACTCACAGGCTCCAGTATCTAGGTGTGGTCTCATGAGACAATAGCTAAGCCCTCTGTGTGGTCTTAGGAGTGTCCCTGTGAAAATCAGTTTCTCTCTTGTTTTCCACCCACAGCCTCTGATGAAAACAAGGATCTTTCCTCTCAGTCTTTGAGATCTCTTTTTGAGAACATTGCCCCCCCCCCCCCGGTGTTCTCTATCTGTCTCTGGCTCTCTCTGCCTTTAGACACGATCCCCCCTGAGGACTGGCACAACTTGTGTGTCACACAACCTCTCAAGCTGCTGTCAAGATCTTTATAATCTCTCTCCCAGTCTCCTCACAGGCTTTCTCTGCTTTTATATCAGCCAGCACACCCCATCTGTGGCTCCTGGCTACTTCATCTGAGCCAGCCAATCAGGTGGCACTATGGTTCACACTTGGTGCTTCTGCTCTGACTGAACTGCACCTTTTAAAATTAATCATAGGAAAGCCTTTTCCTCCACAGTAATCACAGTGATAACTGTAAGAAAAATCCGAGAAATGTTATATGTTCCATGTGTGCGGGAAGTGACTGCTCACTGTTACTGTGAGGGACAGAACAGAACCAAACCAGAGCTTAATTCCAAACCCTCGGCCTTAATTATTCATCCAAGTGTTCTCTTAACCACTGTAAAATTTATTCTTCTTGAGCCCTTAGGGAAAGGCTGGCTTAAAACTGTCAAATATTAAGAGAGAAAATGTCTCAGCTTGTGACTTTCAACCCTACATACTCTACATATTAAAAGGTACCTTTAGTTTGGCTTCTCAGGTGGGACTCTTCCTAGAGATTCTTAGTAAGGCTTCATCCTCTGTGGATGCCTCCCGTTTTATCCTGATGCTCACACAACTTTTTCTACTCTTCTAACGTGTTCTGACTAAAGGGAAAAAAATCATGTCTACAGGAAAAACCGGCGGGCCAGCATTATGTAGGGGTTAAGAGCAGGTGGACTGTAATCTGGTTTGATTCCCCACTCCTCCACATGAGTAGTGGACTCTTATCTGGTGAACCAGATTTGTTTCCCTATGTTCCTGCTGGGTGACCATAGGCCAGTCACTGTTCTGTCTGAACTCTCTTGGCCCCAACTACCTCACAAGCAGTGGTGGGATCCAAAAATTTTAGTAACAGGTTCCCATGGTGGTGGGATTCAAACTGTGGTGTAGCGCCAATGGGGCTGGGTGGGGTGCGACGGGGGCGTGGCCAGGCATTCTGTGGGCGGGGCATTCCTGGGCGGGGCTGTGGCAAGGACGCAGCTGCTGCGCTGGTCCTTGGGCGGGAAATGAATGGACGCCTTGAACGTGGAGCTGCCACCCACCTGCAGCAGTGCCACCTCTCCTGCTAGACTGCTTCACAAGTTCTGTCTGCGCTACCTGCTGAGAGGAGGAGAGCGTTAACTAAGGCCGCAAAAAATCCGCCGTGGCAAAATCACCAATTAGTAACCCCCTCTCGGTACACACAAATAATTAGTAACCTACTCTCGGGAACCTGTGAAAACCTGCTGGATCCCACCTCTGCTCACAAGGTGTCTGTTGTGAGGAGGGGAAGGGAAAGGAGTTTGTAAGCCACCTTGAGTCTCTTTACAGGAGAGAAAGGCAGGATATAAATCCAAACTCCTCTTCCAGGATCTGGCTGCTATTGTATTGCTGGTGGTGCTTTCAATGGACAAAACCCTGAAACATGGCACCATTGTACCTGGGTAGCATTTCACTGGTAGGAAGAAATTAAATCAGTGGCACAACAGTTAGCTCCCTCATCTCACCTGGGAAGGTATGCATAAGGTAGAGCAGATACTGCTTAACATTAATCAGTCTCCTGAAGTCATTACATTCATGAGGAAATGTAATTCACATGTGATTACTTTTTAATTTACTCTGTAATCACATTCCAAGTGAATGGGGTGAGCTTAAAATGAAATTTAAAAGTCAAATACTGCTTTGTATTAAGCATTCACAGTTTTTATATGCACTTAGGCTGATAAAGAGTTTTTTTAAAACAATAACCTTTAGTAACTGAAGGAGCGCTCATGTTCTTTCCTTTCCTTCAAGAAGTTGGTTTTTATTTTACCTTGATCAAAGGTTCTGGATTCTGGCCCAGATGTGTAAGGGGCCTTGGGGGAGATTCATTACTGTGTTTTAAGCTAAATTTCCATCTTGTATACACTTCTGCTTCTTAAATAATACAACAAAACAAAGAGTTCTATCCCACATTGGAGCTTGCCGGAATTAATTTATTTTTAATTTTCACAGAGACTCTGAGAAGGTGTATGAAGCTTTATTTTATCTTTAAACAAGGAATGTAGACATGAAATCTTCACAGTTATGCCTGTTCACATAAAAATGGCGGATATGGATAAGCTGAAAGAATCTCTCTCCCTCAAAGACAGGTTGCCTAATCCTAAGGGGGGTGGGTGGGTAAATGGGCAGCAGCCTGGCATGACACAGCCCCACCTCCTACAAATTGGTTTGTGGTGCCCTGCAAGAATACAGGCAACCTCTTCCAATGGCAGTGAAAAGCTCCTGCTTCTATATATTGGGTTTTTTTTAAAAGCCCTACCCCCATGGCCCACCTACCCTAGCAGAGGGAGAGGGAGGGGAGTGAGGGTGGCATGCAGGGGAGGGGAGGGAAGGAAAGAAAAGGGGGCCCAGCATCTGGATCTGCCCCACCCACCCTAGCGGAGGGAGGGGGAGGGGAGGGAAGGGTGGCATGCAAGGGAGGGGAGGGAAGGAAAGAAAAGGGGGCCCAGCATCTGGATCTGTCCCACCCACCCTAGTGGAGGGAGGGGGAGGGGAGGGAGGGGTGGCATGCAAGGGAAGGGGAGGGAGGGGTGGCATACAAGGGAGGGAGGGGTGGCATGCAATGGAAGGGGAGGGACGGAGAGGTGGCATGCAATGGAAGGGGAGGGAGGGAGGGGTAGCATGCAAGGGAGGGGAGGGACGGTGTCAATGGACTGTGCTCCCTTTTTTGCTGGTGTAAGTACCCACCAGCACAAAAGAAAACATTTCCAGGCTGAAAGGGCTCAGGAAGCTGACTGAAGTCAACTCTGTCCCAGGAGCACCCCCATTGGCGTCAGCTCCTATGCAGAAGGAGCTCTGGGCATTGGCCCCCAGATGTAGCATAGCTGTGTGGTTCCCTGGCATGCATGTAAGTGCCCCTGCACTGGCACAGATGCCACTTATACCAGCATTATTATGCCAGAAATGGTCATACCACATCCAGAGCTCTTTTGCTTCCCCCCACTCAAGAATGAACAGTTAACCTTCTTTTAGAGAAGTTAGTGATAAAATCTGCAATGATTTCAGTTGAAGTGGAACTAAATGATGAAATGCGTGAAACTTTTCTTTCCTGTTTTTCATTTTCATTCTTGCCTTATTTGGTGGCCAGAAGACTGTATAACAGGAAGGACGCTCAACCACTATATTATTTTTAAAATGTGCCTAGATTTCTAGGGGCTTGAACTGAGCCTAGCTCTTCCTATTATTTTATAGAGCATGAATAATGAAAAAGAATTTTGTACATTAACAGCAGGACAGTCCTAGGCCCCTTCCGCACATGCAAAATAATGTGTTTTCAAACCACTTTCACAACTGTTTGCAAGTGGATTTGCCAATCTGCACAGCTTCAAAGAGCACTGAAAGCAGTTTGAAAGTGCATTATTCTGCATGTGCGGAAGGAGCCCTAAATAATTTTTTTACTGTAATTGTGGAAAAGAAACCCCCCCAAAATGTTTCAGATCTTTTGCATGAAAATTGACAATATTTGAACTACAAACAACTCATTATACAAGATTGTATCAGGTCTGTATCAAGAGGACCCCTCTTGTTATTTTGAACGCATGTAACTTTTTGACACCTCTGTATCTCATTCTTGTATTCTTGATTGCTCAGAGAGAGCCAAATGGATGTATAGGGGTATCAAATTCCCATAATCTCATAGATTCTATCCATACTGTTGTGATAATGATGTTATGGTGGTCTCAAATGGTATATCCCCAGCTCTTAACACCATCCCAGGGCACAGTCTTGCTACTAGGATCTTAAGATCATTCTTAGCTGCTAGGATCTATGCCTTCTTTCCATCTTTTCCATCTCGGAGCTCTCTCAACCCCACCTACCTCACAGGGTGTTTGTTGTGAGGGGGGAAGGGCAAGGAGATTGTAAGCCCCTTTGAGTCTCCTGCAGGAGAGAAAGGGGGGATATAAATCCAAACTCTTCTTCTTCTTCTTCTTTTCCGGGACACAGTTGCCAATGGATTGAGGTCTGTTTGTTCCCTCCAGATCTCATGGATAATATCAGGCTGCACCTTCCTGAGAGAGTTATGGAGGAGAATGCTCTTCAGCCCCTATCTTCTTGCTTCTGATGGTGATATCTATGCTTTCTGAGACCATGGATCTGACTTCTGCTTAGGCAATATTCTTTCTTCTTTCAGAGCCATGGGGTATTGCCCCTTCCCTGTCAAATTGCTATTGATTTTACATCCCTCTCCCCACCAAGTATTTGTGATGGTGACACATCATTTCTGGCATGAGCAAATTCATTTCCATTCAATGTGGCCATGTCAGATGGTTGGGGTGGTCTCCTGATAGTACCTTCCAATAAACACTCCTATGTTTGGCAGGATGGAGCTCATGGATGCATTTCCTCTTTCCTCCAATGTGCATTCAGTCTATTCAGAACATCGTCAGAACTGCGGTGGAATGTTCAGTTCAGTTGTTTATTTACAGTCATTGGACCAGCAGATGAAAAGGGGAAAATGTAAAAATAATCAATACACAATCAGAAAAACTACACTTTTGTTACATCAACCTGAGATCTCCACACCCTACTGACTATGTAATAAAACTTAGCTACTGTGTAAGAAATAGTATTATCCTTATCCTCAAGTTAAAAATTGACCATAAATCCGTTTGAATGTTTAAAAATCAAGCATTTTCTAATGTCCTGATGAAATCCAGGTTTTAAATGTCCTGATAAAATTCACAGTTCAATACAATGTGAGCCGTCGTTTAAATTGCTCCTGAATTTCACGGACAAAATTGGCCTCCACAGGTAAATCTCCCTCTAAGCATAGCGTACAGAAAGGCATTAAAATGCACTCTGAAAGGCCCACTGAAATTTAGCGAAGGTAATAGATGTTAAATAAGGGGCAATGAAAACCCTCCCACCTCTTCAGTGATCTGTATGAGCTTGGGAGAAGGGCATCTCATTCTGCAACTTGATATCTGTGACTAACTGTGTGTGTGTTTTTTTTGGCTTTCCTCAAGCCCATTTCTAATAAATTGTCAGGTGCTAGGCTGATAGGAGAAAGTTTATTAATTATTCTCAAACTTCAAGAAGACTGAGGATTGGATGACAGAAAAGAAGTTGAAGCTGGATTTTCAACCAGTATTTGCTAATTACTATCAAGGTCCTGGCCTCTATTTTTATCAACCCAGCCTCCTGTTGAAGCACCACGTTGGCTGTACATTTTGGAACATTAAACAGGGCTCTAAGAAAGTCTGACTGTATTCTCTCTAAGGCCCCTTCTGCACATGCAGAATAATGCACTTTCAATTCACTTTCCATTCACTTTGCAGCTGGGTTTTACTGTGCGGAATAGCAAAATCCACTTGTGAACAATTGTGAAAGTGGATTGAAAGTGCATGTGCAGAAGGATAAGAGAGCAAAGTTAGAATAAGGGCCAAGTTGGGCACCATAAATAAATAGCAGATTGTGATTTGGTGCAAAAAAACCCCCTCTCTCTGTTGCCTTCCTGTGTTTTTCTTTTGTATTTGTTGCTGTTTGGATACTAAAATGTGTGTAACATTAATGACATAGTGCAAAATATCATCCATATCCTACTGAGAGCTTGAACCAGGGTCTCCTATTCACAACTAAGAAAAATTCAGGTCAGACATTTGTGTGTGGGGAAATTCAATATGACAATGTGAGGTCTATTAAAAACAAACCACATTAAAGTGAAGCTTTTAAAATGGCTCAATGAAACCAGAAACAATTAGGGCTAAAATGGCTCTCATCATGAAGTTCACAAGGGAGCTGTGAATTGGCAAGGAGATCAAGTTAATCCTGATTTATTAGACTCTTGAAAATAGAGCAGAATGGTCCAGCTGCATGTAGCAAGGGAAACACAACTTTTCTCTTCTATCACATGATCTGCCAGAGTGATTGCTGGTTGCTGGGATGTTTCTTCTGGTTCATCCAGTTGTGAACAAGTTTATGACGCCCATCTCTGGAAAAGTGAATGATAATTGTAAGCCACTATGCCAGTATTTCTTTCATTAGATGTTCCAAGTGTTGAGCTGAAATACACCAGATGGACTTGACATGATGTTTCATTATGTGGCAACCTAATGATAGCCTTTGACCTGAGAATATGAAAAACCAAGATTTGTTTTGTATTTTTTGCAAGGCTTGCAGGTTTATTTCTCAGATAGATGACCTCTCTCAAAGTCTCTTTATGCACTGCTCTTCTGATTATGAAAATATGATCTATACTGGTGGTTGTGGGTTTTCCAGGCTGTGTGGTCATGGTCTGGTAGATCTTGTTCCTAACATTTTGCCTGCATCTGTGGCTGGCATCTTTAGAGAAAAGTCTGTTATACAGTGTGTCGACATTTATTAGCTGCCTTTCCACTTTACTGAACTCAAGGCAGCTTACAATGCAAATAAACAACAATTAAAAAACACAAAAGACCACAATGATAGTTTAATCAGGGCTGGCTTAAGACACACTGGGACCTTAAACTATGTCCACCCCCAGAATGGTAATTTAGTAAAATAGCATCCCACTGGCAAGGCAGAATTCTAGCACCCCTTTCTAAGTTTGACTTTTATTATTATTATTATTTCTGGTTTGCCTCATTCAAACTTCTCTGCTTTTTAAAGACTGCCTTTTAAGCTGAAATTCCACTTGAGGGGGTGACGATCACGATTTCTTTGACAAAATACATTTCACCAGCTGCTGACTACTCATCCTTTGTCCTGAATATGGGTTAGAACTATCCCTAAGGGAAGATTTCATGCATTTGGGGTCCTTTTGATACGTAATTTCTCATTTGTTTGAGATACTTTGTTTTTGCCCTACAGGGGAAAAAACCTCTCTGTTCTTCAAAGTAATAAGTCATTGCGTTTGTCAGAAACCTAAAAAAAAAACCTATTTTTTTAAAATTCAAGTTAATTCAATTAGACACAATCAGCTTGTGTAGTTGAGTCTTTTGGGTGCCCCACCAGTACAAATATGTTGGTATCTTGCATAGTGAGGTATATTATCACTGCTCATTAGGTAAAGTAACTGGCATGGTTCATTTATAGCCTCTGTATAGAAACACGGAGGGATTGGTATGGGCGGGAGTGGGTGGGCAATCCACCTGAAGTTGTAACACTTAGCAAAGTCATTGGAATAAGAGGATACCCCCCCCCACACACACACCATGCGCAATTTCAGTGTGCTGTATGATGTGGTATTTTTCAGCAAAAAGAGACAAAAATTAAAAAACTTCAAGCTAATGTCTTTGTTGCTACAGGGTAATGTCTTAAATAATAAAAGCTTAAAGAAGCTCAAGTCGAAATAAAATAAAGTTCTGAAAAACTTTATTAGCCAACTCTGGGCAGAGACAGGATCAGGAGAGCTCACACAAAATGGCAGTGTGTTCTTACTTTTATAGTATTAATGAGAGGTTACATCAAAATGGCAGCCAAGAATACACCCCAAAATGCCCACATCATCAATCAATCATACAAAAGGTGGAGATTTTCCCTGTTCCCACAGTAGTTTGGGGTTGTCCAAAATCCCCATTGGAAGATGTCAGATTTCACCCTTTGACGTAAAGTGAACTAGAAACCCTTGTTTTCTCTTATCATTAATGTTTCTTGTTGTCCTGTTCCTTAAACAAGGAGTTTGAACATTCCCACAGGCTCTTCTATTGTTTTAGGAAGAGGGCAACTATTGTTTTAGGAAGAGGGCAACTTTAAAGTATCTGCTGGGTACAACAGGATCTCAAAAACAGTTTAGTTTGCACATTTTGTATAACAGTGAACAAAGGCATCTTTGGAGTTTATTTGGCTGAGTTCGCATTATTACTGAAGAATAGGTTTGAGGCCTGCATGATTGTTGGTTTGCAGCTTTTTATGGTTGCCATCTCTCCATTATAAGGAAAAATAATGGAGGGAAAGAAAAGTTTATCTTTCCTTTATGAATCCAAAATCCTTTTCCCTTTCTCTCATATATTTTCTCTATTGCTCTTCACTTTCTATCACTTGCTGTTTTTTCTTTCACTCTTTGCTGCTTGAGGGAAGTAACTAAAGGCCTCCCTGCCATTCCTGGAATAAATGAAAGTACACACACTTTTGTGTGGGAAAAAGTTGGCCATAGCCATTTTATTAACAAAAATTGGTTCAAGGTAAACAAAGCGTAAGGCGCAGCATGAGGGTCTGATCTGTGTGCTGGGCAGCACGAGTGCTGTCCCCCAGACACCTAAATTTTTCTCAGCACGCCTGCCGATGAAAAATTATCACACGCTGGAGCAGCTGTGAGATTCCAGATGGGCGGTTGCCACTTCCTGAAGACTCTTAGCTGCCAGGGGCGCAAGCCATAGAAGCCCACGTCTGGGCAGGTTACCCCTTGGCTTGCTCTACCCCAAATCTCATAAGGAGGTTCCAATAAAGCGGGTATTTTACCCGCTGACACCAAGCTAAAGATCAGTCCCTGATGCGCAAACCGCCAACCCTCTAACAAAACAGGCATGCATTAACATAAAGCCAAACAGGGAGAGGTGGGTGGGCAACAATTGAGCTCCGGCAAATGGGGAGGTTGTAGGCCAGGCCCAGCCTTATAAAGGCTGCCTAGGCCCACCTCCCCACCAACAACAGGGCGCCCAGCGTTACTGCTTGGCGCCCTAGGGCCCGGAAGAAACCTCGCGAGCACTTGAAGCTCGCAAGGCCACCAGGGAAGGTGGCAGCCACCAAGGAGGCTGTCCCTTCCCCATCAGCAATGGCGGCCGTGGTAAGTCGCGGCCGCTTCTTTCACTCTTTTCCTTCTGCGCTTACATCTTTGAACTACATTGTGTGGCCACGTGCAATTTACAAGCCTAGGCATAAAGCAAAGTTGGGCTTGGACTAGTCACTCGGAAGGAGCAAAATGGATCCTTATCAGGGAACCTAACTGATTTTCCCAAGTCTACTCCCCCCCCACCCCATTATCCGGTGCCATTTGAAAAACGGAGCAACTGTCAGAATTTTTCATCTCTTTGACCCCCTCATCATCAGAAGGGTCACGGCTGATCACCGAGTGCACTTTTTAACAGACTGAGGGCTGTAATTGAGAGTAATTCCACCGCAATTTGGTGGGGGTGGGTTGCTTCAAACTGGCTTTTAAAGGCAAAATTGGGGATGGAAGTACTCACGGCTCCAAGGGAATCAGCCCGTTATTCACTGTGCCTCAGATTGCCTGGTTTTTTTCTCTCTCTCCTTTCCTTTTTCATTTCAAACTCTGACAAGTGGAAGTGTCCTCGTTTTAAACATTAGGGCTCTTTCCCGAGGGTGTTTTGAAGTGTAATATATATATATTTACTGTCTCTTTGGATGCCCTGCCGCTTGAAAGAAAGAGAGACGGGAAGTACATTTCTTTTTGCCCCTTCACACATTCATATCAAGTTTTATTGACTTTTTTTAATGCAGAATTTGCCCATTTGAACATTCAGGACTATCTTCAGATGGGAGAAAATGTCCATTATCACTAATAGATTGAATGTCTTCCTTTGGCTTTCTCATCTGTGGAGTAGGGTAATTTGGTTGCCAGGTCTCAAGTTTGCTGATCAGCTAGGGTCTAATAAAACCCTTAATGTGAAAATTTGACGGCAGTGAATAAACCTCAGACATCGTTGGGGCCCTTCCCCTGATGGCAAGCAGGTTTTTTTTTTCTCTTGTGGATAAGGTTGTTATTTCTAGGCCTTGTGCCCAGGTTTTCTTTTCAGGCCTTATTGCTCAGATGTTTACGCAGATGGGATGGAAATGAATCTCAAGGGTCAAACAAGACATTATTTTTTATTAAAAGAGAATGAAATTTTATCCCTCCGATGTTTCTTCTTCATTCGGGGAAAAATCAAATTGGCTTGCAGGAAAGGAGACCTAAAGGCATTAATAAGTATGTCCTTTGATTAAAGAAATGGTTATTTAGCTGTAAAATGATAACTGAGGTTTGCGTTGGTTGGACAGAAACCATTTGTTTGCTGAGGGGATTTGCACCATGCCTTAAAAGCCTGGGCAGATGTTCACTCCAGGTAAATTTCTTGGTGTGGATTTTTCTGGTTTTCTTCATGCTAGTGCCTCGGTGCCACTTGTACCTTCTTGAGATCTTCCACCATGATGAGCTGCTGGGATTATGTAACAAGTATCATGGGAAACCTAGGCATGTTTTAAGCCCCAGGTTCTGTTGGTTTAGGTCCTAATGACCTTGTGTAACCTCTAACTGTGGGTTCTGTGGGGAAGAACTTGGAAGGAGTTGCAAAGAACTAAATTTTAAAACAAAATGGTTTACTTCCTTAACAAACAATACTTTTAACATTAACATTTAAGATTAACAATTTACAGTCCTTCTAGGTTGCATTTCAAGTCCTTATCTTGACAATCTACTGATAAATGCCAAGTCCAATTCTTCCTGCTGGTGGTTGGCTTATGAAGACTTCAGAGGCTTGGTGAATGGGATCCAAGATGATGAAGGTCCCCAAAAGAACTCCCATCAATTACATACATAGCAAGCCCTGAAACAATAAGTTCTAACATTTACAAATATAGCAAAAATAAACAACTCCCTTCCCACTAGTTCCCAACAATTTTTGCAGTTACCTTAAACAAGGTGTTAAGAGCTTATAAAGAATTAAATCAAGGTCCCAGCCTGGTAGCCTTGCTTCCTCCAACTTCACCAGTTTGCAGCCTTCTGCTTCTTTGAGTCTCCACCCGCTTGCTGGGTCAACCCATTCTGAACATAGGGGTTACACTTGCTCTCTGTTTGTCTGCTCTTCTATACTTATCTGTTAAAGCCAGCATTTGAATTGTGACTGGAAACACATTTAATGAAAACATATGCATTAAATAGATGGGAACCGGAAATGAATGATAATCTTTTAATATTGGCATAATTTAAATTGTACCTTCGAAGGAACAGGGAATGGATATCGACAGAGAACTTGGGCAATTGGCTTCTAGTGGGCTGGTTTTGTTAAGACACATTCTGTACCACTTGACCCCTCTCGGAGCATGTTGTAGTAATCAAGAGTGAAGGTGATAAAGCTATTCATGCCCAGCCCTCATCAGATAGAAAGAGTTTCAGTTATTCTCACCAGATATTGGTAGACAGGAGCCCTAGTTACTTGCACAGCCTACACATATAATATTTATACATGTGCATATTTAACTTTAATACTTTATGCACGTCACCTAAAATGTTTGCAAAATGTTTTCAGTCTCCACCTTTACTATGATGTTTGTCCACACTCAGTCCCTCAAAACGATTCATGGCTGCTCTTTTTTGTTGTTGGTTATTTGTAGAATTGATGCTTTTTTGCTTCAGTCTTTCCTAGCTGGGATTCTCTGTAAGCTACGTGTGTTTGATGGTTCAAAGATTTAACCCCCTGAAAGAAAAGATCCCACAGACATTATGAAAATAAAGAGGCAAGGGGGTATGGAGTGAGCTCAAGGATGCAGTAAATTGGCACTGAGGAGGAAGCTCAGGGATGCCACAGAGATGTGGAAAATGGCAGTGAGAAAGATAAAACATTTTAAATATGCCTGCACAGCAAAGGAAGATGTCTTGAAAATGTATCAAACCAAAGAATCATTTTAAAAGGGAATTCAGATAAAATGTTTGCTGGCTAGAAATAAAATGTTTCTGGAACCCAAGGGGGAAAAAACAATGCAGAACTCCACAGAGGAAACATGTTATTTCCTTCCTGAAAATGTTTTAAAAGGTTTGTGCGGAAAGGGCTTATGTGTACATGCAGCAGATTACAACACAGCAAACCATGGTCATGTGATTTTAGGACAAATCCTCCAACTATCAGTTCTTTAGCACTATTATATGTAAGGACATGTCTCTAAATTATAGATTATGTCGCTACAGCCCCACAGTGATTTGTGTTTTCTTGTCTGCGCCAATAAATATGATTAAAATACATATGAGCAGGTCAATTATAGTGACAGAGTAGCAGGTTATTCAGGAATATTGAATACCCCTCCCCATTTACAGTTGTGTACTCCCTGCAGTCTGGAGGCCAATTAATTTTTAGACCGGATCAAATTCAAAAGTCGTTATTGTGTGTTACATGGCTACACAATCCCCCGGAGGCTACTGATAATGATAATAATGAGCCAATGCAGGGTAGCCCCCTGGTACAGACTCTAATTATGGCATTCTACACTGGCTTTTGTTCTCAGTGGACCATCTTTCATCCGAAGTTATGGGCCTATCATAAGCTTTTTCGGCTTTGTAGCATCTGTCGTTTAATCCATTGCTTTTGCAAGGTGGCAGTAAACAGGAAGTTTATGATATGCTAATTCCAGTATGACAGTGTGTATCAGTGGAAGGAAGGCATTTCAGACATCATGCTATTTTATTTGCAAGATTTATTTATTTTGAATGGGAGGGCATTGTGTGGACCAAAGGTGTATCAGATTTCTTTACATCCTACCACTTCTACTGATGATTTATTAAAGACTGGATTGTACTTGGCTTTGGCAGGATCAGTTCCAGCTGAAGGAAGCTCATAAGAACATAAGAACTAGCCTGCTGGGTCAGACCAGAGTCCATCTAGTCCAGCACTATGCTACTCGCAGTGGCCCAGCAGGTGCCTTTGGGAGCTCACATGCAGGATGGGAAAGCAATGGCCTTCTGCTGCTGCTGTTCCCGAGCACCTGGTCTGCTAAGGCATTTGCAATCTGAGATCAAGGAGGATCAAGATTGGTAGCCATAGTAGAATGTGGAATCCGGTCTTGCACTGAACAATAGCTAGCCTTCAAGAGCCCATCCTAGAGAGAGTGGTGACAAATTCTTCCCAGAACAGTTTTTAATAACAGATTTAAACATTTTCCCCATTGGCACATGAGGCAGATGTTGCACAGGAGCATTCTGCAAGGAACTAAACAGTGCTGCCATGCTGAGGCTACAGGTTTTTGCAAAGGTCCCTCTTAAAATATTTATATCTTGCCTTTGATTTGCAAATTGCCAAGGTAACTAAAATGAGAGTGTACAATAACAATAAAGACGCCAAGAAAGACAATAAAATAAATAAAATGGTAGACCAAAGAATCAATAACAGTGATAATGGAATATAAGAACATAAGAACATCAGAACTAGCCTGCTGGATCAGACCAGAGTCCATCTAGTCCAGCACTCTGCTACTCGCAGTGGCCCACCAGGTGCCTTTGGGAGCTCACGTGAAGGATGGGAAAGCAATGGCCTGCTGCTGCTGCTGCTGCTCCTGAGCACCTGGTCTGCTAAGGCATTTGCAATCTGAGATCAAGGAGGATCAAGATTGGTAGTCATAGATCGACTTCTCCTCCATACATCTTTCCAAGCCCTTTTTAAAGCTATCCAGGTTAGTGGCCATCACCACCTCCTGTGGCAGCATATTCCAAACACCAATCACTCGTTGTGTGAAGAAGTGTTTCTTTTTATTAGTCCTTATTCTTCCCCCCAGCATTTTCAATGCATGCCCCCTGGTTCTAATATTGTGAGAAAGAAAGAAAAATTTCTCTCTGTCAACATTTTCTACCCCATGCATAATTTTATAGACTTCAATCATATCCCCCCTCAGACGTCTCCTCTCCAAACTAAAGAGTTCCAAACGCTGCAGCCTCTCCTCATAAGGAAGGTGCTCCAATCCTTCAATCATCCTCGTTGCAAGACCAGAGCGTGCCCACCATTGGAGCCTCTGTAAATCTCTCCAGTACAAAGCCGCCTTGACTTGTTACTAGGATTGTTAACCTCCAGGTGGTACCTGAAGATCTCCCACTATTACAGTGGATCTCCAGATGATCAAGATCAGTTCCCCTGAAGAAAATGGCTGCTTTGGAGGGCAGACAGTATGGCATTATACCAGTGGTAGGATTCAAATAATTTAACAACCGGTTTTGGTGGTGGAAATTCAAATAATGTAACAACTGATTGTTTACAAGTACCATTTTAACAACCGGTTGTGCCAACGTGGTGTGAACCGGCTGAATCCCACCACTGCATTATACCCTGCAGAGGCTCCTCCTCTCCCCAAACTCCACCCTCTTGAGGTTCCACCCTCAAAATCTCCAGGTATTTCCCAACTCAGAGCTAGCAACCCTACCTGTTACGGGAATGATAAGCCTATATAGATTAAATAGGCCTTGGACCTCAGTAGGCCCGTAGTCATTGGGCACCATAGGGAAGTAGACAAAGTGGCTGCCATTTTAACATGAAGAAGAAAAGACCAGTCTAGTCAGCCACTCCCTAGGTGTAGCACATCGGTGGATTGTTTTTCAAGCAAAAAAGCAGGAGTGAAGCTGTGAAAGTATAAATGGAAGACTTTAGCCCTGTTCTGAATGGGGAAAAGATTTCTGAAAACCTCAGAAATAAAAATCGATCATGTCATGTTGAAGTGTTGATGGGGTATGAATACATTTTTGTCCTGTTCAGAAACACATTGGCCCTCACTATCCACCTGCATGTATTTTTGTTAGGTTTCTGCAATGAAAAAAGGGAGGGGGAGAGAGGATGGGAGAGAGACAGAATACCTTGGTATTTGCGTCCCAAGCTTCATGACTGTATAGTTTGTTCGCTCCAAGGTCAAAAAACTCCAATCAGATTACCCAAGAGACCTCCTCCCCATTCCTAAACTGTATATAGAGAGTGTCTTAACCTACTGCATCTGTCTATGGTTCTCCAGTTGCACAGTGGCAGATAGGAAGGCGCTCCAAAGGGTGATCACTACTGCACAGAGGATTATCGGCTGCCCTCTCCCCTCCTTGGAAGAATTCTATAATTCCTGAAGCCTAAAGAAAGCCCAAAATATTCTGAGAGACCCGTCTCATCCAGCACACTCTCTTTTTGAACTGTTACCATCCGGCAGACGATACAGATCTATCAAAACTAGAACAAAGAGGCTTAGAGACAGCTTCTACTCTAGAGCTGTGGCTATGCTAAACTCCGTGGCTTCGTGTTGATGTGTTTGGGGCTGTGTAGGGATGGGTAGAGGAAGGGGAAAGTGAGGATGGGGTATGAGTCTGGAATTGTGTGCATCGAGGAATGCTGCTGTGAATTTCGTTGTGCGTGCATAATGACAATAAATGCTTATGCTTATAGAAGAAGAGAAGAGTTGGTTTTTATACCCTTTGCTCGACCTTTAAGGAGTCTCAAAGTGGCTTAAAAACTCCTTACCTTCCTCTCCTCACAACAGGCACCTTGTGAAGTAGATGGGGCTGAGAGAGTTCTGAGACAACTGTGACTAATCCAAGGTTACCCAGCAGGCTCCGTGTGTAGGAGCAGGGAAACAAATCCAGTTCATCAGATATGTGTCCACTGCTCATGTGGAGGAGTGAGGAATCAAACCCACTGCTCTGAACCACTGCCCCACTCTGGCTCTGGTTGCAAAACATTTCAGATAATTTAATTTCAGATGGAGTTAACCTGTAGCGGGTGTCCAGTTGCTGGTAGACCTGGAGATGTACATTTTATGAAGATTTTGAAGCTAATGGTCCCACTGCCGGAAACAAGCAAAACTGAAATTTGTTGGAAGAATGAAACATGGGCAAAACTTACTTCTTTATGAAACCTAAACTTATTTTATTGGTTTTAGAACATAAAATGTGTCATTCATAACTTTGTTTGCATATAAAATGGTACTGTTTGGCATATTTATGAAATTTAAAATATAAATGCCTTGATGTGGTTGGAACAAGATTGCAAATATATCCAGTGCTGGAAAGAGAGAGAGAGAGAGAGAGAGAGAGAGAGAGAGAGAGAGAGAGAGAGATATGCAAACTGCTTTACCCTCGGCTACCCAAGTACATATATCTTACTTTTTGCCATCTGAGGGTGGGGGAAAAAATAAAACTTGGAAAATTGAAACCATGAATTTTGTGGTAAATAAAGCAAGCTTTATTATTTGGATTTAGAAACAGTTCTCCAACTATTCTACTGCTAAGGAATGTCTGCAGATTTGAACATTGGGTTAATGGAAGAGAAGAAGAAGAAGAAGAAGAAGAAGAAGAAGAAGAAGAAGAAGAAGAGGAGGAGGAGGAGGAGGAGGAGGAGGAGGAGGAGGAGGAGGAGAGTTTGGATTTATACCCCACCTTTCTTTCCTGTAAGGAGACTCAAGGTGGCTTACACACTCCTTACCTTCCTCTCCCCACCATGGACACCTTATGAAGTAGGTGGGGCAGAGAGTTGAGAACTTTGGAGGAAGGAAGCCACCTTTTGCCAGCTGGTCAGTGAGAAGATGTGCCATTTAACTTGACGCGTGCCTCCCTCTGTCTCCTTGCTTTGGACATGGCACCATCATACCTGCCATTTGGCAGAAATGAGCTTATGCTGGTTGTGGGCCAAGTCATTTTTTTTGGTTTTTGATTACCAGGCAGGGTGCTGTGAACTTGATGAAAACTGTGATCAGCCTTCAAACCTTTCTTTGAAATGCTTGCTGTCTTCTTCATCAATACTTTTTGCCTGGATGCCATGAAGAGGCTTAAAAAAAATTATGACCTTGGACTACCTTGGAGGATACTAGCCAGGGCTGACCCTAGAGGCATATGGGGAAAATGGTGCCTGGAGACAACTCCTTCTCCAGGTGCCCCCCCCTTCCCACAGGCTCCCTATAGCCCAGAGTCTGGGGAGAGCAGGAGCTGAGCTGGCCTCCAAGGACGTGCTTTTAAAAGCATGTCAGTGGAGGCTGGCTCAGTTCCTGCTCTCTCCAGGCTCTGGGAGGGCAGAAGCCCAACTGGGGGGGGGGGGTGAGCACTACCCCCATATGTCTTTGGAGGCCAGCTGCTGCTGTCCCCAGAGCCTAGGGAGGGCAGAAGCCAGCCAGCAGGGAGGCTGGGAGGTGGTGGGGTGCCACAGCAGGGGGGAGGGCACATGTCGTTCGTCACATGGGGGGACATCTGGCACCCCCTCACGGGACAGAAAGGCATGCACCCAGGGACATGGGTATCCCCATGTCCCTAAGCCGGTAAGCCCCTGGTTGACCCTGCTTAGCTTCTAAGATCTGATGATGACTTTGGCCATCCATGTCACAGCTACCCTGTTTCCCCTAATATAAGACATCCCCGAAAAATAAGACATGGTAGAGGTTTTGCTGAAGCGTGAAATATAAGGCATCCCCCGAAAGTAAGACATAGCAAAGTTTTTGTTTGGAAGCATGCCCGACGAACAGAACACAGGAAAAATAAGACATCCCCTGAAAATAAGACATAGCGCATCTTTGGGAGCAAAAATTAATATAAGCCACTGTCTTATATTCGGGGAAACACGGTAGCTAGGTTGTGGCCAGACTTATTTCTTCAGATTTACAACTAGTTTGGCTTGGGGGAGATACAGACCTTGGCAACAAAATTTTAAATGACAGATAGAACATTGGAGAAATCACGTCTACATAAGGGACAAAACCCAGTAATTTGGAAGTCCGAATTCCAGGTACAGGTTTGGATGAAGGGAACCTACAGTACTATGTCCATGATTGCATCAACATATCACTGTGCATTGTGATATTATTGCAAAATAGCATTTATTTGCAACTGGATAACTCTTGCCTACCCCTTTCTTTGAAGTCTCTCTCTCTCTCTCTCTCTCTCTCTCTCTCTCTCTCTCTCTCTCTCTCTGTGTGTGTGTGTGTGTGTGTAATGTATTATACTGCACCACTTCCTATTGTGATTAAGGCCTTTTTCTCATGGGCCAATAAACACAAGTTGAGGATGGTAAAAAACCATTTTGGGGGGAACTTCACATGGATCCCGCCCCTAAAGCGAGTCTGCCCCGTGTTATTTCCCCCAAACTGGTTTTTTTGAGAATCACACTATTTGCAACTCTTTTGAAAAATCCCGGCTTGCAGCTGCTTACGAGCAAACAGCTGGGCAGGAGGCACTTTATTCGGCTGCACTTTCCTTTTTAAAAAAATTTCCCGGCTTACATCTGTGAAGCCATGCAGGTGCAAATGGTCGTATCGTGGTATCGTGAGACGTCAGCATGGCTGCGGGGGTTCATTTGTGCATGCCTGCGTAGCTACGCATTGGTGGGAGGTAAAAAAGAAATAGATGCGCCTCTGCACGAAGGTGCGACAGCAACCCTCATTGTTTCTGTGAGCTCCAATCGCTGCCTGCGTTGGGCTGCCTGCATGCAAATGCGAACACAGGAAAGCGGGTTACTTTATCCTGATTCAACCCACTATATATTTGCTGTGCAGAAAGGGCCTAAAATAATCCCCTTCTGGAAATCCCACGCCTTCTCCCATGGTATTTGTTTTATTTTTAATCTAATGTTTGCTTTATTTATTTGCTTTATTTATTCGGAAGGACCGAAATGAGATTAAACATTAGCAATAAAAAAAACTGTTAGTCTGAAATTAATAGGATATTTGTCAGTATCTGTGCTGGGGGTTATGCTTTTCAAAATTCATTTGATGTTTACTCGACAATAAATGACAAACAATCGGCTCAGAGGGTTTAAGTCTGTTTCTCCCCATTTCTTTCTCTAAAAAATTGTCATGCTGCCTCATACCCCTTTATGAAATATTTCTGCCAGCTTCTGATAACCATCATAGGTGGATCTGTGTGTAATTTTTTCACCCAAAGAATAATGTAGAGAATTGCAAGGTGCGTCATAGTTTTTTTTTGTTGTAGTACCTCATTACATAGCCCTGGGTTATCTGTGCTATTTACACAGTAGCTCAGAACCAGCTCCCTGACATTTGGCAGCTCTATCTGTTTCCAATGCATTTAAATTTCATTTCACACGCTGTAAGCTAGCACTAATACTTCACGTTTCAAAGAAGTCAGCAGTACCAAGAGTCCGTTTACTCATTTTAAAGAGCGTTGACTGTCATCATACTGACCGTTTCTTGTTAAGCATTGTCTTGTCCTTCTTGACCATTCAAAGACATGCACCAAATACTTTACTATATTTATTATAATTTTTCCAGGTTTTCTGTGTTCAAAGAAAGTTTGCTTAAAATAAAGCATGCACTTTGCTGACAAAAAGGCATTCTGCATGTTATGTGTTTTTGGCAGGTTCCCACAAGAGTCTATCACATGTGTTTCCAGTCAAATTATATTTCTACTCTTTTATTTTAAGTTCTTCCATGAATCCATGCCTGACTTTCCTGCTGGTTCTAGTAACTTTGTTGAGAAATAAAACCCTAAAATAGGTTTTAAATGTTTCCCAAAATATACTATATTGACCTTCTCCAAAGTGATTTATATATATACTAGCGTACCCAGCTACACGTAGCTGTGGCTCAGTCTGGTGAAGTGGAAAAGAAAGAAAAGGAAAAGCAAACAGTTCGAACATGTGTCATTGCACAATGCTTGCAAGGGAGGGGAGGGGCAAGGGGCCCTTTTCTCCCCTCCCTCTCTCCCATTCCCTTGCATGGCACCCCGCCCCTACCCTCCCTAACGTTCCCCTTCCTCTGCTAGGGTGGGTGGCCCATGTCCAGATGGCAGACCCTGTCCCTTTCACTCCCTTCCCTAGCAGGTGAAGTGTGTTGCTGTTGATGTCCATCAGATGGCGATGTTGTGGAACCATACCATGGTTCCAACTGTCCCAGGTGTGGCAGTTACACAATACCTCTCACAGTTTGGCTGAAATGCACCCCTAAGAGATGTGTGTATGAAAGGTTATCCGTTTCTACTTGACTTTCGGTTCCTACGTGGGGTGGAAGAACTGGGCGGAACGTAGCTCGTTATCATGGATTACCTGGGCCGGTGTGTACATGAGCTAGGTAAGTAGCTTAAAACACGTTGGGAGGCATGAGCTACGTTGTGTTCAAATTTCAGAGCATTTGGTCCAGCAAACCCCTGGGCCCTCCCTCACCTTCCCCTTCCTCCGCTAGGGTGGGTGGGCCATGTCCAGATGGCGGACCCCATCCCTTTCACTCCAGATGGCAGCAGTTTTCAAAGAAGGCATAATTGTCCCTTGTATCAGAGGGTGTTGCTTTGACGGCCAGCAGATGGCGCGGTTGCGGAACAAAACTGTGGTTCCAACTGTCACAGGTGTACACAATAACTGGCACAGTTGTGACATGTACACAATAACTGGCACAGTTATGACATGTACACAACAAGAGGTGTGGAAACCTGGCCGCAGTATGAAAACCTGGCCGCATACAAATGCGACGTTGTGTGAACATTTCAAAGCAATTGGTCCGACCGTTTGGGAGCTGACCTGTAACCCACAAACACATAATTAGCTTTTTATCTATATAGATTCCTGCAGTATATATATTCCTGCAATATTCCTGCACACATTTTTTCAAAAAAATACCGGGGGGGTGTGTGTCAGTTAAACACATACAAGTAGATGGGGTGTAGTGATTAAGAGAAGGTGGTCTCTAATCTGGTTTGCTCCACCATTCTTCCACATGAGCGCTGGACTAATTTGTTTCCCCACTCCTCCACAGGAAACCTGTTGGGTGACTTTGTGCTAGTCATCTACTTCACAAGGTGTCTATTATGGGGAAAGGAAGGGAAGGAGTTTGTAAGCCACTTTGAGACTCCTTAAAGGTCGAGAAAAGTGGGGTATAAATCCAAACACTTCTTCTCGTCTTCTAAATAAGTCGAGGCATTGTGAAGCAATTTCCAAAATGCTACTTGCTCTGAGAAGAAATGGCCTC
The DNA here is from genome assembly GCF_021028975.2 of Sphaerodactylus townsendi. Taxonomy (NCBI): domain Eukaryota; kingdom Metazoa; phylum Chordata; class Lepidosauria; order Squamata; family Sphaerodactylidae; genus Sphaerodactylus; species Sphaerodactylus townsendi. The sequence goes on along the minus strand of NC_059427.1, from coordinate 26,122,923 downwards.
AAAAGAAACCCCACAGAAAAAAAATAAACCAGCTGGTACAGCTGGTACAGCTACAGACATTAATAGCACAATAGCTTGGGAAGCAATAATAATGATAGCGGGAAATGGCTATGAACGAGATACAAACATAGCAGGGATTCGTCTAAGAAATAATGAGATTCACATAGATCTTGGCAGCGAACGCTTGCCATTGTAGCACGAAGAGAAATTGCTGAAAAGGCAGGTCACCCAAAGTGGTCCCAGCCCCACTTTCCCTCGCTGTCTCTCATTTCTCAAATAACATGATTGGAGAGGCAGCGAGCTATATGGAGCAGCATGTTTTCTCCACAATTCTGACAAGCCAGAAACTACAGTGTCATTTTTTAATGATTCCTCCACTGGAGGTGTGAGGGAAATTTCTCTCTCCGTCCCTCCTTCATTTTCAAGTTCACGTACGCTTCCTACAATCTTTTTTTAAAAATTGCACGGCAGCCCCCACCCCTGACCTTTAATTAAAAATTACATGTGTTGCTTTTAATCTCCCTGAACAGCATCTCTGTTAGTGGAAGAAGTTTGGCTGTGGTTCAGTTCCTTGAGCTGAATTAACTTTTTCTTCTTCTTCTGGGACTTGGTGTGAAGCGTAGGTGATGTTTCTGAAGATTCCGTGACTGGAAGCAAAGGGCAAACCCTTCCCGGCATCCTGCCCCAGTGTAATTGACCATGATGCCACTGAAATCACTCTGAATCAATACTGATCTTGAAAGCATAGTTTGGGTGCTGTGTGGTTTCCGGGCTGTACGGCCGTGTTCTAGCAGCATTCTCTCCTGACGTTTCGCCTGCATCTGTGGCTGGCATCTTCAGAGGATCTGAAGCATGGTTTCAGATCAAAGCATGGTTTCTTTTCTATTTACATGTGGTGGCTACTTTAGTTCTAAGTGTGCATGCCATTGGCAGCTCCCTGTGTTTTTCGTTGGGAACTATATTTAAAGCACTGGTAGATTCTGAGTGGAGCAAGAAATTTTTATTGTGTGATCCTAACTCACAAGCCACACTGGTCCAACTGCCCCAGAAGAAGTCAGGTACTATTTTTCATGGAGGCCATTCAGAGAAAATATCATGTGCAACTAGGCACCAAGCCCCTGGAATTAGGGTATCTCTGACTCAGACTGATAGCACATCTTGATACATTTCTGAGAGATAAACATTGAGAGGTGCTGTGGTTTCGAGCTGTATGGCCGTATTTTAGTAGGGTATTCTCTCCTGATGTTAAGTTTCAGATGTCAGGCTGGTTGGCATCTTCAGAGGTGATCTGAAGATGCCAGCCTGGGCATGATAAACATTCAGGAGAGAATGCTGCTAGAACGCGGCCATACAGCCCGGAAACCACACAGCACCCAAGTGATTCCGGCCGTGAAAGCCTTCGACAATACGATGTCACTATTATTCCCATTTTACAGGCTGGAAGATGACACCAAGACTGTATTAATAGAACAAGTTTAGATATTATAAACAGAGGCCCCAGAAAGACTTAGTGGGAACATATCATTTCCCCCTCCTCCACAATTTCTTCTTGCCTTTCCATGAAAGCCCCCATAACCTTTTCCATTTTCTTGCTTCCTTCCCTTCTTTCCATCCACCAACCAACTGAGCTTTATCAATGCCCCATCTTGTTTTGCCTCCCCCTTGGCAACTTTTGCCCAGGAAGAAATTTTGCATTTAAAATGAATACATTACCAACGTTGATTTTTTTTAAAATTACAAAATGTTAACACTGCATATAGATTAAAATATGTTTTTTTAAAAAAATGGCAGAGAACAATGAAGATTTTTATACGGTGTGGAAAGAAGATGAGAGTGAGATTTAAAATATTACAACATGAAAAAGAAGAGGAGGTTTGTCTGTAGCAAGCTCAAAATTGCACCATGAAGCTGCTACACTAGTCTGGGTGTCTGAGAGCATTCATTTCTTAAAGCTATAGTGCTTTTTTTTTTTTTTGAAAGAGAGGGTGGCCCTGCAGTGTATATTTTTTACTGGTTCTGGTGGGTTTTCTGGGCTGTGTGGCCATGGTCTGGTGGACCACAGCCACACAACCCAGAAAACCCACCAGAACCAATTGAATCCGACCATGAAAGCCTTTGACAAATTTTTTTTTAATTTCCAGATTTATTTATTTATTTATTTAGCAAACCTGGGACTTTTCTCAGGATTGTGGAAATATCTGTCTAATGTGTTCATGGCTCCAGTTTCTATATTTATGTATCCTTAGATTTGACAACGTGAAAATTAGTTAAATTGATCATCATCATCATCCTCATCATTATGAGATCTATACAGTAGGTTGAATCTAATGGAATGTTTCTGCTAACAGAAGGAGGGGATTTTCACTGATTTTTCTCTCCTGCTGCGGACTTCTGGCTCCCCTTCAAGCTGTTACTGCGTCTCCCAAGACCACTCTTTCAAGCAACAGTGTAGGTCAGGGTTAAGGAATCCCACTCTGTGATCATGTGTCAGCAGAGATTTTCTGTGGTATTCAAGCCAGTAGTTTCAACTCCACATGAAGCCTGCTGGGTGACCATAGGCTAGTCACAGTTCTCTCAGAACTCTCTCAGCCCCACCTGTCTCACAAAGGCCCACTCTGCACTGGCCAAGAAAGCCAGGTTGGGGGCGGTATAAACACCATTTTGGGCAGGAACTTCGCACAGTTCCCGCCCTGAACGCAACTCTAAACTGTCTCCAACCCGTGTCATCGACCTCAGAGTGCGAATGAGCAATTCTTTTGTTTTACTGCGAAGCACAGCCGGGGCCAAGCAAACGGCCATGGCTGTCAGCCACTTTAAACAGACAAATCACTCACTGAGCGATTCTTGTATTACTCCCTGGCTCCCATTTGCAGAGCCACCGGGGAAAAAGGGGCCGTCCTATGGGCCAGGAAGTTGGCCGGCGAGCAGGGGACGTGGGGTGCATGACGCATGGGTGCACGAATTTGGATCACGTGGGAGGGCGCAAAATCCCCCCAGCCCCTCCCCCTTCCCCCCTCTCCCCACAGCGCTCCCCACGGCGCCCCCCCCCCCACACACTTACTTTACGAGCAGGCTGGAGAACAGGCCTTCCTGTTCTGGTGGGAACTACATTTCCCAGGGTCTCCTGTAGGTGTCAATGTAGTGAGGTCATACTGTAACTGGGATTTGCACCCGGGTCTCTTAGGCCTAATTGGCCATGCTGGCAGGGGCTGGTGGGAATTGCAGTCCATGAACATCTGGAGAGCCGCAGGTTGCAGACCCCTGGCCTAGAACAGACTAAGACTTGGCTGTGGCATCCTGCTTCTTCATGATCATGTTATATTATTCATTTGATTTTTACTGCCCCCTTTTCACTTCAGCAAATGAAATCTGCGGAAGATATTCAAGCAGCCAGTTTAATTACTTGTTGTTCGTAATAATTGGCGGGATGTTAATTGCATTTGCTCATAACTCTTTACGTTCTGCATTCCTGGTAGGGTCTGTTTTATTGCCTCTGTAAATCCTGTCACAGCACCTTTCCGTCAATCATATGCTTTAGAGTTTATTGCAGAGTAGCACACACACTGCGGCTTGTCACCTCCCACTTTGTAACTAAGAGAAACAAATGAGTGGCTGCTTTAAAGAAGAAGAAGAAGAAGAAGAGTTTTGATTTATATCCCCCCTTTCTCTCCTGCAGGAGACTCAAAGGGGCTTACAATCTCCTTGCCCTTCCCCCTCACAATCAGCTAAAGGGATCCTTGGGCTTCCTACAGGACATGCTTCGGTTTGTGTTGCTCAGGAATTCCACTTGTGTCCCTTGTGCAGCTGTTTGCATGATTAAAGTACTATCTATGTATCTCGCTGTGTTACAGAGAAAGAATCGGCCTATTTTTTATGAACTGTTTGCTTTGCATTTATATACCTAGAAGGGATGGGAGGTGGTTGTTTACAGGAATGACATGGTTTGACGTACCTTTCAACAGTGGCTCGGCTTCTTCTCAGTTCTGACTTAACTGGGGAAGCAGTTGCAGTAACCTATTTGGCCATTATGTTACCAAAAAGCCACTCTCTGTGAGTTCTGTGACCGGTTTGTCCTTTTGGCCCAGTTGTCCAGCTCCGTTCCATTTCTGCCCGGAAACAATTCAGTCCAAGCAGTTCCAGAAATGAGCTGTATGGCTGTTCTTCTGCCTCTTGGACCACGCAGCTAATGGAAACATCTTTCTATCCATGCTCACCAGTAAGTTCACTACCTTGTGAAAGAGCAAGATTCAAGTATCACATTAATGACTAATGAGATTTCCAGGATGTAAACTTTTGAGAGTCAAAGCCCTTTTTGTCTGACAAAGCTCTAATAAAGCTGTCAAGAGGCTAACTCACCCAATAGTCTCTACGCTCTGTTTCACCAAAAGATCCAAGTGCGGCCAGTAGTTGTTGTGTGGAAGTAACGTGCTTCCGCCCCAGGAAATATTCCCATCCGCACTTAGGAATTTTGTTGGGAAAATATTCCCAGTGAGGGAGTATCCAGACCAAACGGGACCGGGCGCAGTTAATGGAGCGTGTCCAGTGGTGGGATTCAGCAGGTTCGCACCACTTAGGCAGAACCGGTTGTTCAAATGCCTCTTGTGAACAACCGCTTGTTAAATTATTTAAATCCCACCACCGGAACCGGTTGTTAAACTATCTGAATCTCACCACTGGGCATGACTATGTGCCCCCCAGGAAGTGGTGCCCGAAGCTCTAGCCCTCTCATGCCCCCTCACTATGTTAGTGTCTCTATGTAGCTTTTAAAGATCATAAATACTGAGTGAATGAATGGATCCATAAAAGGCCTACTGACATGCCATCATTATCAGCCTCTACTTTCCCTGAGCATCACTGCTGCATTTGTATGGGGCACTCTTTATTATTATTATTAGTATTTGCCTCCCTTATTACCAAGCTTTATAGCCTAGGATGATCCTAAAAATCTGTGTAGCTCAAAGTGCAATCTTTTGGTTTGAATACAGATTGCTCTATTTGCATAATGAGGTATGATGACTGAGTGATTAAGGCAGGCAGCTATAGCCATGTAATGTTGCAAATTGAAGTATCACTCAGGGCCACTTCCTTTGTAATGTGTTTGAAGGCATAGGCGTTCTCCTGTAAGACCCAGCCTTGTTTTCAAAGACAATTACTCCTCTCCAAAGCTCTGTGCTCATTTATGTGAAGCTCCACACCAACACAAGCAGCCCTGTTTTTTTAAAAATGTCACAGAATCATATGTGCGGAGCATGTGCCATCACTGAAAAGTGTAAGTAGGTTTCTGGTTAATTCAGAGCTCTGGTGTGTGCTAAGTTCCTTTGTGTTTTTGGGTTGGAACATGTACTTTCCTATAGGCAAGCCTGTAACCACTGTGGTGTAAAAGGGGACTGGGCCCCAGCAACAATTTGTCATGCCCCTCCAGTCAACACTAGGTTTGGTGTGAAACCCATCACAAGTCTTTCAAGTGTAAATTCTCTATCTAAAATAAGGAAGGAGCGGAGGTAAAAAGGTGTGAATCCTCTCATAAATGTTCCAAATGAGAATTTTCTATGCAAACAGCTAGCACAAAATTAGCAGTTGGCAGGACTGAAGTGTTCTAATTTTAAAAAGCCTGAAGGGGATGGTGATATTATAGGATGTCTGAAACTTTTTTTGCACTTTTCTAATTTTTGCAATCGTAGACCTATTGCATTGCTTATTAGACCCCTCATGCTATTCAATTTCATTGCTTTATACGATGTATACGTAACCTCTATCTGTGGGTTCTGTGGGGCAGAACTTGGAATGAGTTTGCAACAACAAATTTTTAAAACAAAACGGTTTACTTTCTTAACATATAACATCAAACATCAACATTTAACATCACACTTCAAGGTCCTGTTCAGGTTGCATTTTCAAGTCCTTATATTTACAGTCTACTGATACTGCCAAGTCCAATTCTTCTTTGCAAGTGGGTTGGCTCCTGAAGACTCCAAGGGCTTGATGAACAGGATTCAACATGATATAAAAGGTTTCCAGAAGAACTCTCACCCATTACAAACATAAAAACCCTGAAACAATAAACTCCAACATTTACAACATAGCAAAAAATAAACAACTACCTTCCCAGTAGTTCCCAACAACATTGCAGTTACCTTAGCAAGGTGTGAAGGGCTTATACAAATCAAGGTCCGAGTCTGGCAGCCTTTTCTCCTCCAAACTACATGAGCTCTGCAGCCTCCTGCTGCTTTGAGTCTCCATCCCTTTCTGGGTCAACCCATTCTGAGCTTGGGGGTTACATATACACCTTAAGTCTCAAGTACAAAATCAATAACAAAGCACAAATGATAAAGAAAATAAATAATGATGGGCTGACCACCACTGCCCTCATTTGTCCCCTCCCATGAAAAATTTCTGCCTATGGGCCTGCAGTTGGAGACTGTTCCATTCAAAGAATTTTGCTGACAGTACCTTGATCCAACCGATTAGCCATTCATAACCTATATCAGGGTAAAGTCCGGCTTATCCAAAAGCGCTGTTAAATGATGACAACATAGAGAATTATAGGTACAGTAACTATTGCCAAGATCAGTGTTACCCAAAGATCCCGTAAGCGTTGCTCTAGCCAAATGGGAGCAAGCGGTTTGTTCCAAGTGGTTCCTGTATGGATGGGTTAATATTTCATCATCACCCCAGTTAAGGAGATGGATGCTATGGAGATGGCAACATGGAACTTTTAACTCCCTCCTGCCAGGTCTAGGAGAAAGCATTAGATTCAGTCCAAAAGTTGAGTCATTTAAACGTTCTTCTAGCGTTACACAAGCTATTCAGAAAAAGGGAATTACCCTCTGCCTTCAGTTTGGCCTAAAATGTGCAGGCCTTAAGTTGCTGAGGAGTGACCGTCTTGCCAGTCCCATTTGCTTGTGAATGCAACTCAGTGCTTGCTTAAACAGACAGTGTGTCAGTCTCAATAGCAGTCCAGTTTAGTCTTATCTGCTTTAACCACACTTGATCCACATCAACAGAGTGTGCTGTGCTTCTACTGAAACAGAGCGGGCAGAGATTCCTGCATTATGAGCTCAAATTGTGGCCTTACTTTAGTATGCAAGGCACTTTGTCAGTCTTCGCATGAGGCCAGTATGCTTCCTCCACATACTCCTGATCAGCTGCGAATTACCCCGGTTACTTTCTCCTGGTATATTTCCAAGTGTGTGATATAAACATGCAGCTGGAACATCTTGTGGTAGGAGGTGGTGGGATGGGAAATGCTTGTGCCCATCCTGCATTTTCTCTATTTTTCTCTTGGCTGCAGTCTTAGGCTGATTCCGGATGGGCCAAAAACAGTGGTGTGAAAACGGTGTGAAAACAGTATAACAGAAACCATTTTCACACCATTTTCACACTGCTGTTTTTGGCCCATGCGGAATCAGCCTTAGACAACATAGAGAATTATAGATACAGTAACTATTGCCGAGATCCCTGTTAGCCAAAGGTCCCATAAGTGTTATTCTACCCAAATGGGAGCCTGTTTGCTGCTATTTTCAACTGCCCCTCCCCAAAGCATCTTCCAAATATGTTGCTTATACACTTTTGCATGAAACATGTTTTTTTCAATGCCATGAGATGATCAAAAATGAATACTGATCTTCTGTGTGTTTCTGTCAGCCTTCCATTCTGTTCCATTCCACTCTCAGGTTTAATGTACCCAGTTTATGTACTGCACTGAGCTGAAGACTGTTTTCAGCAAGACTTTGGGGGGGGGTGCGGGGGGGGGGCTTCCAAACTCTGTGGTTTGGTTTCTATTGCAAAATGGCACCAGCGTATGCATACTTGTGCTCTCTCTCTCTCTCTCTCTCTCTCTCTCTCTCTCTCTCTCTCTCTCCCCCTTTCTGACTTGCTAACATGTACCCTCCCCTGCAGCCTCAGAGAATTGCCTATGTGTGCCCAGATGTTCCCTCTTTTCCAGTGATCTCTGTGGGAGAATACGTGCACGCGGCTGATGTCAAACAGCTGCCTGTGCCTTGAGCCTTCCCTGTGAATCCACATGATTTCCCCTCCCCTGTTCGGTCTGTTGTGCTCCGGGCTGCCTCAAATGCTTCTGCAGTGTCCCCCCGTGCCTGTGTCCAAGATCATCCCTGGATTCTCTAATCGTTTTTGTCACTTCCTGGCTTTCCTTCCTCCTGACCTCTGGTCTTCTGTGAGGCCATGTTGCCAGGCTACCTATGCATTCACCAACAGTCTGAGCCAGGCGTGAACATCTTCAGTTCACAGTCAGCTGCCGTTCGTTCGATGTCAGCTAGGGCATTACACCGTAACCGTCCTCTGAAACTTGGAAGCTTTGTCACCGTGCCCCTTTCCAAACGGTATTAAATATTCCAAAGATCGTGGAGCGCTTTATTTCCTTCTCTGTGGATCTCATTTTCCAACTAAACAAGTGGGGGGCGGGGGGGGGGGAACCCATCCTTTCTGGTCATTAGGCACAGCCTGCGAAAGAGCCTCGGTGTATTAAGTACAGCTTTTATGTTGAGAGCAAAGGAAATATCTGCTAATGTTGCCGCCAAGCTCTCAGCTATCCCTTCAAAGTGGATTAGAAAGAAAAAATGTTATCTTTGTTTTTCTCTCGACTTTTCTATCATTTGCTACTCCTAGGTATTAGGCATCAGAAGGTAGTGAGTTCCTTGGCACTTGCATGGCACCTTTGAATTCCCAGGTGTGGCCAGGGCAAGATCTCGGGGGCAAGAGGTTGGATTGGGTTTTTATGTGTGCAGAGGGGTTGAGGGAATATTCAGATATTATAGAATAATGTGAAAATGTACTTATTTATTAACAGTTCACAGAGGTCAACATAATTCTATCATTTAAAAGAGTTGTCGATTATATACGTATATACAAAAAAATTATATAATATATGGAGGCATAATTTTGTACTTTTGTCCCCCTTCAAAAAAATACCGATCCAGCTCTGAACACAGGTATTTGATAATGCCTAATTGTTCCCCCTGTGTCATTAGAGAATCATAGCGAATTACTCTGATGTTCCCACTCCACAACAAAATAATATTAGTTTTGTATTTCAAGTGCCAGTATTGTGCACTTTTATGTTTAGCTGTTCAGATGGGAACTGTAGTCCATAACATCTGGAGGGCCGAGAGTCTGACACCTATGATCTACGGCCTAAGACTGCCAGCCTGAAAGTGGTTTAGCATTCAGGCTAGACTCTCCCACTATGCCAAATTATCCCTGTGTTACTCAATGCAAGTCAGACTGCCTGACCTTCAGGACCAGGATAAGTTCCTCATTAGAGAAGGCACTTGCATTTCACGCTGCCTTCTGCAGAATTTTGTGATGCAAACTGAATGCCCTCTGATTTCATCCAGCCCTGGTAAGGATTCACCCACCAAACAGACTATGGATTCACAGAGCAGACTATACAGGTGCATCAGGATTCCCAAGGTGGTTAACAAGTCAGGCCCAAGTGCCCTTCAGAAAGGAGCAGAAACCAAAGATCCTAAAGTCCTGAGCACCCCTGAACAGATGAAGAATCCTCCCCTGACTTCTCCCAACCTCTTGGTTCCAGACTTGTTGTTTCATGGTAAACCCAGAAGTGGAAATTGATAACTGTGGAAGGATTAAGAACTCTCCCCCACCTTTCTGCCACAAAGCTCCTCTTTCCTAAAGAGACTTTGTGACTAAGAAAGGACCGTTGAAGTTAACCTTACAAATGAAATGGTTGCAATATTGATAGGATGTCTGGGTGCCTTTGCCTCTGCACAGAGCTCCTAACCAGGCAGAGAACCACATGGATAATGCAGGATGCCACACCTATACAAATATTTCATTTATGGGGTCAAACAGTGTTCACAGTTAAAGAAGAAAAAAGGTCATATCCAAAGGTGCAATACTAGAAAACTGACCATGCTAAGAGAGAGAAAACAACTTCTGACTCAGAATCATATTCTAGGGTCATCTGAAGGCAATACCATTCTTTCTCCACTGGTTGAAGACATATATAAAATGTAGCTGATCCCCTCTCCTATGCAAATTTACCTTATTTTGGCGGGCTTACACTGCATAGGATTTCACAGTTGCAATAGAATCCTAAAGAGTTGCAGCCTCCTAAGCACACTGAGGCCAATCCGCTTAGAAAGGTGCGAGTCTGCTAAAGATTCCCTTGTTATCTGTAGTACTCCCATAGTACTTACCTTGCTCCCCAAACTCCCTAAACTGTTTTGCAATTTGGATGAAATGGCTCTTGATTTTCTTCCTGTGTAGAGAGTCACTTTGGTCTGGGTCAGCTTGGAATTTGAAGAAGGTAGATACAGCTTCCTCACAGAGAAAATCGATCTGGGTGAAATCTAAGTTCTGGCCAATAGGTCTAAGGTTAAACGGGATGAATACTGAAATATGCGCACTAGGGAATGGATGAAGCTCAGCTGAGGCCTGCTTTTGATGGCTGGGAAGGCTAACACCAGCCCTCTCGGAAGCCAGCCATTAAAAGGGCTTTACTAACTTTCCTTCTAATATTACAAATGGACTCTAGATGAAAGAGATCCGTACCCTGGAGAAAATAGCTGCTGCTTTGGAGAGTGGACTCTATGGCTTTATATCCAGCTGAGTCCTCTTATCTCCCCAAACCTTTGACCCCCCCCCCCCGACTCCAACCCAAAATTTCCAGGAATTTCTCAACCTGAAATAGACAACTCTTGGCTTCCTTTAAAGACCCAAACAGTCCTGGAAAGGGCTCTGCCCCCTCTTGCCATCTTTTAGCGTCAGAGCCAATGTGGAATTCAGTGACTATCTAGCCCAGGGGTAGGGAACCTGCAGCTCCAGATGTTTTAGGTCCTGTTAATTCCCATCAGTTTCTACCAGCATGGCCAATTGGCCATTAAGTGCTGACAGAGGCTGGATGGGAAATTGTAGTTCCCTGGAACATCTGGAGAGCTGTAGGTTCCTACCCCTGACGAAGCCAGAGTCAGTGTATGCAAGTGTCAGCTCTTCAATCGTGAAAGAATTAAAATTCTCTTTTCGAGTAAACAGATAGCTAGATTAGCATATAGCCTACAGGCCATCGAGTTTGGATAGTTCTTTCTGGAAGTTAGGAGTTACCTACATTAGTGAGGTGATATTTTATTTATTTATTTATTCATTCATTCATTCGACTTAATAAACCGCTCTCCCCCGAAGGGCTCAGAGCGGGGTACAGATAAGAAAATAACAAAAAATTTTTTTGAAGAATATCATTAAAATACATAAAACCAATAAAATCAGTAGCAGCAGTACATCCCGCCCACAATTTAGTGGAGCGCGTCCAGTCCTAACCCTGGGAGGGGACTGGCAAATTGTCAAAGAAGCAGATGGTACAGAGGGCATCAAGAAGGGGCGGTAATTCAGCAGCCGCCCTCCCCCTAAAAAAAGCCGATTGGAAACAGCTCAGTTTTACAGGCCCCCGCGGAACTCCCCTGGGCACGTCCCAGAGAGGGCCCTGCTAACAGCTGGAGGAAGAGGGTTCCACCAGGCAGGGAACAGGGCCATAAAAGCCTCTGGTTCCCTGAGTGGCCTGGCCAGCCGGTGATCATAGAGGTGGGCAGGGGAACCACTAGCAAAATTCTGTACCTCCAGCTTCGAAACGAGGGATCAAAGTAGGACATATGGGGTAAGGCGATCTCGAAGGTATGAAGCCCCAGGCCGTGAAGGGCCTGATTGTCATTGGTTATTCATATCCTGATTGTCATTGGTTAATCATATATTGCCATAAAGAATGTGCAACATCACACAGACATCCTCAGAGGAAGTTGTAAAAGTAATTTTCTTCCTTTGTTCTTGCCAGTCACACTTTTCACAATATAGAAGCAAGATATAGTTGAGCTTAGAAAAGCTGTTTTATTGTTTTATACCCATGTTACCTTTACTGTCTTGAGTAAACTTTATTATAAGCTAACCAGCAGTATCTGTTGGTAATTTTACTCTGCTAACTAATTTATACCCAACACACAGCCCTTGGGGGAATCTGTTGGGAAAAACTACAGGTATTCTAATATCTTGTGTTTATCACCTTCTCCCAGGATGCAGTTTGGGAGGAATAAGCTCTGCCTGGCCCGCGAGTAACCTGGAAGATATGGGTTGGATCCAGCTGCCACCAATTTACCCTTTCTGCTGTAGCCCCTCTCATTTTGTTCTTCATGGTCCCCTGAACTCCAGAAATACCATTTCCTAGAGAACAGTGGGCTGCAGTAGAAAGGAGGGGGGCAGGAAAGTTGCATCCCTCTAATAAAATATCTAATCTGGAGCCAACCCAATGTTTCTACTACCATCTCCACTTCAAATTTCCTTTCTCCACTTACCGATTTCGTGGCGCTACCAGCTTACTCAGCATGAGTGGGATTTCTGCCCAGGGGGTCGGTTCCCCACCGCCAGGGCTCAAGCGCTCTTGTGGGGGGCAGTCAGAAGGTGCTGCTTCTTCAGAAGCATGTCAGAAATGACGCTGGGCTGACTGGATCGCGGATGAGCTGCTTCAGAGCTCGACGGTGACTTCGCCGGTTTTCGCCTCTTCCAGAACTGGGTGGGGAGCGCTGCTGGACCATGGCGCTATTTATTCGGGAGAGCCAGCAGTAAACGGTAAGGGGGGAAGAGCCTTTGACTGCCAATTCTGTTTCGTGTGTGTGTGTGTGTGTGTGTGTGTGTGTGTGTGTGTGTGTGTGTGTGTGTGTGTGAGAGAGAGAGAGAGAGAGAGAGAGGTCTTTTCCACACAGCAGAAATGAAACTTCCTGCAGACTTTCTTAGAGATCCGTTTTGGCTTTTTTGTGTTCTCACAGCGCGGAAAAAAAAGTGTTGCCAGCCAAAACAGTCCCTTTTCTTACCTACCATTCAATGGAGCTCTTGTCAGTTTTATAGTTGTGCCTGCCATTTTGTGTGCTGCTGCAGAGATTCTATGTGCCTCTGCCAGTTGGTGAAAGTTCCCAGTGGAGGTTTTCTCTGCTTACAGTTTAACCAATGGACATTGCACTGTAGAACGTAGATGAATATAGTTTGTTTTGCCTGGCGACCCCGCACATGTGTTGTTTTCCCATTTTGTTTTGTTTTGTAGGAGCTGTCTGCAAAGCTGCAACGACACAACACGAGGGTCTGCAATATGCGCATTCTCTCTCAAAACAAAAAAAAAGGAAAAACAACATGTGCGTGGGCTCGCCAGGCAAAACAAACTATATTCATCTACTTTTTTTTTACACTATGCGAATGGAGTCATCAGATGAAGCCGTGCAAACTGCAAGCAGGAAACCTCTGTCGGAACCTTCTTCACCAAATGGTGGGAGAGCAGGAGGCTTCTTGAAGAAGGTGCAGAAAATCGGCAGGGTACAACTGCAGTGAAAATGAAAGTAAGAGCTAAGGAGAGGAGGCAGGAGAAATAAGAAGAAGAAGAAGAAGAAGAAGAAGAAGAAGAAGAAGAAGAAGAAGAAGAAGAAGAGAAGAGAAGAGAGAAGAAGAAGAAGAAGAAGAAGGGGAGAGGAGAGAGGAGAGGGGGGAAGGGAGGAGGGAGGAGGGAGAAGGGGGGAGGAGGAGAGGAGGAGTTTGGATTTATATTCCCCCTTTCTCTCCTGTAGGGAGACTCCAAAGGGGGGCTTAAGCAACTTCCTTGTCCCTTCCCCTCATCATAACAAACACTCCTGTGAGGTAGGTGGGAGCTGAGAGAGTCTGAGGAAGCTGTGACTAGCCCAAGGTCACCTATAGTTGGCATGTGTGGGAGGTACAGGCTAATCTTGAATTCCCAGATAAGCCTACAGCCTGCTCAATGGCGAGAGGAGGGAATCAAACCCGGTTCCTCCAGATTAGAGTCACGAGCTCTTAACCTCCTACGCCACTGCTGCTCCTGCTGCCCCATCTCTTGTCTGCTTTTGTTTGCTCAGGCAAGCAGGAGACATCTTCAACTGTCTTCAGGAAAAAAAAGATTGCTAGTTTAGTGGTTTTTGAAAAACCCAGAAATAAAATGGCACGAACACCTTTTGCTGGAGAGAGCTGTGTGAACGTCTTCTCCAAAACGCTTTTTTATAACATCCTCAAGATGTCTATTTCTGCTGTGCAGAAAAGACCAGTAAGTGAAAACGAGAGAGAAAGCTTATCATTTCATTCCTAATAGCATTGCCTGGCCCCAAGGACATTAGGTTTTGAACAGTTTTGCAGGCAGCCCTTCTAATTTGTGTTCAGGTGTCTTAGTGCGGAGGGGGGAAGGTGGCCACTGTCCATTGCTGGATAGGCAGCACTTTGCTTCCGGTAGAAAGATTAAACCCACAAAACAGACAAAGGGTTGTTTGCCTTTGTGTGGTCACTGCATACGCTTGCTGTTAGATTATAATATGCGCGCGCTCTCTTTCTTATTCTGAGTTCCAAGAAGCCTTTGCTTTTAGCTTCAAGAGCCTCCTCCAAAGTGCTTAAAAGCGACAGAGGGTTGTACAATGCATATTGTAACTTATCAATCAAGCTGGCCTTTGGTTTGATTTTTCCCTGTTTCTTTTTTCAGTCCGGCTGTTTTTTTTCAGGGAGCTTCAAGGCAGCGTTCATTAAAGAAGCAACCGGGTTAAAGTGTAAAATCAAGCCACCAAGCTGGGGGAGGGAAGGGGAAGAGCCATTTTGAAAGCCAAGGTATCTTCTCAGCGGCAGTATCAATTGTTACAGAAGGGACCTTTGACCTTTAAGTTTGAAATCCAGTTTTATGTGTAATTTCAATCTCGTCGGTGGTTACAGGGATATAGGATCTGCTTGTAGCCAAGGGACACGCATAAAAGCCACTGCTGCATTGTGGGATAAAAACATACCCACAATAACACAATGCAATGCTGCTTGGCTGTTACCTTTTTCTTTCTTTATCCATCTCTTTCTAATTTACATCTATTGGCACGATTGTTGGAACAGTTTGTATTGATAAGTAGATTGATGATTATAACAGTTATTAATTAGCATGATGTTTGGTAAAGATGCTGGGGACCTATAAGGACTGTAAGTTTCAGAGCCTAGCGTGGCTAATTAGAGAGGAGCCAGCCACGGGCTGGCTTACAGAATCCAGCTCTTTACTTTGGAGATGGCAAGAGTATCGCTGTCTCAGTAGCTGCTATTGGCACGGGGAATCGGTGGGCAACTCTGCCTAATCAGGCTCTTTATAGACCTCGCCAGGTCGGACTCTCATGCTCTGGAAAGGAAGCTTAGGAAAAATCTGTTCCGCGGCATTAGAGTGTTTTAATTGAATTCTAACGACTCCACTAACGCGGGCTGTGAGAGAAGCCTCTCAGGGATGTCAAGACTCATCAGTTACTCTGCTAATTCAGTCCTTGGACTTGTTGAAAGTGGAAAGATGGTGAACTGTGGCCATTTCATACTGTTCAGCCGCCTCTCCCATTATAGAAAGCAACACACTTATGAATCATTCATAATTGGAATCTTCACACAAACACACAGACCCACACCTTTATTTCTTTAATTAAAAATTAAAGTTAACTGGCTATATTGTATCGTGTATCTAATCTGGAGGAACCGGGTTCGATTCTCAGCTCTGCCGCCTGAGCTGTGGAGGCTTATCTGGGGAATTCAGATTAGCCTGTACACTCCCGCACACGCCAGCTGGGTGACCTTGGGCTAGTCACAGCTTCTCGGAGCTCTCTCAGCCCCACCTACCTCAAAGGGTGTTTGTTGTGAGGGGGGAAGGGCAAGGAGATTGTCAGCCCCTTTGAGTCTCTGCAGGAGAGAAAGGGGGGATATAAATCCAAACTCTTCTTCTTCTTCTATATATATTTGTTATTACCTAACAACAGAGGAAAATGGTGTCGCGAAAAAGTATCAGAAATCCGGGAAAGCTACTACAATCTATTAAGCTACGTGGCAATATCTGCAACAGGCAAATAAAGTCCTGCTTTAATAGAGTAAGTCAAAATGTATAGAGCACAGGTGTCAAACTCGCGGCCCTCCAGATGTTATGGACTACAGTTCCCATTATCCCCTGCCAGCATGATGCTGGCAGGGGATAATGGGAACTGTAGTCCATAACATCTGGAGGGCCGCGAGTTTGACACCTATGATATAGAGTGAACATGTGCGCAGTATTATACAGGTTACAAACCATATCCAAAAGGGACAACATCCCACATATCTAGATGCACTTTCGAGGACAAATACACAGTTCTTGTAAGCACAGTCTTAATGCACAAAGGAATCCAAAACACACTCTCCAGGACAGTAATACAATTATAGTCCTTAAATCTTCAAAAGAATCAAAAAGATTCTGGTAATCTGTTTCACAGTGGCTTGACCACTTTGTCAGTGACACATTATTGTTCCTTGCCCATCTATTATTCTGAAAATAAGTTAATAGTATAATGTATCTCATGCATGATAATTGTAAATATGGTATTTTTATGAATAATTAAACATTCCTTGTACAATGAATATAAAGATATTAATTTGCTCAGAAGCCGCAGCACAGATTGTACTCTCTGAGACCAGGGAAAAAGACAGTGAGAAAAAGGTGAGCTCTGTTTTTTTTTGTGTGCAGGTTATCCTTAAAGCTCAATCTTTACCTGGTGTGTGTCTTTTTGAGGGCTCGTGTGCTTATTTTTTGAGAAGCTTGGTGGAGCTTTTGTCTGTGGGGGGGGGGGTTTCCTTTGTTGTTGGCTGTGTGTTTGCCTCAGGCTGTTGAGGGGTGGGGATTCTGTTTAATCACCCAACCATTTTTAATCAACAGCCACTCGCTGCCACTTGCTCTTTGACTTGCTCATAAGCAGCGGCATGCACCATAGGTTCGCGCAGTTTTTACCAATAAGGACCCATCTTCCGAAAGATAGCAAAAAGTGTCTAGGGGCTAAAGTCTTCAATTCTTCGGTCATGGTCTGAACAAGGCTGGGCTATAAAGAAGCAAGACTAACTTGGATTTTTGGTGGTCAAGTAAAGAAGGGGACTTTTGAAAGGCAGGCCCAGAAATCTGTTCTGCAGAATTTAAAACACCTAAATATGGATCATCAAGGAGTTGCTGCTCTCACCTGCAACAGCTGTGGAATGTTTGTTTTTCTGCCAGAGGATACACCTGCAGCAAGTGCAATTTGGTTACTTTGTAAGAAGAGAAGGTACAGCAGCATGAAACACAAGTATCTACACTTCAGCACCTTAAGAAGAACGAGACTTTCCTGAACAGAATGGAGCAGACGGTAGTGGGTGAAGAACACACCGGAGACATTTCTGAAGTGAATGACAGCTCTCAAACAGAGAAGGTGGGCAATTGGAGAAATGTAACCCATAGAAGCGGAAGGACCAGGGAGCATTCTGTGAATTTGAAACTACAGAATTGTTTTGAGGTTCTCTCCCTTCTCGATGAGGAACACACACAGGAGGAATGGACTCAGCTCTCACAGAATGCATAAGTGACATTTCAACCCATGAAATGTCACCTGCAAAACCTCAGAGGAGACATGTAGTGGTGGTAGGGAACTCCCTGCTAAGGGGGACAGAAGCAGCAATTTGCTGGCCTGAGAAGTATTGAGAATGCTAATATTGTCCCCATCTTTAAAAAAAAAAGGGGGGGGGAGACAACTGCTGCCCAGTCAGCCTAACATCTGTACCAGGAAAGATTCTAGACCAGATCATTAAGGACACAGTCTGTAAGCACTTGGAAGGGAATAATGTGATCACTGACAATCAACATGTGTTTCTCAAAAACACGTAATGCCAGTGTAATCTTATTTCTTTTTTTTATAGAGTAACAAACTTTGTAGATGAATGGAATGCTGTGGACATAGTATACCTTGATTTTAGTGAAGCCTTTGACAAGGTGCCCCATGATATTCTTCCAAGTAAGCTGGAAAGATGTGGACTAGACAATGCAACTGTTAGATGGAATTGTAATTGGTTGACTGGCTGAACACAAAGAGTGCTCATCAATGGCTCATTTTCTCCTGGACAGAAGTGAGTAGTGGAGTGTCACAGGGTTCTGTCCAGGGCCCAGTGCTATTCAATATTTTTTATCAATGACTTGGATAATGAAATAGAAGGCATGTTAATCAAATTTGCAGATTATACCAAATTAGGAGGGGTAGCTAATACCCTGCAGGATAGAGGCAGGATTCAAAACGATCTGGACAGATGAGAGCTGGGCCAAATCTAACAAAATGAATCTCAACAGAGATAAATGTAAGATATTCCACTTAGGCATAAAAAATGAAATGCACAGATTTAGGATTGGTGACACCTGACTTGACAACAACACATGTGAAAGGAATCTGGGAGTCTTAGTAGACCACAAACTGAACATGAGTCAGCTGTGTAATGCAGCAGCCAAGAAAGTCAATGCAATTCTGGGATGCATCATTAGGAGTATAGTGTCTAGATCAAGGGATGTAATAGTACTTCTTCTGCATTGGTCAGACCTCACCTGGAATGCTGTGTTCAGTTCTGGGCACTGCAATTCAAGAAAGATATTGACAAGCTGGAACGTGTTCAGAGGAGGGCAACCAAAATGGTAAAAGGTCTGGAATCCATGCCCTATGAAGAGAGACTTAGGGAGCTGAGCATGTTTAGTCTGGAGAAGTGAACATAACATAAGAACATAAGAGCAAGCCAGCTGGATCAGACCAGAGTCCATCTAGTCCAGCTCTCTGCTACTCGCAGTGGCCCACCAGGTGCCTTGGGGAGCTCACATGCAGGATGTGAAAGCAATGGCCTTCTGCGGCTGTTGCTCCCGAGCACCTGGACTGCTAAGGCATTTGCAATCTCAAATCAAAGAGGATCAAGATTGGTAGCCATAAATCGACTTCTCCTCCATAAATCTGAAGTGAAGTTTAAGGGGGGACATGATAACGATGTTTAAAGATCTGAAGGGATGTCATGTTAAAGAGGGAGCAAGCTAGTTTTCTGCTGCTTCAGAGACTAGAACATGGAGTAATGGATTGAAGGTGCAGGAAAAGAGATTCCACCTTCACATTAGGAAGAACTGTTTGACCATGGAATTCACTGCCTCAGAGAGTGGTGCAGTCTCCTTCTTTGGAGGTTTTAAAACAAGGGCTGGATGATCACATGTCAGTGGTGCTTTGATTGTGTTCCTGCATGGCAGGGGGATGGACTCGATGGCCCTTGTGGCGTCTTCCAAATCTATGATTCTATGATTCTAATTTTGTTCTATCACAAAATACAATTCCTATACTATTGCAGCTGTAGCCAGCTGCTTACTTAAATATCTATCTGTTTTCGGGAAAATGTTCTAAGCGTCCCCCTCCTTTCCGATTTGATTGGTTTTCCCATCGGCAGTTCTGTTAAGGCAACAGGCAAGAAGGGAAGGGAGGAAACCATCCAACTCATCCAATTGTGTGATTCTGATGAAAGGTTCACAGATTTTAGAAACAGGAAAGATTGTATTAGATCAGTCTTTTTCAGCCAGGCTAATGCAGTAGAATCAGGAGACAGCTTCATTAAAATATGTTTATTTGCCCTTGACTCACAGGTAACTCTCTAGGGTGGTATTTGTAAGAAGCATGCAGCAGATCCAAATAAGATGACCTTCCCAGGGACATAGTCACAAAGCGCTCTTCAAATTAATCCACCAAAGACAAATTAACTATCTAAATAAATAAACAGGGAGCTCTTTCATAGGCCTTCTCTCGCTTTCCTGAATCATAAGTCTGATTACCCTCAGGGGCCGATCTACAGAAAATGGTGCCCAGGGCAGGAACTGAAATTGTATCCCCCTCCCCAAGGACATAGGTAAGGGGGGGATGGTTTCCTGGGTTCAACCCCCCCAATTAAATGTCCAAAGCACCGACCTCCGTTTCTGTTTTGTTTTTTTGTATTTTTTGTGTTTTTAAGGTTTTTGGCCTGCAGGGAGAGCAGTTTTTAGGCTAGCAGCACCAACATTTCCAGAATTTGTTGGAAGACTCTCCTTATGACACCACCCAGGTTTGGTGAGGTTTGGTTCAGGGGGTCCAAAGTTATGGACTCCCAAAAGGGGTGCTCCCATCCCCCATTGTTTCCACTGGGAGCTAATAGGAGATGGGGACTATACTTTTGAGGGTCCATAACGTTGGATCCCCTGAACCAAACTTCACTAAACCAAGGTGGTATCCTAAGAATCGTCTCCTCCTAATACCACCCAGGTTGGGTGAAGTTTGGTTCAGGGGGTCCAAAGTTATGGACTCCCAAAGGGAGTGCACCCATCCCCCATTGTTTCCAATGGGAGCTAATAGGAGATGGGGGCTATACTTTTGAGGGTACATAACTTTGGACCCCCTGAACCAAACTTCACTAAACTTGGGTGGTATCATCAGGAGAGCCTCCTAAAGATACCCTGAAAGTTTGGTGCTGCTAGCTTAACAATTTCACCCCTGGTAGCAGGCACCCCCCGCAAATTTCCCCAGATTCTCCTTTTAAATCCACCTCCTTTGGCATGGATTTAAAGGGAGAATCTGAAGTTCCCAGTTTAATCACTGAAAGTCCTGCTGTTTCAGGGTCGGGATAATCTACCCCCAAACAGCATCACTTTCAATGTTGTTTTAACTGGGGACCCCAGATTCTCCCTTAAAGGTGGATTAAAAAGGAGAGTCTGGGCTCCCTCGTTTAAACACCATTGAAAGTGATGCTGTTTGGGGGTGGATTCCAGCATCACAGCAGCCGCCCATGGGTGGGGTATGCAAACCTCAGATTTTGCCCCAGGCTCCATTTTCTCTAGCCACGCCTCTACCCAGAGGGGAGGGCAAAAGGGACTGCTGACAGCTGGTAGCCCAGCCAGCGGGGGGGGGGGCAGACAGGGCAGGGGAGTCTGCCATCCCTGACTTCAGAGAGCTGCTTTTATAAGCACTGAGGCTGGGGGGTGGGACTTGGGGAGGCATGGACACACCCCCAGGGGTGGGGGCGGGGACCCTCCCCCTGAACCTACTCCTGCAAAAAATCTATACCGACATCACTGCCCCTCCCCCAAGCAACCAGCTCCCATTTTGAATAACTGTACAATAATATTATCGCAAAGATGGCAAAATAGGACTCCACTGCCTAAGGAAAGCTAAATGAAACCCTTGCCCCATCCACAATATACTTATGCATAAGCCTTAAACAAAAAATGAAACCCAAACACTCCCCCTGCCCCAGCTCCAATACTCCTCAGAGGCCAGACCCCAGCCACAAGCCTAGGCGCGCAGCAGCAAGCCCCCCCTTATGTGCCTCTGTAAAGCTTCAGAGCTGGTATCTTTAAGCACAAGCACAAATCTTGCACCCAAACCCGGCAAGCAGGGAGTGTCCTCCTTCCTCCCCCTATGGGCCTGAGTGGCACCATCACCCCACCCTGGCTCAACTGCTAAAGATTCCTGATTTGACTTACTGCCAACAGCAACCATTCCTGCACAAGTCCACCACAAATATCTCAGAGAACTCCAGCCACCTGCCCCAGAATACACTCACGCTATATAGCAGCAGCCCAGAAAGACCACAACACAGCAGCACAGCAAGTTCAGAGCCAACAGCAAGAGTGAGTGGGTTGTGAGTGCAGGCAGTTTTAACAGCACTGGCTGCCAAGAACTATTCCTCATTGGTGGGGGGGAGATCACATGGGCATCCTTCCTGCCCTTGTCCCCATTCTCAGTCTCTTCCTTGCTCTAAATGTTGCACTACATTAAAGCAGGCTGAAGGGGGGGGGGATGAACTAGCAAAGGGAGGCAAGCAGCAAGGAGACCACTGGGTGCCCCTTCCCTGACCTTGTCCCTGTGCACAGTCTCATCCTGGATGCTCACTAAGAAATGCCAAAAATGCTTCCTTTCAGTTGAATTGTGTTTAACTATGTTCTAGGTGAGTGGCCAGCCCAGGAGGAGACTGGGGGTGAAAACAAGGTCAGGGGAGGGTGGGCAGCTAGTGTGCCTCCAGGCCACTGGTACCCAGGGCAAGAGCCATAGCTGGCCCCACCCATGTTACGCCCCTGCCCTCAAGAGGGAATTATGTGGCATGCACTACAGTCTTCATGAAGCAGACATCTGCAGGAACAGCCTGATGATTTCTCTTTCAGGCCCTGCAAATTGTGTCCCTGAGCTTGTAAATCGATTGTAAAGTCTATCTGCAAGCTTATTTAATATGTGTCGGCTTTAGAGAAGGAACTAGGAGTACGGCAGACAGGCGTCTTTTACAGAGCCAAGATCATTGAACATTAGAATGGCTTTCAATCAATGCATGTCAAGTGCTAATTGCTTTAAGGACATCTTCCTACCTGAAGTCTGAAATTTTAATATTCAGAATGTCTGCGAAAACATAAAAGATGTCACGTCGTAAATTTCTACTCGACTATCCGGGTTGCTTGTCACAGAGTCTTTTTTGAAGGCGTAGCGTGATTCACGCCTATCCTTCTGAAGTCTCAGAAACGTCTCTTGCTATTTATAATGTATATGGCGCTTTTACTTTGTAAAGTGCTTTACCGTGTCTTCCTTGTGAGGGCTCTGGTACTCCAGTTTCCATAAGGTAGTCACTGAACCTGAAATGGGGATGTGTCCAAGGTTTTGGACTTCTCAGTATAAGACCCATCTTTCTGTGCACTGGACAATCCATTCCATCCATTCCATTCCATTGCCTTTACTGGCATCACGCACTGAATGATCACAGAATTACAGATGTTCTGTCGGATTGCCCAGACACACAGTACAGATCCCTTGACTCTTTCATAATGTTTTTGAAGTGGCAGTGAGCCAATGAGGGGAAGGCAGTGAGTGTCTTCATTCTGGGGGTTTAATCACAAGCAAAGGACATTTTGGGTTGCCAACTCCAGTTTAGGAAATTTTTGGAGATTTGAAGACGGTGCCCTGGGGAGTTTGAGGAGGTGAAGATGCTCAGTGGGGTATAATTCCCTGGAGTCCACCTTCCAAAGCTGTATTTCTTCCTGGACAACTGTGGTCTGGAGAGCAGTTGTGATTCTGAAAGAACTCCAAGCCCAGCCTGGAGGTTGGCTGCCCTAACCTCATTTGACTCAGGGACTCAATATCATGTCCAACAAAATACTACGCAGTGGCGTAGTGGCTAAGAGCAGTGGCTAAGAGCAGGTGCACTCTGATCTGGAGGAACCGGGTTTGATTCCCAGCTCTGCGGCTTAAGTTGTGGAGGCTTATCTGGGGAATTCAGATTAGCCTGTACACTCCCACACACGCCAGCTGGGTGACCTTGGGCTAGTCACAGCTTTCAGAGCTCTCTCAGCCCTACCTACCTCACAGGGGGTTTGTTGTGAGGGGGGAAGGGCAAGGAGATTGTAAGCCCCTTTGAGTCTCCTATAGGAGAGAAAGGGGGGATATAAATCCAAACTCCTCCTCCTCCTCCTCCTCCTCCTCCTCCTCCTCCTCCTCCTCTTCTTCTTCTTCTTCTTCTTCTTCTTCTTCTTCTTCTTCTTCTTCTTCTTCTTCTTCTTCTTCTTCTTCTTCTTCTTCTTCTTCTTCTTCTTCTTCTCTCATAATTATACCAAATACAGCTTGTGGGTGGGACATAGAGAATATACTTGCCTGCAGAAATGGATAGGTAAGGTAATGTTGGCTGAGGGGGCTGATCCCTAACAGGCAAGGGAACATTCACAGAAGGCAAAAAAAGCAACCATCCATTAACCATAGTAACAAGCAGTTTGACATGCTAGATGTCTTCAAACACCCATCGTTTTTTAGATTGTGTCCTGTTTGCCAGCCAGAAACATGATGCCGGTATATCAATGAACTGTTCATTTGTTCACCAACCAGTTTGTGGCTTTTTGCAGAAGGCTTCACCTAATTGCTTCCTAGGAGTGTAGCGCAGGGGAGATGGCTTTTTATGCATGCGCGTTCTCACGCAGTCCAAACGAGCTCTACTCTCCCTTCCTCGCCTGTATTGCTTCTCTGATCAGCAGGCAATTGAACAGACACAGAGCATAGAACTCAATCATAAACACTGTTTAAAAAACTGCTAACCTTCTCTGTTAATCTAAATCAGTTTTTGTCTAATGGCTAGAACCAGCAGCATTTTTAGGTGCCTACAGCTTTGGGGGCGAAAGGGTATGCATCTGTTTGGATGTACTAAACACCCCCAGTGATCAGATCACTTCTGATGGCATTAGCAAGCATTTTTTTTTTTAAAAAAACAGGCGTTTTGCAGTACCAAGTTTGGAAAGGTTTATGCCTACCTCACGTATCTGGTTGCTAAGTTGCCTGCCATGGTGAGCAACCTCTCATCTTCCATCACTTGCTGGAGCAAAAATGGTGAGGAACTAGGATTGAAAACTCTGGGTTTGGGAATTCCTGAAGATAAAGCATAGAAAGAGCAGAGTTTGGGAGGAAGGACCTCTGTGTGGTTAAATTGTTGTAGAGTCCACTCTTCAGAGCAGCCATTTTCTCCAGAGGAAAAGAGTTCCTCTGGAGATCATTTATAATTCCAGGAAATCTCCTGGGTCTACCTGGCGGTTGGCTACCCTATGGTAGCCAACAACTGACATTGTTCAGTGCTGTGACATCACTTCTGGTTGGTTTCCATGGGTAGACTTGCCAGGTTGCATGGCCTGGCAACTGGTGGGACATGGGGCAGGCAGGTACTTACTGCAGGGGGTGGGGGCAGCAATAGTGAAGAGGTCACTTCTGGCTTGGCTCAGAAGGGCTGGCATGGTTCCTGGGGAAAAACTCTAGGACTCATTAAGAACATAAGAACATAAGAACTAGCCTGCTGGATCAGACCAGAGTCCATCTAGTCCAGCATTCTGCTACTCGCAGTGGCCCACCAGGTGCCTTTGGGAGCTCACATGCAGGATGTGAAAGCAATGGCCTTCTGCTGCTGCTGCTCCTGAGCACCTGGTCTGCTAAGGCATTTGCAATCTCAGATCAAGGAGGATCAAAATCTCCATAGAAAAATCACTCCAGAAATTATTATTGCCCAGCAATGACAATCATTATTGTATGGCAATGACTATTTATGAATCACCCTCCATTTTACCAACCTGAGCATCAGCGGACAGCTTCTAAAATTGCCAGGAGTTTGCCAGCCATTAATGGACTTGTGGCTAGCCTAACCATGGGTTCATATACAACCAGAAGTGGCACGGGTTGTAAAACACTGATCCCTATGATCTCAGCTTCCCCATGCTCCCGTGGGTTGAGTTAAAAAGTCATGCAAACTTTGAATAAACACAGTCTTTCTGGGGGAAAGCCGACAGGAGCTGAGGTGACTTCGGTTCGGAATACAGAGTCCATGGGGATGCAGACAGAGAAGGAGGTTTTTTTAAATCAACCACATACAAGTGAAGAGCACAGCAATGTGATAAGTGATAGTGTCTACAAAAGGCTAGAGGGCAAAACACATAAATCCCAGGTTAGGGACAGAGACAGAGTATACAAGTGTCTCTATGCTAATAGTAGAAGCATTCGACCTAAAATGGGGGAGCTGGAGTACAGAGTTTTGAAGGAGGACATTGATATAGTGGGCATCACAGAGACATTGTGTAATGAGTAGAACAAGTGGGATGCTTTTATTCTATGTTACAGGCTCTACAGGAAGGATAGTACAGGTTTTATTGGGGGTGGAGTGGCCCTCTACATCAAAGAGATCATAGTGCCTACATAAAATTGACAATGGGAGCTGATTCTCCTACAGAAGCACTGTGGATATCAATACCAGGTGTGAAGCATAGTTTAACATTAGGAATATATTATCGTCCTGACCAAAGCGCACAAGAGGATTCTGAGATGGAAAAAGAAATTAGAAAATGCGCAAAATGTCGCGGGTAATGGGCGCATTTTAACTATCCCCATATAAACTGGAAAAATGCATGTTCAGGCTCATAGTAAGGAGAGAACATTCCTGGATATGCTAAATGATCGCCGTGGCTTAGAGCAGATGCCGTAGAACCAACCAGGGGAGATGTGTGATCCTAGATCTAATTCTATGTGGGACCCAGGACCTGGTGCGGGAAGTCAGTGTTGTTGAGCCGAGAACAGCTGCAATTACAATGCTGTCAGATCTACAGTATCTCTGCATGCTTAACAAGTGACAACCATTAATGTAGCTACATTTGCCTTCAGAAAGGGAACTCAAAGATGAGGGGGGATAGTGCGCAGGAAGCTGAAAGGAAAAAATCAAGAGAGTCAAAAATGTCCAAGATGCTTGGAGGTTATTTAAAAACACAGTCACAAAAGCTCAGCTGGAATGTGTTCCAAGCAGGTTAGGAAAGGCAGCTACCAGTCTAAAAAGAAAGCCACCATGGTTAACAAGGGACGCGAGGAAATTATTAGGAAAAAAAATATGTCTTTTAGAAAATGGAAGTCCAACTTAACTGATAAAGAATACCAGAGAGAACAATACCGGTGGCAAAAGAGAAGCAAGTTAGCTGTAAGGGAGGCAAAAAAGGATTATGAGGAACACATGGCTGTGAACATCAAAACCAAAGCAACAAACAGTTCTTCAAGTACATCAAAAGTATAGAAGCCAGCAAGGGAAGCGGTAGGCCCGTTAGATGACAAAGGAACAAAGGGTGTGCTAAAAGATGACAGGGAGATTGCAGAGAAGCTGAATGACCTCTTTGCATCTGTCTTCACCCAAGAGGAGGTGAGGAAAATTCTTGCACCTGAGCCAAGCTTCTTAGGAGGCTTAATCCGAGGAACTAACAAAGATAGTGGTATTGGCGAAGAAGTTCTGGCAGCCATTGATAAACTAAATGTTACCAAATCCTCTGGCCCAGATTGCATTCACCCAAGAGTTCTTAAATATTCAAGCTACGAAATTGTTGATCGTCTCACTTTATTATGCCTCTTAACCTTGAAATCAGGCTCCATCCCTGAAGACTGGAAGATGGCCAATGTCACACCAATCTTTAAGAAAGGATCTAGGGGGGACCCCGGGAAATTACAGGCCAGTCAGTTTGACATCTGTTCCTGGTAAATTAGTAGAATCTGTCATTAAAGATAAAATTATAAAACATGTAGAAAAGCAAGACCCAAGGAGAAAGAGTCAGCTTGGCTTTTGCAGAGGCAAATCCTGTCTTACAAACTTACTAGAGTTCTTTGAGGGTGTAAACAGGCATGTGGATAAGGGGGGAATGAGTGGACATTGTCTACTTGGATTTCCAAAAGGCTTTTGACAAAGTTCCTCACCAGAGACTATTGAGAAAACTCAGCAATGAAGGAATAAGAGGGGAAGTCCTCCTATGGATTAAAAACTGGTTGAGAAACAGGAAACAAAGAGTGGGTGTAAATGGGAAGTTCTCAACAAATGGAGAGATGTAGGGAGTGGTGTCCATGATCCCAGTATAGGGACCAGTGCTCTTTAACCTATTCATAAATGACCCGGAAGTAGGGGTGGGTAGCGTGCAGGCCAAGTTTGCAGATGATACCAAATTATGTAGGGTGGTGAGAACCACAAAGCGATTGGCGAGGAGCTCCAAGCGGACCTCGATAAATTCAAGTGAGTGGGCTAAGAAATGGCAAATGCAGTTCAATGTAGCAAAATGCAAAAGTGATGCACATAGCAAAAAACAATCAAACCTTCACATACATGCTACAGGGGTCAGTGCTATCAGTCACAGACCAGGAAAGGGATTTGGGCGTCTTAGTTGATAGTTCCATGGGAATGTCACCTCAATGTATGGCAGCTGTGAAAAAGGCAAACTCTATGCTGGGGATAATTAGGAAAGGAATTGAGAATAAAACTGCAAAGATTGCCGCTGCCCTTATATAAAGCTGTGGTGCGACCGCGACTTGGAGTACTGTGTTCAGTTCTGGTCAGCCACATCTCAAAAAGGATATTGAAGAGATAGAAAAAGTGCAGAGAAGGCCAATTTAGGATGATTGAGGGACTGCAGCACCTTCCTTATGAGGAAAGGCTGCAGCGTTTGGGACTCTTTAGTTTGGAGAGGAGACGTCTGAGGGGGGATATGATTGAAGTCTATAAAATTATGCATGGGGTAGAAAATGTTGACAGAGAGAAATTTTTCTCTCTTTCTCACAATACTAGAACCAGGGGGCATTCATTGAAAATGCTGGGGGGAAGAATTAAAACTAATAAAAGGAAACACTTCTTCACGCAACGTGTGATTGGTGTTTGGAATATGCTGCCACAGGAGGTGGTGATGGCCACTAACCTGGATAGCTTTAGCGCCTGGACAGATTTATGGAGGAGAAGTCGATTTATGGCTACCAATCTTGATCCTCTTTGATCTGAGATTGCAAATGCCTTAACAGTCCAGGTGCTCGGGAGCAACAGCCACAGAAGGCCATTGCTTTCACATCCTACATGTGAACTCCCAAAGGCACCTGGTGGGCCACTGCGAGTAGCAGAGAGCTGGACTAGATGGACTCTGGTCTGATCCAGCTGGCTTGTTCTTATGTTCTTAGTCACTTTCCAAGTTCTTCATTGTCACTATAAAAACCTGAATCTGTACAACCTTGGACTACCTTTGAAAACGTCTCTCCCTCTGCTTAACATCTCTGTCCCCTACATATACCGAGCCCATGTTTCCTTTATTACTACTTCACTTGTTTCCTTCTACCTCGATTTTAAAGGCCGGCGCTTGCAACACCACAGATTTCTTCACTGAGCCTCCGTATCTTTTCTCATTTTTTTTCAAAAAAGAAATCCCTTGTATAAATTGATTAATGTGGCAGCAATCCTGTTAAAAGCAACTTCGCTCTCTAGAAGGAGCTTACGGTTCCAAAGGACATCACTCTATTATAATGTCACGGTGGTAATGCTTCTAACCCATCACCTTCTAATCATCTAATAATTGTAAGTGATGGGAATACAAGAACGAGGTAGTTAAGCAATAGCATGCAATGGGCATTGGATTTCTGGGCGATTATTGTATGCCTCTGGGGGAAGGGGTGTGTGGGGAGTAGCAGCAGGCCAAAGAGATGAGCACTTTAACCACCCTGGGCTTTCTCTAATTGTCCTGAAATGCACAGCTTGTCATTTCATATTGATGTGATGCGTGTATTAGAGAAGTAAAAGTGATATTTGTATCTCAAGAGGACTTGTAATATATGGATCTTCTCCCGTCCGCTGTCCAGAAGATCTTTTGGGGGGGAGCGAGGGAGGGGGAGGAGAAGAAATCCTGCATTTTATCCTTGTAATTATAAAAAGTAATTTGTACTTTAATTAACATCTCCCCCCTCCCCTTCCCCCTGCTGTAAACAACTGCACATTCTGCAACTAACAATGTGTTATTGGTTGGGAATTGATTTTGGTATCACATGTTGTCATTTGTCAAAAAAAGAAAAGAAACCCTCCAGTGGTACTAAGCCGTCTGACATTAGAACAGCTGGCAATATCACTTTTGTTAATGTCTTTAACAGCATTTTTAACAAAACAGCAGATGCTCTTTCCAAAAGCCATTTTTGTCTTCCAGTCAAATGTGTGGATTTGGTGTGCTGGCCTCCATTGAAGCAGCGCCTACTCAGGAGGGGGATCGGCCTGCGCGCAGGGTGCATGTTTTTGAGAGTAGCCCAAGTTCCCTAAACATTGAGCAGATTTAAAACAGTTGCTCCCGCCTGACAGTCTTGCTTCTGTGGCAAGAACCTTCCAGTACAGAATGGAAACAACCTGTCCCTTCCAATTGTAGGCCATCTGAGCTTACAGCCACTCGAAGTTTTCAGCAGCTGTCAAGAGAATGTGAGTTTCCTTATCACTATCACGAGCATCCAATGCAAGTCGATCTATGCTGTGTTTCATCCCCAGGACTCAATCTGGCAAAGATTTATGTAAGCGCTGAAAAGGAGTCACTGGGAATAAGCTGGCTGATGTCACCAGAGCAACATAATATAACTGCTCTCCTGGAAAAAAAAAACCCCGAAAGAAGACTTTATGGGACATCCATTAACTTTGACTTTTTTTGTTTGGAAAGAAAACTAAGCACTCACAAGAAAACTCCCCAACTAGCTCAGTTTTTCTTCCCGCAGCTTCTTTGGGCTTCATTTCTTTGAACCTTCTTGTACTGTCGAAGTAGCTTGTGAGGTATTCGTGACATGTCATGAGGCAGGCAAGATCTCAGCCCAGTAGCACCTGAAAGACCAGCAAGATTCCCTCAGAATAAGCTTTTGAGAGTCAAAGCTTTCTTCATCAGATAAAAAAGGAACTTTGACTCTCAAATGTTTTTGCCCTGGAAGTCTTGTTGGCCTTTAAGTTGCCTTGAATCTTGCGTTTCTACTTCAGACCGACACGTCTACCCACCTGAGACTATAATTGGAATCATGGCTGCCTGTTTATTTGGATTTAAATTGTTTAGAGAATGGCTTGTCAATAGCCACAGAAATGAAACATTTGTGCACTGTGCAGAGGCAGGGTATCTCTGAGCACTGATAGTTGGAGGTCAGAAATAAGAAGGGCATTTTGGGCTCTGTGCCCAAGATGTCCATTTTCTGGGAGCGTTTCCCCACTCACCTGCTGCTGCGCACTACTCTCCCCAAGTAGTGCGGGGTCCCCCGGCACTCCCCATTACAGAGGCGGCGCTAACAAGCGAGTCAGCCTCGAGCTACTGCCGGCTGTCGCTACCCCTAGTGCGCGATATCTCTGCCCTCCCTTTTGAAACAGCACCTTTTGATGTGACCTGGGTGAGTGGTTGCTGCGCGCTACTCCCAGTCCGTGTCATTTCTGACGCATGGGGAAGCCCAGGCATGCGTCAGAAATGACACAGACTGGGAGTAGCGCAGCAACCACTCACCCAGGTAAGTGGGGAAACGACCTGGGTTATCTTGCTGACCACTGTGAGAAGCAGAATTCCGGATTGGGGGGGCATTGCTCTGACCTGCTGTCATGTCCCCAGATACTTCCCCTGTTCAAAGCTGATTGCTACTTAATCACAGCTACTGTTCATTTGAGCTTCTGAAAAGCCAGTGATTTTCTTAGAGATTCCTTATTTTTGCTTCCTCGTCCCATAATTCCAGAGTTGCGGGACTGGAAGGTGCCCACACTGGCCTCTGGAATAGTTCTAAGAGCAACTTTGATGAATTAATAATGCGCCGCTAGCTTTTAAACAATGTTATTTTTATTTTTATGCAGGGGGACCGCTCCTTTTTCTGCAAGTGTTACTAGGCAACAATTAAGAAGAACTCTCCAGAGGGGGGTTTTTTTCCAAAGAAAAAAAACCCTGTGCTTTACTGCACGGGTACACAACTTGTGTGGATGTTTTATTTATTAACTCTTTCATTTAATGCTCAGATTCTGCGGGGTGGGGTGGGGAAGAAAGATAATGAACAAGTGGGGACTCAAAGTGTCTGTTTAGCTGAGGCTTGCTGTCTTTGCCTCTTTATTGCATAGATTCAAGATATAACATAGTAGCTTGCACAATGCATAATGAATCTATTTAGGAAAGGTATGCGTATTTTTCCAGGTTGTAGCCCTTGGTGTGCGAGCCAGATGTGACTTACAAGTGCTGTACTGTTTATTTCTGATTTGGGCAATCTGAAAGAAGAGGTTTGCCTAATTTCAAAACTCCTGCAGGGGTGGCAGTAGAGAGCTGCATCAAACTCCATGCATTCCTGCTTCTTCTGATAGTGTTCGGGCTTCTGCATATCAAGAAGACTGAGAGGCTGTTACCTCAGGGTTACTTCATTCTTAAGCAACATGACGAGACACAAAGTTGTCATTTGCTCAGTCAGAACATCGATCTGTCAAGCAGTTGCCAGACTCAGTTGTTACGACGGGCAATGTCCCACCTCAGTTTCGCTGTCCCTGCTACTTACTGTTTGAGTGAGTGGGGAGATAGGACAACATTTGTCATGTAGGTGTTGATGTCACTGCCTGGCTAAGACCCAGACATGATGTAACCATCCAGGACTGAAAGCAGTTCTGGAGCTCCCAGACTCATTTACTTCAGGAAAGCCAGGCCAAAAGCCCAGGACCAGAGTTAGTTAAGATGCTGTAGGGCTGGCTGAGGGTGGAGGGAGGTGACAGACCAGTGGAAGACTGGGAAGAGGGCTTCTTTCTGGGAGCCAGGGGAAAAGACTTCCTTCATCCAGCATCACAGGTGTCAGGCTGGGGGAAATCAGTGAGACACTAAAGCCCAAGCAGAACAGGGCCAGAGCAGGTGGCAGAGATGCCCACAGACACTCACAAAGTAGGATTTCCCCAGTCTCTATGGATTCTAGAGTTTTGGATTAAAAACTGGTTGAGGAACAGGAAGCAAAGGGTGGGTGTAAATGGGAAGTTCTCGCACTGGAGAGATGTAGGGAGTGGGTGTCCCCCAAGGATCCGTTTTGGGACCAGTGCTCTTTAACCTACTCATAAATGACCTGGAAGTAGGGGTGAGTAGCGTGGTGGCCAAGTTTGTGGATGATACCAAATTATGTAGGGTGGTGAGAACCACAAAGGATTGCGAAGAGCTCCAAGCAGACCTTGATAAATTAGGTGAGTGGGCTAAGAAATGGCAAATGCAGTTCAATGTAGCAACACGTAAAGTGATGCACATAGGGGCAAAAAATCCAAACTTCACATACACGCTACAGGGGTCAGTGCTATCAGTCACAGACCAGGAAAGGGATTTGGGCGGCTTAGTTGATAGTTCCATGGGAATGTCAACTCAATGCATGGCAGCTGTGAAAAAGGCAAACTCTATGCTGGGGATAATTAGGAAAGGAATTGATAATAAAACTGCAAAGATTGTCATGCCCTTATATAAAGCAGTGGTGCGACCGCACTTGGAGTACTGTGTCCAGTTCTGGTCACCACATCTCAAAAAGGATATTGAAGAGATAGAAAAAGTGCAGAGGAGAGCAATGAGGATTTTTGAGGGACTGGAGCACCTTCCTTATGAGGAGAGGCTGCAGCGTTTGGGACTCTTTAGTTTGGAGAGGAGACGTCTGAGCGGGGATATGATTGAAGTCTATAAAATTATGCATGGGGAAGAAAATGTTGACAGAGAGACATTTTTCTCTCTTTCTCACAATACTAGAACCAGGGGACATTCATTGAAAATGCTGGGGGGAAGAATTAGGACTAATAAAAGGAAACACTTCTTCACGCAACGTGTGATTGGTGTTTGGAATATGCTGCCACAGGAGGTGGTGATGGCCACTAACCTGGATAGCTTTAAAAAGGGCTTGGACAGATTTATGGAGGAGAAGTCAATCTATGGCTACCAATCTTGATCCTCCTTGATCTGAGATTGCAAATGCCTTAGTAGACCAGGTGCTCAGGAGCAACAGCAGCAGCAGGCCATTGCTTTCACCTCCTGCATGTGAGCTCCCAAAGGCACCTGGTGGGCCACTGCGAGTAGCAGAGAGCTGGACTAGATGGACTCTGGTCTGATCCAGCTGGCTTGCTCTTATGGTCGTCGTCGTCGTCGTCTTCTTCTTCTTCTTCTTCTCCTTCTCCTTCTCCTTCTCCTTCTCCTTCTCCTTCTCCTTCTCCTTCTCCTCCTCTTCCTCCTCCTGCTTCTGCTTCTGCTGCTGCGTGCCAGTCAGCATCTGGCGTCTCTAGGTTCAGATTAGGAGTATGACTGGATCCTAACTTTAACAAAAATTATCTTCCACTTCTAAACTCACCTGTACCATTTTATTTAAACGTAGACAGAATAAACAATGAAGTCAACATGCTTAATAAAACAATGGGCTGTGAGATTTATTCAATTCGTCTTTTTGCTGAACTTTAAACAATAGTGTCAACCTATTTTTCTTAATCTCAACAAACACAAAACATCCGAAGCGGCAAAATTTGCAGTCTTAAACATCCTTTGTGTAGTAGGATTATTAATAAAAGGTGTCAGCCATCTTTGAATAAATACGGGTGAGGCAGGGATGAAGAAATACAAAAGATTTTAGTAGGTAGAAAGAATCCTGAATGAAGTGTTAATTATTTTTTTGGAATAGCAATAGGAGAAAAGCAGACAAGCAGAACAGGAAAAGGCTGATGAAATTTGCACTGTAATAAATAATTCTTCATCTGAATGTGTGGGAAAGAAACACAAAAATTATGATGCTTTTCTTCGTTTGGAAATACTTTGATGGTAAATGGAGTTTTGATGGGAACTTATTAATCTAATGTAGATGTCCTATACACAGTGGTGGTGAACCTTTGGCACTCCAGATGTTATGGACTACAATTCCCATCAGCCCTTGCCAGTAGGGCCAATTCACCATGCTGGCAGGGGCTGATGGGAATTGTAGTCCATAACATCTGGAGTGCCAAATGTTCGCCACCATGGTCCTATAAGCAGTTATTATTTTCCAAGAACAAGATTATTTGGTAGACATCTTTGTTCATGAGCAGAGACATATCTAGGGAAAATGGAGCCTGGGGGAAAAAATCTGAGTTTTCCACCCCCCGATCCCCTGGGCTACATTTTCCCTAGATTTTGTCTTGGCCTCCATTTTCTTTAGATACACCTCTGATGGATGGTTGCTCACCTGTACTGACCTTGTCCTGCTCGGCTTGCCTGGGCAAGGGTGGCAGGCTGGGCGCCACTCCCAGCAGCCTCATCTTGCAGGGGCTCCTCCTGCCCAGGATGCTATCGATACAGTAGTAGGAGAGCAAAGTTGGAGTTTTACTTTTGCAGTTGGCCCACTTGGAGCAGCTCTCCTCTAGCAGGCTCGAGTGGGACCAGCACCCCTCCCCTGCCAGGCAGACAGGCAGGCAGTGCCTCACTTGGACCGGCCCCCTCCGCCTGCCACAACCCCAGGACCAAGTGCAGGCTCTGAGCCGCAATAGCCTGGCTCTTGATTCCCTCTCCTCCACATGCTGGGAGCTGTCTGCTGATTGGCTCTCACTAACCTGGAATCAGAAGGTGGGGTGGGGAACGGTACCGCCGGGGCACCCTTGGCTGGGGCACCCTTTGCTGGACAGCCCTCTCACTTCCTGGGACTGTCAGATAGGAAGGTCATCTTGGGCCACCATCTTTCTGGAGAAAGGCACCAGCCTCCCCACCTATCAGTACTCCTCCCTGAGAGACCAGCCAGTGTAATCTGGATGACAACGAATTGCAAGAATGCAGGTGGCAGACACAGCCCAGACTAGTGGGAGGGGGCAATTTTCTGCCCCCCCGTATGACCAAATTGTGGCCGGCCAGGGACATATGACCCCATATGTCCCCATGGGTGGTACGGCCTGTTCATGAGTGTTGCATTATGGGAAGCCTTTCCTAAGTGATGCATGCAGGTAGACTGAAAGGTTGAAACTCAAGCTATTGGCTGTCTTCTCAGGGACAAGCTTAAAGTAGAAACTAATTAACTAAAACTTCTGGTGTCCTTTTACCGCTGTGCTATGGAGAGTGTCCTAACCTACTGCATCTGTGTATGGTTCTCCAGTTGCACAGTGGCGAATAGGAAGGCGCTCCAAAGGGTGATCACTACTGCACAAAGGATTATCGGCTGCCCTCTTCCCTCCTTGGAAGAAATCTATAATTCCCGAAGCCTAAATAAAGCCCAAAATATTCTGAGGGACCCGTCTCATCCAGCACACTCTCTTTTTAAACTGTTAGCATCTGGCAGACGATACAGGGCCCTCAGAACTAGGACAAAGAGGCTTAGAGACAGCTTCTACTCTAGAGCTGTGGCTATGCTAAACTCCGCTGCTTCATATTGATGTATTTGGGGCTGTGTAGGGATGGGTGGAGGAAGGGGAAAGTGAGGATGATGTATGAGTCTGAAATTGTGTGCATCGAGGAATGCTGCTGTAAATTTCATTGTGCGTGCACAATGACAATAAAATGCTTATGCTTATGCTTATGCTTATGCTTATAATTGGGAAAGCTAAAGGCTGGATGGAGTCTGCTGGGATGCTTCTGAAGTTCATCATACTTGCAAAGCAGCCTCAGAAAGTAAAAAAAGCTAGCATCTTTTTATCTGCTTGAAGCAGTGTACAAAGTCATGCTTTTCTCATTTTATCTGGACCACATCATTTGTCAGGTAATGTAGACTGGCTCCAGGTCAATTAGGCCGGAAATGACATGGCAGAATGGAGATTTGAAAGTAGGTTCCCTCTGGTCCTCATCCAGTTCTCTAACCACTATGCCACACTGTACTCATAGGCTGAAAGAACAATCAAATCTCAAATTCTAAACAGCTTCAAACTGAAATGCACAATGGGCGAGATGGGAAACAACCCTCCCTCCAAGCAAAAATGCAACATGCAAGGTATTTGAGTTATTGTCCACACACCCAGAAGTTGGATTATTAACGATCCCAGAAGATGGATTATTAATAGCTGATCTGCACATTTCCCTGTTTTGTTTTTTTGTTTTAGTGCTGGTTAGGGTAGAGGCAGTCCAACTGGCTGCCAGCATTTCTGGGCAATACCACCCTGGCTGGAAACTCAGTTAGCATTGCTTCCAGCTTTATATTGTCAAAGGCTCTTATGGCCAACTAGCCACTGTGGGTTTTCTGGACTGAGCGGTAGGTTTTGCTGTGGACATTTTGCCAACCACATTTTGTGAACAAAACATTAGGAGCTAAAACTACTAGATCATGGCTACACAGCCTGGAAAGCCCATAAGCTTTGTTTATCCAGCTTTGTTTATCCTAGCTTGTTCAGAAATCTATGTGAGAGGTCCCAAGTTTAATCTACCAACTCCCGCAACACCCCCCAAAAAGCAACTAAGGGTTTGGCTGACCTTGCTGAGCACCTGGGAATCCCATCTTGACTCCCTGCCCCAGCTGCATATCTAATAATTAGCTAACTTGAGAAAAAATCCCATCATTTTATCATGCCTCTTGGTGTTCCCCAGTTATCCCTAAATATATGCTATTTGCCTGCAGTATTCCTGTTACCTAGATCCTAGCTTGCCAGAAGGCCAGTGGTGGGATCCAAAATTTTTAGTAACAGGTTCCCATGGTGGTGGGATTCAAACTGTGGCGTAGGACCAATGGGGCTGGGCAGGGCACGACGGGGGTGTGGCCGGGCATTCCGAAGGCGGGGCATTCTTGGGCAGGGTTGTGGCAAGGACGCAGCCACTGCGCCGGTCCTTGGGCAGGAAATGAATGCACACAGGCGCAGGCTGCCACGCACTCCGGTGCACCTCCTGCTAGACTGCTTCAAGTTATGCGCGCTACTGCTGAGAGGAGGGACGTAACTAAGGCAAAAATCACATGACAACATCACCAATTAGTAACCCCCTCTCGGCACACACAAATAATTAGTAACCTACTCTCGGGAACCTGTGAGAACCTGCTGGATCACACCTCTGCAGAAGACCCATTCAGTACTCACAATGACAATCCAGTGAATAGAGACTCCTTTGAGGACTGTTGGAAAGAAGTCCAACTTATCTGTGTTTATGATTAATCTCTCGTTATAAGAATAGGATAGATGGATAGATGTAGGGCCCTGACCTGGATGACCCAGGCTAGCCTAATCTCATCAGATTTCAGAAGCTGAAAGGGTTTGGCCTTCATTGGTACTTGGATACAGCATTCCTCGTATGCTGTGTGTGTACATGGCCATGTGGCTATCGTTCTGGTGCCACACAGATAAGGGGCTCCCTGGCAGGGGGAGCTCTCCCAGGTGGCTCAGTTCCGCACAGTGTTTTTGGACTGCTGCATAGCAATGAGGAATGCTCAGAGGGACCATTGCTTGGATGGGAGACCACCAAGGAACACCAGTGTCATTATACAGAGGCAGGCAAAGGCAAGCCACCTCCAAAGGTCTATCCCTTTGGAAACCCTTCTGGGTCACCATAGGTCAGCTATGACTTGATGGCAAAACAGTAGCCTCAGATGAAGCTGATGAAACTCACTTATTTTACCTCTTCTTATCGGTGTGGTTGCGTGAGGCTTTGGTCCCTGCCCTACTGCACTGGTGCCTTGTGATCTGTTACAAATAAGGACACAGTCAATGACACCTCTTAGCCCATGTAGCTGGGAATGACGTTTTGGTGTGCAAGCAGTTCCTATTCTGTAAAGCCTGGCCCTCCCAAGTCAACTGGCCACGTGGGTAATATTTTGCAGTGATTTCAATAATTGCTGCAGCACTATTGCTATTTCAATAACAAATAATCAAGGCAATGAATGGAGTATTTCTGACACATTGGTACATGTGTCCCATATGTTCCGAATAGGCTGCTGCATTCTGCAATGGCGGAGTTGCTGGAAGTCCCTGGCCCTTCAATGACGCAGCTGGCCTCTACCCGGGCCAAGGCCTTTACAGCCCTGGCCCCTGCCTGGCGGAATGCTCTTCCTCCAGCTGTCCAGGCCCTGCGGGACCTTGGCGAGTTCCGCAGGGCCTGTAAGACCGAGCTGTTCCACCCGGCTTTTGGTGAGGCTGGCAGCGGATTGGTTGTTCCCTTGTGAGGCCCTGCCATGGTTTTGTCATCTCTGGCAGTGCCCCCTCTGGTTTCATCTTTGGGCGCTGCCAGTCCCTCCCAGCCTTAAGGCCGGCCTTAAGACCGGGTGCCACCAATATGGTTAGTCTGTTATTATTGGAATTAATGCTGCATGTTGAACTTTAAATGTTTTTAGATGTTTTTAAGTAATTTATTGGTTTTTATTGTATTGTGAACCGCCTAGAGCACAGGTGTCAAACTCGCAGCCCTCCAGATGTTATGGACTTCAGTTCCCATCATTCCCTGCCATGCTGGCAGGGGATGATGGGAACTGTAGTCCACAACATCTGGAGGGTCGTGAGTTTGATAGCTATGGCCTAGAGCCCTTTGGGGATGAGGCGGTCTACAAAATCTAATAAATAAAATTAAAAAAAACGGTGGCCAAGTGAACCATATCTCTGATCATCTGGAAGTGCTGGAGTCTCCTGTAAAGGCTATAAACTGAAGGGAGGCCAAGGTCTCTTTTTGAATGCTTTCTGCACTTCTTGTGCTAACAGTAGGAACATGCCTTTGCCCTAAAAGCAAAGCGTTTGCTTTTCTTCCTTTTCAGGTTCTTAAGTTTGACTTGATCATGAGTTGAAGATCAGGCCAACCCAAATGCACAATGCTGTTGCCAGGGACACAGAGAACATGGAGGAGATGGTGTCTAAAAATACATTCATTTCAGAACATCATTTACTCAAAGAGTTTCGGAAGAAAAGCTGAGAGAGGAAATCAAAACCATCTCTCTGCCCCCCCTCCCCCAACCTCAGGCCCCAGTGCCCTAGCTAATTGGTGGAAAGAAAAACTGTTTGATCAGCTGAGTTGAGATATGCAAGCAAAAGCAAAGAAAAAGTATTGCCTCAGAGCCCAATAATTCCGAAGACAGAAACTTTACTGGCAGTGAAATGTCAATCGGCCTTTTATAATCAGGGTGCCAAACATTATATTTTGGTAACGGCTTGACTCCTGCACCGTTGAACTTGCAAAGAGGGGTCACCAAATTCTGCCGATTTTCATACCTTGCCGGGAGGAGTATAAAATATTCAACATTTAAATGATCAAATAACAAGAATTCATTTACAGTCTGTATATTGCCAGAGAAGTTTAAAACGGTAAACTTTTTTGGGGAAGGAACGGGCAGGCAGAGCTCCTAAACACAACGATGCAAATACCTCTGAGTTTTCCAATCAAGCAGAAATGCAGCCTTTCTCACTTCACAGTGTCTAGTAGCATAACCAGGATGGCCAGCTGTGGCTTTCTTTTGTTATTGTTTTCACAAGGCTTCCAAACCGGTTCTGTAAGGGAGCAGTTATGTCCCATTTGTGGATTTAAAGGGGGAAAAAATCCCCAAACAAACAGTGGGGTCGCAAGGTTTGGTCCATGAAAATTGTGAACTCAGCTCTCCCAGGCCTCAGCCTACATCTGGATTTTCCCCGTCCCTTCTGATGAAGCACAGTTCTTCAGAAGTTGCCATGGAAACGCGAGCCACTGGGATCTGTGCATCATATATGGAAGCCCTAAATCAGATACTGCTTTCATATATGATTCAGTTTAGCTTTTTCAAAAAGACTTTGTGCGGAAAGAGGGCCATTGTAGCAGCTGTCAAACTTTTTCCCCCCCAAAAGAACATATATGCCTCTTTGTGCTGGATTTGTTATGCCAGAGAGAGAGAGAGAGAGAGAGAGAGAGAGAGAGAGAGAGAGAGAGCCTGACCCAACCTACCCTGTCCACAACTTTATTCTCACAATTACTGGCACAATTTTGAATCTTCAGAAAACATATTAAGACATATTAAGACATAGCCTAAAGGTCGCCCTAATGCATACTGCTGACTAACACATCATCTCTTTTAGCTCAACTGATCTGAGTGATTGAGGAGGAGAGTAAGCTTTGTTGTTGTTCAGGCAGTGTGATCTTATTGCGTAAATATAAGCCCTGCTAAATTTAATGGAAGCTAAGGAAGCCTGCCTGGGATTTGAGTTGTAGCCAACTAAAGTCTGCATTCAGTGTAGGGGTGAGGACAATGTTGTCCTCCTTCCTCCTTCCTCTCTATCTTTGCAGTTTCTTTCCTCTCCTCTCAAATGGATTTACTTGAACCAGATGATGTCAATTCATTTTTAAGGCGTGTCTGCATAAAATGGTGCCTGGGGCAAGTACCTCACAATGATGCCCTCCTCCAAAATGGTGCCCTTCTCCAGAAACTGCACCCCTGGGGAGGGGCAAAGGGAAAGGGTGCCCTCAACTTCTTGTCTACCGCTCCAGCAGACGGGTGGTAAGTGGGTGGCAGGTGGATGGGTGGGCAGGCAGGCAGGCAGCAAGCAGGTGGGCAATGACACTTCAAGTGGCTGTGGCAGTAGGAGGACATCAGACACAAAGCAGCCAGCATTTCCCACCTGCTTTTTCCCACCATCTCTTTCTGGAACCTCTCATCCCTCTCTGGCCCTGGCTGGAGGCAGCGGCAGCCCTGCAGGAGGAGCCCTGGGTGGTGCTCCTCTGATGCCCCCGGATAGGCACTACCATCTGCCACTAGACACTATGTTGACTACTTGAGCTTTTCTAAATAACGGCCCCAGAATCAACTGGGCCGTAATTGC
Source organism: Sphaerodactylus townsendi (assembly GCF_021028975.2). Classification (NCBI taxonomy): domain Eukaryota; kingdom Metazoa; phylum Chordata; class Lepidosauria; order Squamata; family Sphaerodactylidae; genus Sphaerodactylus; species Sphaerodactylus townsendi. The sequence goes on along the minus strand of NC_059427.1, from coordinate 26,082,135 downwards.
GACAGGGGGCAGGGCACGTGGTGAGCTCTGGAGCGGTGAGCATGCGTGCCCTGGGTCGGCTGGGTGGCTGCGCCACACCCGGCCCGATCGTGTGATGCAAACATGTGTTAGAGGTGGAGCACGCTCCCTATATATTAGGCAGCACATGGTTGCTCCCGCCTTCTTTGATCCCTCAAGCAAACTGATCCTCCCTCCCTATTTGGGCAGGGTTTTGGTGCTGCTCATTTGTCGCAGCCTTGGCGGTTTGGGCAGAGGAGCGCATCTTTAGGGGGAGGCCAAGCTTGTGCACTGGTCCTCCCCGTGGTTGGGGGCCTCCTTAAGAGGCTTGGGGTGGGGAGGACTCATGGCGCATGCCGTGGAGGCCTCTGAAAGTCAAGCCTGACACCCCAGCATAAAGGGGGCCACAGCGGGCGGGTGCCCAGGTGGCCCAGTACCTCCTGTACTCCCCAATATGGATTGGGATGTGTTGCTGGGGTCAGCCAGGGGTGCTGACCAGCCATAATACAGATGCACTCCTCTTGCTTGCCCAGCTTCTGCCTCAATAAAGGGCTGCAGCCCAATTTAATTCCAAGACGTGTCCTGTGGTTATTTCACCAGAAGGAACCTCTGCACATCTGGGCACAATTCACTAGCTTAGATTATTTGTAGTAGCCCCCTAAATTAACTTTATTTCCAGTTCACTCTTTCTGGATTCTCAATGTTTCTCCCAAGTTTGTGGCAGTGCATTATCACTTGGTCACATCTTTTACTTATAGCATGGGTCAGTTCCTAGATTGCATGATGTCTTTAGGCCAGGAGTAAAATCTAAGGTTCTTTCTGCATATGCAGAATAATGCATTTTCAATCCATTTTCACAATTGTTTGCCAAGTGGATTTTGCTATTCTGCACAGCTGCAAAGTGCACATAAAGTGGATTGAAAGTGCATTATTCTGCATGTGCGGAAGGAGCCTATGTGAGCAGTTAACTAGAAGTGAGGCAATGTAAGAAAGATATCTGATTTAAGCTAATTTAATGTCGATTTAGACTTGGATTGGAAATGCAAGGCAAGATCCCCTCATTCCTTCCTTCCCTTTACTTTTCATCCCGGCTTTGCTGACTTCTTATCAGTTCCAGCTCTTCAGGAAATGCCTTCACAGCTATAGGAAAGCAATAGGTGAACAATAAACTGTAGGCTTTATGTTGGGGAAATGCAGAAATCCAATATCTTCAACCCCCTCTGGCTGCTATCTTAAACCAGATTGCTTCGTAACATGTTCCACCATTGAGATCAATATGACTTACACGCTTATAAGTGTGTTCAGCTTCCCAGCCTCAAAGCACTGCATATGTGAAGAAGTTCTCCTCTTCTGTCCTTTAGAAATCTCTTAAGCGATGACAGAAATTGTTAATAATGGAATCTCTGTTCGCTAAAGTATTAAGGGAAGTTTTCTAATAGCAGCTGCCAGAAATCAATGCCTTCCACTGAATAAATGGTGTTATGTTATTTTCACTTGGCTATTAAGTGATAATTAGTATTCTGTACTAACTTGGAGGGGAGGGAGAGCCGCAGCATTCTTTTAATTATTTTTGGAATCCTCAAAAACTCTGACAGCCGCACACTTAGTAGTCTCAGCATCATTATAGACAAAGAGCTTTTTGCTAGCATTATAAATGTTTGTTTCCTGTCGGTACTGTCTGCACATTTAATTTGAAATAATCTTGCTGGTGTTTATTAGAATGTACAGCATGCTTCTTTGTAGAGGAATCATTAGAATAATAGATTGTTCTCCTCTGGGAAGCTTTCTTGCTTGCTTGTTTGTTTATTGACTACACTGAGATCCCGATTTTTTGGCCAGATTGGCTCTCAAAGTCAGGGCTACTTAACCAGTTGAAACACCCTAGTGATTGCTAAAGCTAGATTGTCAAAGGCCCCTTCCGCACATGCAAAATAATGCATTTTCAAACCACTTTCACAACTGTTTGCAAGTGGATTTTGCTATTCCGCACAGCTTCAAATAGCACTGAAAGCAGTTTGAAAGTGCATTATTCTGCATGTGCGGAATGAGCCAAAGAGAATAACTGTGGTCCATACAGTGTCAGCTGTTTCCCAGCCATCAATGGCATGGAAGGTGACTGGCATTACCTCCAGGGCCATGCTACTATTAAGAAGAAGAAGAGTTTGGATTTACATCCCCCCTTTCTCTCCTGTAGGAGACTCAAAGGGGCTTACAATCACCTTGCCCTTCCCCCCTCACAACAAACACCCTGTGAGGTGGGTGGGGCTGCGGGAGCTCCGCAAAGCTGTGACTAGCCCAAGGTCACCCAGCTGGCGTGTGTGGGAGTGCCCAGGATAATCTGAATTCTCCAGATAAGCCTCCACAACTCAAGCAGCAGAGCTGGGAATCAAACCTGGTTCCTCCAGATCAGAGTGCACCTGCTCTTAGCCACTGCTCTTAGCCACTACGCCACTGCTGCTCCCAACCAAGCACAGGAGCTCCCAACTACGCCACTGCTGCTCCCAACCAAGCACAGGAGCTTCGATTGGACCTGGCTGGCTGCAAAATGAGCCAGGATGTGATGGTTGTACCTTGCATGATATAGCATATGTATATATAGCATATATTGCATGATATAGCATGACCCATCCCCTCCAGAGTGATTTACAATACAAGTCCAAATCAAGAAGTGACTTACAAACCCCTTCCCTTCCTCTCCCCACAACAGATACCTTGCAAGGTAGGTAAGGCTGAGAGAATTATGAGAGAACTGTGACTGGTTGAAGGTCAGCCAACAGACCTTGAAGGTCAACCTGCCAATGAGCAGCAGTGGCGTAGGAGGTTAAGAGCTCGTGTATCTAATCTGGAGGAACCGGGTTTGATTCCCATCTCTGCCGCCTGAGCTGTGGAGGCTTATCTGGGGAATTCAGATTAGCCTGTACACTCCCATACACACCAGCTGGGTGACCTTGGGCTGGTCACAGCTACTTGGAGCTCTCTCAGCCCCACCTACCTCACAGGGTGTTTGTTGTGAGGGGGGAAGGGCAAGGAGATTGTAAGCCCCTTTGAGACTCCTGCAGGAGAGAAAGGGAGGATATAAATCCAAACTCTTCTTCTACTCTTCTTCTTCTAAGGATTGGAGAATCAAACCCTGTTCTCCCAATTAGAGTCTACCACTTGTAACCACTACACTATCAAAAGTGTAGTCACTACAGATGGGTGCATATGTTCCTTCAGGGTTGGGTGTCAGTGTACTATGAAGAAGACAAAAGGATGCAGTCGGAGGCGTAGCTGGGCCAGAGTGCGCCCGGTGCGCACTCTGGCTTTTTTGCCCCCCTCCCTGCGGTGCCTCCCCCCACTTACTTTAGCAAACCAAGCAGGCTGGAGAACAGGCCTGCCTGTTTTGGTGAGAACTACATTTCCTAGGGTCTCCTGGGAAATGTAGTTCCCACCAGGTCCTTTGCAGCCTGGAAGGGAACAGGCAGACCTGTTCTCCAGCCTGCTCAGTTTGCTAAAGAAAGTGGGGGGGGGGCACCACGGGAGGGGGAAAATCACGCCCGCCCCCCTGCGAAACCCGTCCACACTTACTTTAGCAAACTGAGCTGGCTGGAGAACAGGCCTGCCTTTGTGGGAACCACATTTCCCAGGAGACCCTGGGAAATGTAGTTCCCACCAGAACAGGCAGGCCTGTTCTCCAGCCTGCTTGGTTTGCTAAAATAAGTGTGTGTGGGGGCACCACGGGGGGGCTGTGGGGGGAAGGGGGAGGGGTTGGGAGGAATTTTCCGCACTCCCACATGACCCCAAAGCCGTGCGCCCGGGGCGTGGCGCACCCCCCATCCCCTGGTAGCTCCACCACTGGATACAGTTCACTAGGCTTTGGTCTTAAACAGCACAATACTGTTTATGCCATGGAGCTGTTGCTCATTTGAACTCAGTGGAGTCTATGAAAGTCTACGTAACATGCAAGCTACAGCAGACTGCTCATCCTTATTTAATGGTAGGTTTTGAAGATGTTTTTGAAAATCAAACATTAATGGCAGGAAATTGTCTGTGTTTGTAATAAATGTGAAGACTGATATATCATTTAAGAATCAGTGGACTGACAGATTGTAAGAAATGTACGCTTAAAATATAAAATCATAGCTTTTCTGAAGGCAAGGGCATAATTTGCAGTTGAGTATTACTTTTGGGGTCTTCCTCCATATTACCAGACTGACCCTTGGTGGGTTGGGGGAACCATATTTTTAAGAGAACAGTGCCCAACCCATCCTACGAACCCTTGGGATGCCTAGCAATGCCATGCCAAAATGGGGAGCCCATTTTTTTCACCATATCTTTCTTGCAAAATACCTTCCTCGCACCCTGCCTTGCAAAGCAATCCCCACTGCAGCCCTGGATTACCCACCCTGCGAAGACAAAGGACTTGCCCCAAGTGGTTCTTCCAGTGTTGTATGAACCCAAAACTACTACCTCTGATTATGTTCTTTCTAATGACCACCTTATTTACATTGCCATTGTTTCGTAGTTGTGATTGACTCAAGCACTCTGCCCACCTCTGGGCATTCCCAGCATAGCCCATCAGGCCAAGGACTTAAACCATTAGTTTAATGACTCAACACTTAAAGTTGATGTCTCCCTCTTGTCTTTCCCCAGAAAGGCAGGACTTCCCTTTGTCCGCCACTCTGCATAACGCTGAGGGTTCCTTTTTCCCTATAAGAAGCTCCCTCTCCCAGTAGCCAATGTTCAATATCTCCAGACACTTCTCTGTCTGTTGATATTGACCCAACATGTTGATCTTTCTTCTACCAGAGCCAAGCGTGGGTTGCTCAGCTCTGTTCATTAGACCTTTCCATTCCAAGATCAGGTGACAGTAAGCCTTACCCCTCCTCCCCCAAACTCCTTTCATCTATTCCAAACCTATCCTCTCGATCCTGCTTATATCCTAGGACTGTGTGTGCTCTGCTGCTTTTGATTATTGTGTGCTTGTATACCCTTATTATCCTTTGATAAGTTTGTTAAACTTTATTTTGCTCTCCAGTGGATTTCTTGCAAAAGCTGACCTGAGTATACATAGGCTACAAAGATCATGAGCTTACCTGACCTTTTGCTAAACCCAAAAGTCTGCTCTTGCTAATTCCTCCACTCTGAAAGGGACAGACTCCCACCATTTCGGGTAACACCCCAAAAAACTAATTCAGTAGTAACCCTGTATTATCGCCTTCCACTGCAGTCTTGAAACTAGGAATGTATAAGTGTGCATTTTTCCATTACTTCTAATATGCATTCTTCATCAGGGAGACCATTTTTTGTTTCATCTGTTTTATTTAGAAACTTATCGTTCTTACGGTGAGCTAAAATGGAAGAGGGGAAGAGATGTCTGCACCACCCAGAGGTGTTCTTTTTAAGGGATGGGCAGGAAAAAAATGGCAAAAGGGGAATGCTTACTTGTTTAGACCCTTCTTTTTGCCCCAGTGGGAATCCAAAACAGTTTACAATATCACTCTTCCCTCCCCCCCATTTTATCTGCCCTCACTGGGTTGTTGTGAGGACTGAATGGTGGAACAGGGAGGAGAGAACCTATGTATGCTGCCCTCAGCTCTCTAAAGCAGCAGTTCTCAACCTGTGGGGTGCTGACTCCTTTTAGGAGTCGAGAGCTGAAGGACCCTTTCCACTTGAGAAAGTCGCCCTAAAAGACTTTCTCTGCATCACTTTCGGCATTAGGAAGGTTGAGAACCACTGCTCTAAAGGAAGGGCAAGATAAAAATGTAAAAGAATCTTTGCCACCATATTGGTGAAATTATAGTTTTCCTTTTTTAAAAAAAAAAATGTTCTCAGTAATCCAAACACAACGTTGGCCGTTTGAAGCTGCATACACATTTGTGCAATGGTTTTGGCCCGTAAAGTGTATATTGTACTTTATTTAGTAACAGCAAATGAGATGTCATATTTGTGGTTGTGATCCATGATAGGCATCAAGTGACATGCCAGAAAGTTACCGGCATGTTTCAGAGTGTTTTCCCAGGGCCATGTGAATGGCATTTAATAAAAGAGATTTTGCAACCAATGATAGGCTGGAGCCTTGAAGCAAAAAAGTGTTTCTGCCCTTTGTCATTCATTCATTCGGTCTTGCACAGCTCGGCACCCACCCACCCCCCCTCCCCAAATAAAACATGGTCACAGAACACTTTGGAAAATGCCTTCTTTCCAGACAGCCAGTGAATTGAATTCCATGTTGAAAACTCGCCACCGAGTGAATAAAAAGACTTCCTCTCATCTTGAAGCATCGTTTTTGTGTGTGTGTGACGTTTTCTTTTCTGTTTCTTTTATTTCCCTCTTTCTTCTTCTCTGTGGGAGTTGACAGTAGATTTTCAAAAGGGAACGAAGATATACTTTGTTGAACATTTTCTGAACATGAATGTTCACTGTATATATTTAGCAGTCCTGGAAGAAGAATCTGGTGTAGACTTGGATTGTGTAACTCTGGCTCAACCCTGTAAAAAGAGGAAGCTAGTCTAATCCAAACTCAGACTAGTGCCCAGTTGTTTGTGCTTTATCTGTCATTGTTAAGAAAAGAAAAGAAAAGAAAGTGTTTTCAATACTACGCAAATTGGCAAAGGCTGGAGTCTACAGTGATCTGTGAACTAAACACAGACATTGTTAATGTAGATTTCTTTCAATGTATTAGATTACCCTCGATTGTATATGGGATTATAGGGGATTCCTCAGCTATGGCTCCTGTTTGCTGCTCTCCATGGGAAAAAAAGTTTTTTAAAATCGCTGTTGGCTGATGGAGTTACGTGATTCCTGGGGAGAACTTGGATGTCATGTCAGTCTGTTCTAGGAATTGCCAGAAACTTTACGGTAAACCAGGTGGTGTCTGAGTCCCACCCTGTGCCAGGCATTTAATACAATCACATACGAGTTATGGGTTCCCCTTAATTCTTGTGTGTGTTCAGTGCTGGATTTGGATCAGGAGTGTGGTACATGGGGAAAATTCACTTCAGCCTTTGACTTCTCAATCATTTCCCCAGTCTGAAGCACTTCTGAGAAAGGTGAGTGTGTATGTTTTATTCGGCCTGTCTGAGAAAGCCACCTGTATCCCAGGGATCAAGTGGGTTTCCCTGAATAGAACTCCCCCAAGACTCTTTTAGATTGGGAAAATGGCATAGGGAGGTAATGCTTACAACCTTTTTCCGTATGATCATAATCCGGAAATGCACATGCAAGCAATAAGGAAAACCCACAACTCACATGTGATGACAGCGTGGGAACCCCGATCCATCCTGTATACTCTATAATGTGTGAAGAGCTAGTGGAGCAGAACACTTCTGAAGGGAGAGTGTGCTAGCCTATAAAATAGGGAATCTAAGCTATGCCCATGAATGTGAAAATATCTGAATAACATTTTAACAAAGCGGTGAAAAATATATGGGGAAGAACAGAGGAATATGTGATCTCATCAGAGAGAAAACTGTTGTAAAATGGTTGCATTCTAGTATTTAATACCACAGAGTGTCAAAATCTATAATACACCTGGGAACAGTTGGAAGTAAAGGAGAACTAATGTCAGTTTCTTTCATTGTTCTTGGAATTGCTCTCTTATTTCCTACAGTTATTGCAGCCAAAATCCTCTTTATCAGATATTGGAAATAAAAAAGAAATTTCCAGTTTTAAAGTCTGGGTTCTAAATCTTAGTCTTAGCCCAAGTGAACAATGTTTCTCTGTTTATCTGGATACACGCAGGAAAATGAATACAAGTGTTGGCGTCTGGGGAATTTTAAAGATTCTAGATCCTGTTGCTCATTCTTTTAACATAGCATAAAATGTTAGTTTGCAATTTGATTGATGTACTGGGGGAATTTGTACAAATAACATTAAGTAATGGATGTTAATTGTCTTAACTGTTTAATCACATTAACTTTTGCAATCTTGAGCAGAGTGTAAATTTTTGTACTTTGATTTTTACTCATTATCTTTTAATGTCATGTTAAACATGGTTCAACTGTTCTAACGTTTATTTCTTTTTCTTTGCTTAGGGCCGTGGTGGCGAACCTTTGGCACTCCAGATTGGCCATGCTGGCAGGGGCTGATGGGAATTGTATCCCATAACATCTGGAGTGCCAAAGGTTCGCCACCACTGGCTTAGGGTCTTTCAAAATCTTCTCATGCATGTTTTTTTTGCAAGTAATAAAAAAAAATGGGCCAGTGCTTTCTATCAGTACACTGCTGCCTGTTCAGACATTTAATTGTAGGTCTGAATTGCGATATTGTTTTGCTTAAAGTGATCTTTCAAAGCAAATCTGGACTTTTCAGTGTGGCAAAAAGAAAAGGTTGCCAACCGGCCTGGAGAAAAATATCCCGTCCCTTTAATAGAGGCTTAATCTGTGGAAATGGGATCTTGATGCTTTTTCAGGCATGGAGGTAAATAACATCAGCTGATCAGTAGCATCCAATTAAGCTTCCCTTAAAAAGACAGGACACTTTGCTATCCAGCCAATTGGCAACCATACAAAAAAAGAAGGAAAGAATGCAAATTAAGTCATTTTGATTGGAGCAAAAATAATGTTAATGAATTTTTGACGTTTCTCGGGCCTGGGATGGTGAGATGAGGTCAGCATGTCTCTGAGCTTTGTACACAATGAAAATTTGAGACAAATTTTGAGTTTCTGCTGATGTGAAACACTCCAGGAATTTTAAGTGATGAAAAAAAAATGTTTCTGAGAGAAATGTTTCTGAGGAAGGAAGTCGTGCACATTTCTGTTGTGCAGGGTGAATATTAAATAGTGATGTATGAGGATTAAAAACAATTTTAAGAATTTTAAAAAAAATTCAAATGCATTTTAAAATCTATTTGGGGGGGGGGGGGATCCAGGCTGTTACATCCAGCTTTGGGATTTTTGCTGCAAGGATGGATTTTGATTGTAGACTTAAATGCTAAAATTGTACAGCCTGGGTAATTTCCCCACAAAATTCTAGTATCTTTCACATGCTGATTGAATCACAATTTGCCCTCCTAAAAGCAAGCTTGTTGTAAAATAGTGTAGTGTTAAGTGAGTTCCCTCAGTTTTGATGCCGTTAATTACCTTTACAAGGTGGATAAGAAGTCTGTGGGGAGTTCCTTAAGGGAGAGGTATTTTGCCCCTGGGGACGTCTATTACCATATGGAAAACAGGCTCCTGTTCTTTGTTAATTGCAGTTGTTTCAGTGCATTTAATGGGCATTATAATAACTTGTTGGTTTCTAGTACCTGTGTACCTTGTAATACGGAATTCTTTCGAACAATAAAGATCTCTGGGGGTTGCTTACAACGGCTCAGAAAGGACAAATTTAATTAGTGTTAGTGTTTGCCTGCTATGTGTTAACTTTTCTAAGTGAAAGGTGAAACATTCAACAAAAGGCGATTTGGCACCTTTGCTGAAAGAGTCATAGCTTGCCTCTCTGCCTCCCCTTTACTTTTCACATATTGTTCTCTGCCTATTTTTTGTAGCTGCCCTGACCGTTATATTCAGATCTATTTCTGCCCAGCCTGAACAGAATATGAAATTTGGATTTCCATATGAAATATGGATTTTGTCGATCGCTCTGCTCTGAGACTATCAGGAGGGGCGTGGAAGGAGATGTTAGAAGAATTCAGATTTATAAATGGGCGCATACAGAGATACGTGGTTGTGTTGAGCAGACTGCAGTTGAGGGAATGTAGGGTAGCAATCTGTTTACGGGCAATTGTGTCCCACTTGACCTCTGAGGAGTTAAGTATGGTGTAACGGACTTGCCCCACCTTGAAAGGTTGGTGTGAAACAGTCCTGCTTGTAGAGGCCTGGGTGACACTTCAAGTAATGCAGCAGGCCCCAATTTACATAGAAGCAATGTGATTGGTCGTTGGGAGGCACAGTTGCCTATGGCCAATGTTAGGGGGCGATATAGTGCTGACAAGATAGACAGAGCAGATCCTGTCAGAAGAGAAGGAGACAGCAGAGCAGTCTTGTGTGTGTGCTGAAGTGAACAGCTTGGAGTTCTGCACAGTAAAGATCAGATCTGAACAGATCAGTTTGAGAACAGCTTGTGTTCAGTTTGAGAGCAGAGTCTGAAGAGTGGAGTCTCTCAGTTCTGACTCTTGTGAAGAGGGATTCTGATCCCGTTCAGATAGCTGACAGAATTCTGGTAACTCTCTTCAAGCGGAGGAAGCTTGTGCGAGGCCAAGGAAGGCCCTGGCTTTTGGTGCAGAGCGAAGCGCCAACTGGAGGCTTGTCAGTGGACACTGACCGGACCTAGGAGTCTGTCCAGCCGCAGTACCATACCAGTCTGGAGAGGGCCCCAAACCTCTAGGCCAGGGGTCTTCAAACTATGGCCCTCCAGATGTTCATAGACTACAATTCCCATGAGCCCTACCACTTGGCCATGCTGGCAGGGGCTGATGGGAATTGTAGTCTATGAACATCTGGAGGGCCTTAGTTTGACGACCCCTGCTCTAGGCAGAGAGGGTTTGGTGTGTGTGAGTGAGGGAGGCTGTGTAATGCCTGAAACTCACAGGGCCAGGACTGAGGGCATGTGAAACAGTGGGTAGTGGAAGAATAAGGTCAAGGATGTGTCTGTGGAGAAGAGTAACTCATATTAAAGCCAACTCGTTTATTGAAAGACACCTATGTGTGTTTGAGTGCGTGTTAAGTCTGAGGAACCACCAAATATCAAAAGCTTATTTGACGGTCATTTCTGGGCCAGTTAAAGAAGAGTCTTTTGTTTCAAAAAACACTTTTTATTTTGTTCAAATTCCCTCGTGCCAGTACGTGTCTGTGAGTGTGTGACTGATAACATGGGTGACTGACTAGAAACCCCAGCCATCGTGAGTTCCCTCCAAAATTATTAATTAAGGGACCCTGTAGGAACTTCCCCTCAAGCAAGAGTGACTGAGAGGTGGGAGTCCTTGAAAATACTGGCGGCTAGAAGCAGTGTGGGGTTTTCTAGATCTCCTTAAGTAATTGGTGACAGCGAAAGTTAAATAGAGGAGGGTTCCTGAAAACAACAACCAAGAATCCCTTTTTCTCTGGCCAATCCGCTATACTTGGTGGCCAGTGGGGTTGTATACTCGCTACATATGGCATCAGTAAATTTCTCCCATCTCAGCCATTGGCTAGAATTACTATGATTTGGCACGTGGTTGTTACAATGAATCCACAGCCACTGAACCATTGTAGTCCAATGGTGTACATCCTGTAGACCACTTCCACTAATAGAGTGGTCATTATAGAAAAAGTGCAGAGAAGGGTAACGAGGATGATTGAGGAACTGGAGCACCTTCCTTATGAGGAGAGGCTGCAGCGTTTGGGACTCTTTAGTTTGGAGAGGAGACGTCTGAGGGGGGATATGATTGAAGTCTATAAAATTATGCATGGGGTAGAAAATGTTGACAGAGAGAAATTTTTCTCTCTTGCTCACAATACTAGAACCCGGGGGTATACACTGAAAATGCTGGGGGGAAGAATTAGGACTAATAAAAGGAAACATTTCTTCACGCAACACGTGATTGGTGTTTGGAATATGCTGCCACAGGAGGTGGTGATGGCCACTATCCTGGATAGCTTTAAAAAGGGCTTGGACAGATTTATGGAGAAGTTGATGTTTGGCTACCAATCTTGATCCTCCTTGATCTGAGATTGCAAATGCCTTAGCAGACCAGGTGCTTGGGAGCAACAGCAGCAGAAGGCCATTGCTTTTAGACCCTGCATGTGAGCTCCCAAAGGCACCTGGTGGGCCACTGTGAGTAGCAGAATGCTGGACTAGATGGACTCTGGTCTGATCCAGCTGGCTTGTTCTTATGTTCTTATTATCTTTGCAGAAGCTATGTTTTTAAGGTGTACTAGACTGTTACAGCAGGAAAAACCCATTGCCTCTGAACAATCTGCTAGCACTAAGAAGACTGATATCAGCGATCAGAAGAGTGTATGTTTGCATACCTGGAAAGGATTTATGTTTCAATAAAGAGTAGACAAAACTAATATCACCTTGTTTAATAGCTATAGAAAAACACATTTTAAAAAACCCTGCGGCCCAGCATCAATTACACTGATATATATATATATATATATATATATGGAAACAGGCTCCTGTGGATTTTCCAGGCTGTGTGGCCGTGGTCTGGTGGTTTTAGCTCCTAATGTTTTGCCTGCATCTGTGGCTGGAGTCTTCAGAGGCATGTCTTGGTAAGATGTGCTCTTTTGAAATACTCAGTAATGAAGCAACCTTTACCTGATGATCTCATATTTAACTTGGTACAACAATCTGGTTTACGTTATTTAAAAATATGTTTACTCAATGAGATCTGATTGTAGTTGATGGGGCGGATCCAGTCATCCTCCAAGGAGCATTCCTGGAGCAGGAGCCTCCCTTGAACTTAAGTGACTCTTCTTCCACTGCTGATAAAGCCATAGGAACATTTCAAACTTAGCTCAGTGGGGTGCATATATCACTACAGCTTGCTCAATAAACCTTGCTTGGATGGAACAGCAGTAAGTCTGGAATGGGCTTCAAACATATTTTGTTGAACAGATGCTGGTGTTTTCTGTGTGGTCCTCCTGCCTTTTTTTTCTGAATTGGTTTGTGGTGATATATTTGACTCTTGTCAGAATTACACTGCTAGTCTATCTCATATAGACTGGCACAGTGGCTTTTGATGCACTTGGATGGAGTGGTTTGGTTGACAGTGTGGTTGGTAATGCTCCATTATTTTCTGGTTGCACTGGTGTTTTAAAATATCTTGCAAGCCAGTTATTGTTAAACAGCTGTAACTGCAAAAAGAAATTTAGATCAGCTTTCATTGAAAGTTCTGCTTGGGTAAGGGGGGCGGGAGGGATGAGCTTCTAGTTTTTAATTTAACTTTTAAAAATGATACACATTTCCAGTTCCAAGTGTACAACAATGAAACAGCACTATTATCAATCTGTTTCATTTTTTTAAAGTTATTGATTAATCAAGAGAAAATTTTGGGTTTCCATTTTTTGGGAATCAGTGCAAGGCTTACAAAGGGGTTTTTTTTTACATCTGGACTCTCTGCATCAGATTTATTAACATTTACGAATGCTATTTGTAGCCTGCCCTCCCTCATGAGAATCAAAAGAGAAGCATGAGGAGAAGGTGGGCTAGAAAAGCTGAATGGCCTGCAATTCGAACACACAGGGGCTAGTACAATAATATACTTACCATTTTTACCTTTTTATATGTTGTCGCTGTGTGCTCAGTAAGGCTCTTCAGAAATGGGGGAAAAGAAAAGATTACATGGCTAGTTAATTGGCATTCATTGTCCTATATTCTCTGCTTTCCCCAAACCTCTGAGCTAATTATTCTGGCCCTCTTATATTTCACCTCAGGGAAGTGAACATTGAAGTCTATATAAGTTCTTGTCTGAAGCCAATAGAGCATCAGTAAGGACAACATGTATCAGGTACACAACTTAGACGGAAGAGAATTTACATGGCTGGACCCAAGTGTTTAATGAGGTGTAATGATGTGCTCCTGGCATTCTTTCCAAGTCTGTTATACCCCACTCTTTATCCCTTTGGTGTGTTTTTTTTTGTTCACAGAGTTCAGTCATGTCCTGACATTTCCAATTGTTCTTATTTCACTTTGTTTTTGACTTAAATCAGTATCAATATATGTAATTTTCAACCTGGTTAAATCTGTGGATACTTAAATCCAGAGATTGCAAGCACGAACAGATAAGACAGACATTTCCACAAACCTGAGAGAAGTTCCAGGTTAGCAGAAAGAAGGGGGGTTTAAAACTCTCCAAAATGCTGCAAGCAATGTCTGTATCTTTAAGAAATAAATGCCCTCAATGGTCATTGCTGGGAAATGGTAAAAGTCTGGAATCCATGCCCTATAAGGAGAAAGGGAGCTGGGTATGTTCAGTCTGGAGAAGAGAAGATCAAGGGGTGACATGCTAGCTATGTTTAAATGTTTGAAGGGATTCATGGTGAAGATGGAGCAAACATGTTTTCAGCTTCTTCACAGACGAGGAGATGGAGTAATTGTTTCAAACAATGGGAAAAGAGATTTCACCTAAACTTTAGAAAGAACGTCCTGATGATAACGGCTGTTCAATGGGGAAAACACTGAATCAGAAGGCGATGGAGACTTCTTTGGAGGTTTTTAAACAGAGGTTGGATGACCATCTGTCAAGGGTGCTTTGATTGTATGTTCCTGCATGGCTGAGGGTTGGACTGGATGACCCTTGTGGCCTCTTCCAACTCTTTGATTCTATGAAACCACAACACTATTGCCAGGCTTCAAGCTTTGGTTTCTATCAATGAAAGGTAGGAAAGGGGCAGTGACCTTTCCAGAGGTGTTATGGCTTTTAATGGAGGACTTGCTGGGGCTATCCTATCATGTGACTTGTATATCTCAGCCAGGCCAGTGTGGAGGATAAATCTTAAGGTGGAAGCAAATAAAGATACATTTGGTGGTGGGTAAGAAGGTGTGGGGGGAAAAGGTAGAAAAGGGGAAAAGTTATGGGAGCTTTCAGGGAAAGGAAAGATGAAATAGTGGATAGGTAGAAATGAGAAGACCCCTGAAAGTAATCAATGGTCCGCTTTTTGTCTGCATATAATTTCCTTTTTACAACAACAACAACAACAACAACAACAACAATAATAATTAATAATAATAATTATAAAAATGTTTTTATTCTGGGAAGGATATTGCTTTGTGTTAGGGAATTCTTGGAAATTGAAAACAATAGAATAGATAGGACTAATCGTTAAAAAACACCCTGTTCTGACTTCATTTTTAGTGAACATGGACCACATGGTGCACCAGCAGCCCAGTTATTTTGTTACCAGTATGACTGGGATTCTACAGAGCATGAAAAAACAGGTATCTACTCTGAGATGCTTGGAATCTACATTACAATAAAGAGGGGGTTATTCTTGCAATACTGTATAGAAAGAAACCTCATGGGGAGCATAACATGGGGAGCATAAGCAAGAGGAAAGTCAAAGATAAAAGCTTTCATGGGGCAGGATAAAAAGCTCAGTCTTGGAGTGAACAAGCAGCCAAAAAAGAAGAAGAAGGTGCCAAGTGAGGGAATTAATCAACTGCACTTTGGAACGAACACCAAGTAATCCAACCTCAAAATTAAGAGAGAGTTTTGGATGAGAGATTTGTGGAAGCATCTTTAGGATTTCGTTTTCTACCTATCTGCACCGGTTACCTCACCTAGAAGACAAGATAAGAGTTTGGATTTATACCCTGCTTTCTCAGCCATAAGGAGTCTCAAAGTGGCTTACAAACTCCTTTCTCCCCCCCCCCTTTCCACTAGAGCAGGGGTTGGGAACCTGCGGCTCTCCAGATGTTCAGGAACTACAATTCCCATCAGCCCCTACCAGCATGGCCAATTGGCCATGCAAGCAGAAGGCTGATGGTGGAGTGCCAGTTCGGGCTGATCTAAACACAGATTCCACTAGGCACTAGGCTACTTGAAGCAGGTGAGGCTGAAAGACTTCTGAGAGAACTGTGACTGGCCTAAAGTCACCCAGCTGGCTTCATGTTGAGAAGTGGAAAAAACATACCTGGTTCACCAGATTAGAGTCTTCTGTTAAACACTGTACCCCACTGGTGCTCCTAGAGAAATGAATGAATATAAGTGTGATTACTCAGTAGTTCAAACCTCTAGCTTCTGATTCAAGTGCGCGAGTGCACACATGATACTGTTCATGCATGTGATTCTATTATTTCTCCGAATGCACATGGTGGATAATTAGTGGATCAAAATTCTCCCTCTGTTGGGAAGAGCTTGAGCCATTGAAAGTTCTACCCACCATATAAATGTCTTCTGCAGAGAATAGGTTTGGAGTGCGGGTGATTTCAAATGGGTCATCACACAGGAACACGGATGTGGCACAGCCACAAGGGAGGAACATGTTGTGCATTGCTGAATAGCCTCTAAGTCTGAATGAGGCAAATGAAAATGTTTTGTTCAGAGTAGGGAGGGGGCAAGACTTTTTTGGTGGAGCAGGAAATTGCTTTGACGCTGATGTAATTTTCTGTTAGCAGCTCTTGCTATTAGCTAACGTCTTCACCTTTCCTTTGACATTTACTCTACAGAAATAGATATTTGTAGTGCTGCGTTCCCTTCTAACAAGCTTTAAGAATGATTTAGTTTATGTACACAGTGGTCCATTTCTGTGTGGTATGTTTTAGCAAATGCTTTGTCTTCCTTGCAGGGGCCATTGGCAATCATGGGACTAGATCCTGTGATCTGTCAGTGGAAGGCACTGGAGGCTGGTGGTGCAGCTCCATTGCAACTCACCATTTCCAGTCCCAGAAAAACATATTCACATGGTTGCAGGGTCTGTGTGGAATAATAGCCATGGCAGTGGAGAGCTGGGAGAAAGGAAGTCTGCTCCACCCCTTCCTGCATGCCAGAGCTGTGGTGATGGAAAAGGAAGAACAGTTCAGTCCCTTCCTCATCCCCACTGTATCCTGCGTACCTGCATGACTGTATTTCCACAACCCTAGGAATAAACCTTCTTGGGTAGGAAATGGGTGTGGCGGAGGAGTCAGGAAGATTGACAGTTCATTCACAGACTTCCCGTTGATCTGGACCATTATTGCCTAATTTGCACTGTAGTTCCCCATTGAAGTGCCCTGACACAGAGCAAAGATGACACAAACTCCCTGTAGAAGAATGTGACCAAGGCATGGTGACTGGAGAAGGAAAGTAAGTGTCCAAGAGCTCTTCATTGCCTGAAGGAGAGAAAGGCCTATCGCTTGTATTTGAGATCATTCATTTGGATATGCTGAGGGCTGAGCCGGTAGCGTCTGCCTTTGTGTCCCATTGCTGGACCCCTTCCATAGTGCAAATCTGGGGAAGGAAACCAGCGCCTGAGAAAGAACGCCTGTCATTTCAAGAAGTGAAATTTGAATCGGGAACTTTCTGAAGTGGAGCTTTTTCCAACAGCCCCCACACTATCCCAAACCTTCTAAAAGACTTTATTCAAAACAGAATTGCCCACCTTTTACCAGTCATGCTGCATTTCAAGCAATTTTGCCTTTTCATGAGAACTTTGAAATCCTTTATGAAAAGAAGTTAAGCAAAAGATAGAGACTGCTGAATTGTATTACTTTCGGTCATGCTTAAACGTAGAGTCCTTTATTGTCCGGAATTCAAGAGCCCCATTATCTAGCATGATTTTCCTCTTCCCATCCCATCGTGCGTTTAACTATGGAGAAGAATGAATAGAGGTACAATTGGGAAAGCAAATCCTTCCCCACAGATATAGGAGTGAAGCAGATAAAGAGTCAGAATTGAAGCCATTATTGTAAATAATGCCAGATTCCATCTAGAATAAAGAGAGGGGGATGGGCAGCTAAAGACTTTAAAAAATACCTTTTTAACCCTCAAAATTCTGTCCTCACGCTGTGTCCAGCTATAGAACATAATCTGTGAAAGGTTTACTTATCTCATTACCCAAAACATCTCTTGTGCAATGCTTAATAGAGAAAATGGGAATTGTACAAAACCACAGCTAGGTCCTCACTCATTTGAAATGCAGAGTGGATTTTTCCAGTGGATAGTGCCCTATTTTAGAACAGGGTTTTTGTGTGTCTGCTGAACTATATGCCGTGTCCCATGGCATAGAGTGGTCAGCTGCAGTTCTACAGTTGAAGCTCTGCTCACAACCTGAGTTCAGTCCTGAAGGAGGTCAGTTTCAGGTAGATGGCTCAGGGTGGACTTAGCCTTCCATCCTCTTGAGGTGAGTAAAAATGAGTACCAATCTTGCTGGGGGTGATTCAAAATTAGATATATTGGCTAGATCAAGTAAAGGTTCCATAACGGAAGCCAGGTAGAGCATTCTAGGTGTAAGATGTTCAGAACGTTGGATAGCTCCCAGTCAACCAGACAATCTGCTGAACAGAGCTGAGTCCTTTATACTGCTGGAGACTGTCCGGGATTGATACAGTGGCTTGTGGGAAAATTCGGTGGGCTGCTAGTACTTGGTTTCCTGTCTGATAGTACAGACTCCTCCTGTCCTGGGGTGTGTCATCTGCTTGTTTGGGGGCACGATTTCATAGCTGTGGGGAGCCATATAGGTTTGGTGAGCACAAATCTTCCATATCAGTATTCAAAAGCCAGGAACGTAACAATGTTCTCTTCTGCTCATGTCTGAGCTTGCTACTTGGGATTATTACAGTTCTGAACAAGGGTAGCTCAGTAGTAAGTGCAACATGTTAGCAAATTCTTGACAAACACTTGACTGCCAGATGGATAGCAAAGTGAAGTTTTGAGCAATTGAGCAGAAGAGAATGTAGTCATAACAAAGAATAGCTGAGATGTTATAAATAAGTGACAAAATAATTTAAAGTAGGACAAGAAATTCAGGGCAATAAGAGAAGCAGGGAAGCTTTTGGAGCAAGCAGCATGGCCAAAGACAAAAAGGTTGCAGTGTGATAGGATATGTCATCCTGATAACCTTCATTTTCTGTTCTTAGGTGCTTTTGATATGGTGATACAAACTTCCCACCCCACACTCAGCTTCTGCTTGCTGCTTCTTGGGTACTAGCAGTTCTTTTCTTATCAGAGGATAATGGAAGGCCCATTATTAAGACAATAGGGTTGACTTTTCAATGAGCTTATGTCTTTAAGGATAGTTTTCAGCCATTGAGTCAGCCATATGTTAAATCAAATTTAACATCCATTATGAAACACTGAATCATACTTTACATCTCTGTAATGATAACAAATTGCCATCCCTTTCTCATGGTCCTTGTATTTATCCTGCTTTTTGTCAATCTTGTTAATATTCCAAAGATTTATTTGATGAAGAAACCAGCCAAACTACAACTGTTGTAATATTAATAGCTCCATTTTATGTGGTTTCTCTTTCTCTAATTTCCATTTGTGTGTGTTTTTTTTAAAAAAATGCTGACTTCTAAAAGTAATAATCCTTCTAATCGTGAAATTTAATGAATAGAAAACTAGTAGATCAATCATAAAGTCTCCTTAATGAGATTTTCTAATGATACCGATACATTACAACGTTCAGTACACTTCCTGATGTCCTTTTTGCCAGTACTGGGAGTGTAGAAGTGAGGTGGGAGGGGGAAGTGAGAGAGGGAGAGTGAAGGCTCAAGTTAAAATAAAACCCTCTTGAGCTACTACTGAGAATAAACACAGCTGAATAAATATATTTAGTCTAGAGTTAAAAACACCCTAGGGTAACATTTTCGCACTCTGCTCTGGAATATAGTGGAGCAAGTACATTTCCTATAAATCCCTGATCCACAAATAGTTCCCTGGATGTCTCAGTAATGTTGAACTCCTCAGGTAAGATGCTTTCATTCCACCGGGTGAAATCTAGGCCGTAGGTATAGGTTTGAGTATTGCCATAAAACATGTTCATCTCTCCCCCCCCCCCCGCCACAACAGTAAGGGACATATTAAAATTTTAAGGCAAATCACAGATCTAATTGTGTGTGTGAAATGGCCATAATTAACAGGCTGTTCTATTTTATGCTGGTTTCTGCTTTATGTGGTCCTTGAAAAGCTATCCTAAGCTGATCTACTCAGAATCCTGAACAGGTCTGTTCGGGTGACTGCTGATCCTCTTAGACTGCAACCATTTAGAATCATTCACTATTTTAAAATCTTGAGAGACGATGAAGAAGAAGAAGAGGAGGAGGAGGAGGAGGAGGAGGAGGAAGAGGAGGAGGAGGAGTTTGGAGTTTGGATTTATATCCCCCCCCCCTTCCTCTCCTGTAGGAGACTCAAAGGGGCTTACAATCTCCCTCATAACAAACCCTTTGTGAGGTGGGTGGGGCTGAGAGAGCTCCGAAAAGCTGTGACTAGCCCAAGGTCACCCAGCTGGCGTGTGTGGGAGTGCACAGGCTAATCTGAATTCCCCAGATAAGCCTCCACAGCTCAGGCGGCAGAGCGGGGAATCAAACCCGGTTCCTCCAGATTAGAATGCACCTGCTCTTAGCCACTACACCACTGCTGCTCCTGAATTACATGTGCCACCCTCATTCTACTTGGGGAAATGCAGAACTAAAATGATGTATGAGATTCCCTCATCCACTGTTATCATCCCAACAATGCTCTGACATAGCTTATACCAAGACACATTGACTGGCCCAGCGAGCCTATGTAAGAGGGGGGGGATTGAAATTGTGACATTCCCAGTCCTGACCATCTGGCTTCCTGAGGCAGAAAAACCAAACGTGAACTCCCCACATCCTGTTGGTTGGCCACCTCAATCTGCCCAACGCTAGGGTTGAGCCCATCACAGAGGCCCCTAGTGCATGAAAGTGAAGTCCAAGCTTAAAGAGGTTTTTGGAGAGAAGAGCTCGTTTAAAACTTTGTCGTGCTTCGTTGCCAAAGATGCTGTTGGGATCTTTTACTCCCAAAAGAACAACCATATTCTTTCTTTGGAATTCATAATAATTAAAAGGTTGGTCATTGTTTGTAGTCTTTGATAGTCATGTTCACATAGGATCTCCACAACTCCAGTATCAAGGGAAAGAAACAACGGTAGTATTTTAACAATAAGCATTGATATATTTCTAGAATGAGATCTGATATAGCATTTGGCCTGAACCTGACCTCACAGGAATTAAAATCTGCTCTGAGATTTATTAAGCCTGAATGACGGCTTCCTGCTTTTTACCCAAAAACCTCTTTAGCAGCCTAAAAAGCCCTGTGAGCTAACACAATATCTAAGAATGAATGCTGCTCACCACCTCTGTTTCACTGTTTGCCCGTGCTTCTCTTGCTTCTCAAACACAGACATTTGAAATGACTTTAGTCTCTGGGTTCTTGTGTCTATTCAGGAAATGTTTCACCCTTCTGGACCTCAAGCCCAATGGCTGGAAACCTTATCATCCATTTAGCTCTGCGCATATTAAAACCCAGCAATTAATTATCTCTTGTTCTAATCCAATGAGTCTGTGCAATTAACATCTGGGATTTGGTCTGCCGTTTTGCTGACTTTTTAATTTAAGGACAGGGAGGCAGTAGATCCCTTTAGTGGAATTAAGCTGACTTCGGGAAGCGCCACTTTCAGCTGCTCGCCCATCTTGTGTTCTGTGAATCCCAACAGCAGCTCCTTTGCATCCGTAACAAAATAGCTGCCTGTTATATTTTTACCTTGTTCTTTTTTCTATCCATGACCTAGATGACCCAGCTTGCCCGATTTTGATACATACCAGAAGCTAAGCAAGGTCAGCCCTGGGAGACCACCAAGGAAGTCCAGGGTAGCTATGCAGAGGGAAGCAATGCAAACCACTGCTGTGATTCTGTTTTAGAAATCCTCTGGGGTCACCATAAGCCAGTTGTGACTTGATGCCCTGTAGGGAAGCCTGGACGCCGGGAGGCACCCCGCCCGGTGAGCACACTCCCGGCCGGGAGTCCCCTCTCAGCTCGACATGCTGAGCTCACGGGTCGTTCACATACCCACCCTCTCCTCCGGGTTAATGTATATTGGGCAGAAACTGCTGACTCGCAGACTCTCTGGCACCTGTAAGTACATGCCTTTGCTGACCATGGTGGTGCAACCCTTGCCTGTAACCCCCCGCTGGTCCCATTGTCTTTTACCCTGATAAGATTCATAATAAAAGGTAAATGGAGAGGGCACTCCAGAGGGACGCTGGACACCTCTCCCCTGCCAGACCTGCAACCCGTGTCTGTCGTCCTTCAATGCCCCTTTCTGCCATCTTCCTTCTGCATGATTTGCCACTCTTCCATTTTGTCTGATCAGAGAGAGAGAAAGAGAGAGAGAGAGAGATTTGCCCACTCTCACCTGATGGGCTTTATGGCACAGTGGTGATTTGAACCTGAGTCCCCTTAATTCACCCTTTTAACCACCACAACCCACTGACTCTCAGTGGTGATTTCATCTGTAGCTGAATCTGTTTTCTGCTCCCATTTCTTTCCTGTTACATAGTTTATAGGGGCAGCCTGAAATGACATTTTTACAGAAAGGCAAGTATTCAGATTATTGAGTTCTCATGATGAGCACCTTACCAGCCCCACAGGGATTTGGAACTGACATACACTCATGTGATGGATTGCTCACAGCCGCTGTTCTTGGCTCGTGGTCATAGTTGCATAGAGTTCTCTAGGCCATGCACATTTCCTCTGCCGGCTCTAATGGCTGCCGCTAAGAATCTCTCTCTGGCCGGCTGTGATTTGCCTGCTTTAAGGTTCATCCGTTTTTGGAACGCTCAAATGATAACAAGAGAACCATAAAGTGGGAACCACAGTGGTTTTCACTTACCCTTATGGCCATATGTTAAGACTTAGTTCCAAAAACAGCCGTAGTACTTTGATTTGACTGACTAGTTTCAGGCCTGCAGATTTCTTGTCAGCGATCAGGATGTGGTCGTTTATTATTTTTTTTCTTTTTAAAAAGAAACTTTTTCACTTGCAAATAGGAAGAGGCTCTCTCTTATGTCAAACAGGGTAATGCTGAAGTACTGTATGGTAATTTCCCTTTTCCCAGTGGTTCTGTTGAAGTTCTGTTGCTCTCCTATTATCTCTTACATTCCATATCTGTTTTCGGCAGGCTTTGACATTCAAGATGGACTTGAGGCAAAATATTTGAGAAGTGTGTGTGTGTGGAAAATGGAAGAATTATTATGTAATACAATGCTGTTTTCTCCTGTTGCCTTGGATATACCTATGCCGAGCGGCTAGACCTTGTCAGAATATGTAAAAAGGCACAACTGTCAGTTTTTGCATCAGATGTGTAATTCAATGTGCGTATCACAGACCTCAAATGTATGAGAGAACAGGCAAGAGATAAGGCCTTATATTCAGCGATTCACATTAGTGAAGCAGGGAGTTAGAATAAATCTGGAGAGGGCTAGGATCCTGATTAAATTTTAAAGTGATAAAAGAAAAATACAAACTATCTTTCTAGTCTATTCTCCCAGGAGAAGCAGGCATCAGTAACAGCCCCACAGAAAAAAAAACTTAAAAGAGATTATAAATTGTTGGTTTGACTTGGTTGCACTTTTTGTTAATTTTTTCAGAGAAAAGATTTACGTATTATTGTTTGGTTCTAATAAAGTGTGAGCGGCCTGCTTGTGTAAGCACTGGATCTTTGTAGGAATTATCTGTTCGATGAGGTAGAGAAGTTCAAATCTGATAATTAACAATGCTGCTCACAGACCTTAGAATTTGAAGAGGCAAGGTAACTGCTAACCTGAATCTCCTCCTCTACGGGAAGAGCTGCCCAATCTACCTAATAAATCTTACTATATAATTAAACATCTTGATCGTAGCAACAAACTTGAAAAAGCAAAGAACTTTGGGAGATATAGTCCAGAGGATGCCATTTCTTATGTACGGAGAGGCTGACGGGCCTACAACTCCCAGACTCCTTCTCATTCAACCGGCAACACTTCTGAAAGCTCTGGGGTCCTCGCAGGGCCATCCTATTCTTTGCCTGAGCCAACTGTCCAGTAGGGCTCCTCACACAGCTGTCCTTTTCCTTGCCAGAGCCAACTCTTGAGCCCAGCCCAGGCTGTTTGGGGGGAAGGGGGAAGGCCTCGCCGCACCTGGAACAGCTCTGGCTGAGGCTGGGAGAGTGGGTCTTTGGGAAGAGAGGCCTTGCCCACCCACCCAAAGCACTCCAAGCAAGCTACTAAGAATTGGGCTTGGCAGGTGTAGGGGAGAGAAAGAGAGAGTTGGAGTAGGGGAAGAAAGAGAGGCTCCTTCTGCACATGCAGAATAATCCACTTTCAAACTGCTTTCAATGCTCTTTGAAGCTGTGCAGAATAGCAAAATCCACTTGCAAACAGTTGTGAAAGTGGTTTGAAAACGCATTATTCTGTGTGTGCGGAAGGGGCCAGAATGAGTGCTGGGGAGAGGCAGAAAGGGAAAGAGAGAGCTAGGGTAGGTGGCTAGAAGGAGAGAACAACAGTTGGGATGGTGTGGCAGAAACATAGAAAATAAAGAGATTGGGTAGGAAGAGGCAAAGGGAGAGCTGAAATAAGTGGGAAGCAAGAGAGAACTGAGATCGGGGGGAGGCAGAAAAAGAGTTGGGGGTAATGGGCCAAAAATAGAGAAGGTTAAGAGAAGTGGCAGGATGGAGAGTGAAAGATAAAGAGTTCTCCCCATCTTCACAGGTATCCTGCTGGCTCTCCCCACCTTTGCAAAACTGGGATCCAGTTTTGCAAACTGGGGGGGGGGGTGCCTATGGAAATGGGGAGGATGCAATTTCACTGGTTAAACTGGGTGCCATTTCCTGTCGATATGCCCTGTCCACGTCTCTTGCTCTGGGAGGATTAATTTTCCAGAGCCTGTTATATTTTCTTTTGCACAATGGTTTTTATTGCTAGTGTAACAATGAATGTATGAAATGCAATAATAAATGTATTCTATCGAATAAATCAATTAAAATAAATAAATAAATCTGCTCATAAACTCCACACAGGTTCTCCCCAACCCTTTTAGTAGCTTTGGTTTACTTAAACAGGTCTCAAACGGTCCCAGTCTCATACTCCTTTGTGTCTCACCCTCTGAGGCAGCTTCCTTAGTTCTGGCTTACCAGGTTGCCTTAGCAACACCACAGCCATTTTCAGCTGTGATGTTAATGCCAAGTGTACCTATCCTCTGCCACTGACCATTCACCTTTTGGGTCATTTCTTGCTTGCTATTCATTTGACAACATGCAATTTAAATGTGTATGGCTGATGCCGCATGGGCCAAAAACAGCAGTGTGAAAACGCTGTGAAAACAGTATAAGCCCTTTTACTCCATTTTTAACCCTTTTACACTATTTTCACACCGTTTCCACACTGCTGTTTTTGGCCCATGCGGAATCAGCCTAAGTTTTAAATTGGAAGTTGTAGGTTGCCTTAAGCCGTGGGGGGAAAAAGCCAGATAAATATTTAACTCTACATTTCAATAAAGAAATATATCTGGTATGGCGTTGGCCTCTGATTCTTCTTCTCTGGGGATATTCTCAGCTTGTAGCTTGTTGGCTAGGCCTAGCTGGGCTGTGGTGTTGACATGATTCTGCCCTTGTGAATCAGGTGAGAGTATTTCCCAGGGGATTATGCAGGGAACTGAAATCACCATACAGGCCTTGTTCATATGTGCAGTCACGTCAATTGATTGTCCTATCCTTGATCGATGGCAGCTGAATGCGTGAACAGATGCTATGGCAAAACAATGTTTTTGGAACAACATGGGGTAGAATTAAACTTTTTCCTATGGTGTTAGGTATGTGGGGGAGATGAGGGGTGAGAGATAGAAAGGTTGTGGCAGGAAGATATTTGTTTGATGGTCCTTGCTCAGGTAGCACGGAATATTGGGAGGTTAGCTCACCTATATTCTGCTGCTACTGACAGTCAAGGAATGTGTAGCTTGGTGATCATTAATAAGAAAACTAAACCAGGAAGGGGGGGGAGTTTGGGGAGTCACAGGGGAAGAAAGAGGCCGAGGAGCAATCCCATGCTTCCTTGCCCTCAACATGAGCAACAGAAAAGAAGACATCGAGGACAATATGTACATACCTTTACCTTCTTCCTTCTGTCTGAGGCCACAGGTCTTGGTTAGTGGAAGAATCAAAACTAGAGAGCTTAGCAGTGGCTGCCAGTCCTTCTGCCCCCATCCTCTAGCTCCCCATTTATCTGTGATTCACACATGGAAACCATCACTGGCTGCTGCTATCATGAAATTATGAATATGAGGAATATGAGGATGAATATGAGGAGCAGCAGTGGCATAGTGGTTAAGAGCAGGTGTACTCTAATCTGAAAGAACCGGGTTTGATTCCCCGCTCTGCCATCTGAGCTGTGGAGGCTTATCTGGGGAATTCAGATTAGCCTGTGCACTCCCACACACGCCAGCTGGGTGACCTTGGGCTAGTCACAGTTCTTTGGAGCTCTCTCAGCCCCACCTACCTCACAGGGTGTTTGTTGTGAGGGGGGAAGGGAAAGGAGTTTGTAAGCCCCGTTGAGTCTCCTATAGGAGAGAAAGGGGGATATAAATAAAAAAAATTCATGTATGAACCAAACAATTCAGACACATCAAATTGAGCCGCAGCACTGGTGAGCAGATAGCACTGGAAACGAGAAAACCTATGCTCTGGGAATCCTGATGCTTCTTCCATGCAAAAGATTATGCAATATTGCTGAAGTATCCTGCAAGCACAAGAAATCGTTTGCCTGCATTAGCGTTAGCGTTAGTGACATGAATTTCCTCACCGAAAGATATGGTGTTGAAAGTTATGATTAACAACAGGGATCAAACACTCTCGTTTTCCCTTCTCAGCTGAAGGTGAAAATTGGGTGGTTGTTCATTTGAAAAGAGAATAATGATCAATATCACTTTCAGTGATTTTTTTAAAAAACGTCTATATGGAAGAGCTATTTACGGGAGAATCCTGCTTTGCTGGGATTAAAGCCTACCGAATTAATCTCTGCAGGATCCTGAGTGGGCCAGTTTAGGATTGTTCTCCTGGGCAATCTCTTTGTTGTCTGGGAAGTAAAATTCAGGGAAAGAATGAAATCTGAGACAATGAGAGCCCCAGGTCCCTTCTGCACAGGCAACACAAACAGGTTAAATGAATCTGTGTTGCCTGTCTCGCCGTTTGCATGGCAGATGCAAGGGCCATCTGGGATTGCTGGGAGCTCAGCCACAGGATGCGGGATGTTTCACACAGGAAATGCATCATTTCCCTGTGAAACGCAAATTCAAGAATCCCCCCACCTAAGAATCCCCCACCCGAGACCCGCCCCCCCCAAAATCCCCCACAAACACACCAGCACAAAATGGCGGCTGCCTAGAGAATCCAGTCTAACGGCAGCTGCCTACAGAATCCACCATAATGTGGATGGAAGAGGGGAAATGATGCTTCCTGCTTGCCATAGTACACGCAGGCAAACAGGAAGTGGTGAAACCCAAGTTAAAGGGGGGAAAGTAGTTAATTTAGTGACTTTCATTTCATCTTGGTTCAGCAAAATAATATGAGTTTGAAGCATTAGGGGGCAAGTACTGTGAGAACTTCTCCCCCGTAATGCTTTTTCATACCCCCTAACTCATTATATTTTGCCTCTGCAGAATCACCCATAGGCTGACATTTCAGTTTCTAAATGCTTTTATTTGGATAGATAATAAGCAAGAGTCGCAGAAACTGCTGTACCCCCACCTGTCAAGTAATAATACAAAATCAAACCCAAGTTCCACTGGAAGTCCACCTTTTGGGACTGAATCGGATAGACACCTATGAACAGATATGCAAATGCCATGGTTATCTAAGTATTGGTTTGCACCAGTATTGGAGCAGCAGTGGCGTAGGAGGTTAAGAGCTTGTGTATCCACCAGTATTGGAGCAGCAGTGGCATAGGAGGAGCAGTGGCGTAGGAGGTTAAGAGCTCGTGTATCTAATCTGGAGGAACCGGGTTTGATTCCCCGCTCTGCCGCCTGAGCTGTGGAGGCTTATCTGGGGAATTCAGATTAGCCTGTACACTCCCACACACGCCAGCTGGGTGACCTTGGGCTAGTCACAGTTCTTTGGAGCTCTCTCAGCCCCACCCACCTCACAGGGTGTTTGTTGTGAGGGGGGAAGGGCAAGGAGATTGTAAGCCCCTTTGAGTCTCCTGCAGGAGAGAAAGGGGGGATATAAATCCAAACTCTTCTATTGTCCATCACATGATGAATTCAAGAGGACTGTGAACAAAACTTCTGAATCACCTCAGCAGATTCACAAGCAACCTGCATTCTCCAGCCAGAAGGTATCAGTGATAAAACAAATGAGAAATCAAGTGGTGTAAATATATCTGTCAAGAAGTGGCTGAGAAGTAGAAAAGGGCTTCCTTGGGATGCACAGGAAACAAAATGTAATCGTTTAGGTGACTTAAAAAGTGTTGATTAAGTGCAGTGTTGCCTCTATTTCTATTTATCTCCCCCTCCTTCATTTAGCACCAGCATTTTAATTAACTCATTTTGTTGCTTATTTGACATGCCAACAGTGTGCTTGTTTTATTTCAGTTTTTCTAAGAAGCTGATGTTGCGTGCAAATTACTGCTTTGCATATTGTATCTATTTCACAAATTGCTATGAATGTTTGGTCTCCCATCCTCAACTTAATCTGCCTTGCAGAAATGGAGTGGGAAATGTGCACTGTGAAATTCTGATGAAACCTATGCATACATTTGTCCAGTGAAAAAGACAGACATTTTGTAGCAGGAACGATGCCTAATGCTAACTCTGACAATGCAGTTCTGAACAGAGTTACATCCTTCCATGCTGATTGATTTCAATGGTCTCACTACAGCCTAGATACCTCTAGCCTCAATTGTCAGCTGCTTTCTGAATCCAACCTTCCTAACTGGCTAGCCTCTATTGAAAGAAAAATTAGCTCCATTGGTTTACACATGGATTCATTATATGAGATTTCTGCTACTGAGGCCTTTAAAGCAATCAGATTTAGATTCTTGGAATCAGAAGTACAGCATCTTTATACTGCGGCTTTTAAAACCTGTTCTCCGTTAGACTTGGGGAATCCCAATTAAACTTGGTCAAATGGCTGAATATCTGTACTTTGTTCAAAATCCAAATCATCGAGGGGCCTTTTTCCCTGGCCAGATTCAATGCCTTGCCATCTGCTCTCTTCTATGGAAGATTCCAAAATGTTGCTTATGTAGAGAGACTCTGCCCCGTGAGTTGGGCTGGCTCAAAACTGTGCAGCACACTTTCTTCTATTGCCTGTTCTATGATGAAATTCGAGAGAAGCATACAACCCCCATTTTAAGGCAGAGGGCTGAGTTTTTGGATAGTTCCAAGCTGATACTAAATAGCCCCATTTTAGAAAAGTGTGATAGTGTAGCTAAATTTCTGCAGGAAGTCATTAAGCTCCGCCTTCTGAAGAACGGGTGCTAATTTTTTTATTCTGGTCCTTTTTACGACTGGATTAACTCTTTTCTTTTTAACTCCAATCAATGTTGTATTGCATGATATCTTTTCTCTATTTTAAATCTCTGCATATTTTATTTTTGTATATCATGTAAACTTTATAGCCTAGATACCAATAAAGTCCTTGGATTGGATTGGATTGGGTTGGGTTGGGTTGGATTGGATTGGATTGGATTTCAATGGTCGTAGAAGACTTTAAGACTGTGCTGTGATTATCCTAGAAGATGTTAAAATCCTAGAGAAGCCTCTTGTAATTAACTTGACTTGATGATCTTATACTTAGGCTGTGTAAGGAATTCTGAAAGAAGCAGAAATAAAAGGCATTGGTTCAAAGTCCGTTTATTCAGACACTTCAGAAAGCACACATACACGGGATGGCAAGACTGCCCGCTCCCGCCTAAACTACAGGTTATAAACGTTCCCCCCCCTTACCAGCCAGTCACATTCTCATGGGAACAGAATGCTAGTTTCAAACATCTACGATAAGGCCACTAGCAAGGTTACCATAGCAGAATCTGGCTGCTCGCCCGGCCGAAGGAATTCTGTCAAGGCCGGACGGCAATCAGAAGGGCGAGCTCAACCGGCATCTTTACACTCCGCTTCCCCTAAGAATGCCCCCCCCTTTCCCTCCCGGCTTATGAGGGAAGGCTTTATGAAAAGCATCAATTAATGACGGGGCGTCGATGTTCTCAGCATAAATCCATTGATTATGGCCGGATGAATACCCAACCCAAGAAACCAAGTACTGCAGACGTTTGCGGGAAAAACGGGAGTCCAGGATAGCGTCGATTTTGTAAATTCTTATGGCCATCAATTACCAACTGGGTGGGGGTGTTCTCGAGGAGGCCGTGCCAGACATGTCGAGGCGGGAGCCTCCTTGAGCAAGCTGGAATGAAAGGCAGGGATGAATGTTACTTAAAGAGTTAAGAGCAGTTCTAAGCGGGCAGTAACATCATTAATCACTTTTGTAATCGAAAGGGCCCCACAAATTTCTTGCCAAGTTTGGAGTACTTGTGTACATCTCTAAGATTTTTGGTCGATAAATAGAAGCCATGCCCCAACACGAAGGAAACTCTGAAGCCGGTGTTTGTCCGCCTCAAGCGCTTTTCGCGATTCTTGGGCTTGTACTAGGGAAGACTGTACCGCTTTCCAGCCCTCAGCTAGTGAAAGAAATCCATTGATTAGAATTCGAGGAGGGATGCAATGCTTCCGTGACAGTGATTTGGGGCAGTGGGGAAAAGGACGACCAGAGACAATTTCGAGCAGGGTTTTCTTGGTGCTGCTATAGATTGCATTATTATTATAAGCATACTCTGCAAAAGGGAACGCTTCGCGCCAATTGTCCTGATGATAGTTGGTGTAACAAGCGTAAATATTGTTCTACCGTTCTGTTGGTCCTTTCTGACGGACCATCACTTTGAGCGTAGGGGATAAGTGGCGCACCGCCGGGGTTATTCCCAACAACTCCAGGAACGCCTTCCAAAATCCTTAGAAATGAATTAGGGCCCGCTGTTCGGATACCACCTTGTCAGGAGAGGAATGCAGATCGCGGTAGATATGTTGAATAAACAACCGGGCCAATTTAGGGCAGATGGGATGGTAGTGCAAGGAATGAAATGTGCCTGCTTGGAGAAAAGATCCACCACCACCCATAAAACAGTGTTACCATGGCTCCCGGCAGGTCTGGTGATGAAATCCATTGAGATGACCTGCCAGGTCGAGATGCAGCGGGGAGGGTTGCAACAGCCCATGGGGCTTTCGGGTATTGATTTGGCCCTCAGCACAGACTGAACACCCTTGATATAAGTCTCAATGTCTTTAGCGCATTGAGCGCCCGCAAAACTAAGCGGCGAATGCGCTAAATGCTAAAAGTCTTTAGGAACCAAAGTGTCCTGCCAGACGAAAGCATCATGACACGTCAGCGAGAACCTACTTCTATATGAGGCCCGGAGCATGAACGTACTCAGCACCCCCCTTTTCCAAACACCACCCTCAAGCGTGGCTGTGGAGTCAAATTCCTCTGCTGGCAGGTCTTGGAGCCCCGCTTCCATGAATTATTTGCAGGAAGAGGCGATGTCGAACCGAACGGTGAGGAGGAAAGCGGAGACCTGGGAGCGTGTGACAGCCCAACCCCAAGTGGGAGGGGTGAGAATGGTGCGTGGGATAGCCAGTAGCGAAGTCTCCCCCTTCCCACAGAGGCGAGACAGGCGCGATCAACCAGTTTGTTGCTTTACCAGGGAAAAATGAACTGTGAAGGAGAATCTGGAGAAAGAAAACTACCATGCGTTAACTGTTTAGCGGACATTTTGAAGTGGGTGGGAAAGGGCTGCCAGATTTTGTGATCGGACCAGACCTGAAATGGGTGTTTGGCACCTTCCAAACCAATGGCGTAAGTGCTCAGTGCTGCTTTGATGGCTGCAGTCTCTCTTTTATCCCCTACTGTCCAATTCAGTTGGGACCTGAAAACTTTTTTGACAAGTAAAGCGCCGGCACCAGTTTGTCATTTTTATTTTTTTCTGCAAGAGGGCAGCCCAGCGCTTTTGTCAAAGCTAATCCCACATGAGCGATGAAAGCGGGAGGTCAGGATCGGGTGTTTCAAAATACGGCTCCGGTGGTGAAAGCCGTTTTGAGCTGTTGAAATGAAGACTGACATCGCGAGGGACCATAGAAGGGGGGGCTCCAGGCTTAGAGCGCCTGGGAGTCCTTTGCACCTTTAGTCGTAATAGGTCTGCAAGTGGTAAAGGCAAGTTCAGCGGGTTGAGGAATGAAATCCCGCGATAGAAATTAACAAAACCTAGAAGCGACTGTAATTCCCTTCTGTTGGTGGGAGCTGGCCAATCAATCATCAGCGGCAACTTTGGCTGGATCCATCTCCAAGTCAGTGGGGATGAGATCCGATAGCCCAAATAGTCTATGGAGGAGTGATGAAAACAGCACTTTGACAATTTGACAAAGAGGAGTTATCTAGTAGGCGTTGCAATACCTCCCGAACCAGTTTTTTCATACTCTTCAATATTTTTGTGAGTAGATTAACACGTCATCCAAGTACACCTGCTCCTCTCTTATACAGTAGGTCTTACCAGAACCTCATTGATAAGGAGCCATGAAAGCCCCTGGGGCTGAATAATCCGAATGGCATTATTAAATATTCATATTGACTCAAACTTTTGTATTGAATGCTGTCAGGATGTTCGCAACCCTCTGCAATCTACGGACCCTATAATAAGCTTCCCTCAAGTCCAGTTTAGTGAGAAGATCAGCCCTTTACCCAAAGCATCCTAAAGGTCCTTTATTAAGGGAGGTAAGCGGGTACTTTGTTTGAAGAGATTGAAACAGCATTTAAAACCACGATAGTCAGTACAAAGTCGCAAGGCCCGTCTTTTTCTTAACAAAAGGACTGGGGCTGCATGAGAGTGCTTAGTGAAGCTCGCCATATGAACCCTTGAGCGAGGTTCCTTGCTTATCTAGGAAGACACGGGTCTCTTCTCCTCAGCAGGGCTCATTCAGTAGATTCTACCAACTTGGGCAGTTGGGCTCCCCGCCGCTGGAGGATTTTGCAATCAGTGTCCCTTTATGGGGGGGGGGGTAATTGATCACCTCCTGCTCCTCAAATACTCTGGACAGGAATCCTGATATGCGTGTGGTATTTCTGTAGAGGGCTAGGAGTGGAAAGCACATTCAAGGCATCGTTGTCTATTGGTTTTTTTCATCAATTACGGGTTTTCCCCACCATTCATATGGTCCCCCGCAAGGAAGGTCCAGTGAAAACGGAGGATGCTGTTCTTTCCACAGGATGGATGGTTGGTTCATGTCTGAGTAACCATGGCATGCCTAAAACAATGGAGTGCTTGGCATACCGGAGCAAGTATAAAGCTTAATTTTTTCCTGCAATGTTCAGCACTTAGCGGAGAAACACTCGGTTGGGTCTTAAACCGAGCGGACCTTTCAGCCATCCCTAAGCAGGACTGCCATCCATTTGAGTAAAGGGGATAAGGTTTAAGAAATGCTTGGACCCGGTCTAAACCAAGCTCTTCAGCCACTCTGTGGCCTCTATGAGGCAGTGGGAACAGCCCGAGGCTCCACGAGTCTGAGCTAAAATGCGGCAGACTATGTTTAGAGGTTGGCTATTAAAGATGTCAGAATAGTAATGGGAGCACTGCCTTCACTCACACATCGGGCGAGGTCCAACTGCCACAAAGCGCCCGTCGAAAAGGCAGACAGCCAAGTCATCCTCCTCTAAATCCCCTCCTGAAGCGGCTTTAGTTGTTCCATCGGTATGCAGTGGCCCCGACGCCTTTGCTTGTGAAGCTTGGCAGTGGAAGTGCTTGGCGAACCGATGGGAAGATTACACAGCTTCTTAAGACGGATTTACAGCAAGGTGATTAGGTCCCTCATGATAAAGCTGCACAATCAAAGCGGTGGCGGCGGGCGTCTTCGGCAGTGGGTTTCAGTTGTAACAGGGGGCTTGGTTTATATGACAGGGGCGCCCGGTGTGGTTGAAGTTTTTTGGTGAGTCGTACCACCCAGCGTGACCTGGGCAAAACGGTGACTACCCGATGCGAATCCACAATTTGATCCATTTAGCAGCAGTCTGTGGGATCGAAAAGGAGCACTGTTTCCGCGAGAAACTTTTATATCCATTACTTCAAAGAAATATTCACATTTCATGCGTTCAGGCCAGTCAGGAGGAAGTTTACTGGCGCCGCCACGAAATTCTCGAAAGCAAGTCCGGTGAAAGAGCGATTGCCCTGTTGGATGGTTTTTACTATTTGTAATGCGTGCTATTTTCAGCATCTGGATCTTGGAAAGCGAAGAGGCATGGCGCTAGTACAGAAAGGCCGCCACCCGGGCTGGTGTCGTCGGCTTGTAGCGTCTGGCATAAGAGTCACGAACCATTCTGTAGCAGCTACCCCATCTAGCACTGACCCAATATCACCGCAGACTTTCTCCCGTTCAGAGCGCATACAAGTCATCGAATTCTTGCTTATGGGCATCCAGTTGCAAGATGAAATAGAGAGTTTGTTTTGCTGTATCCCATCAAAAGCGGGCTGGGATGATGGGGTCTGCCAAAACTCCCTCTCCCTGCAGCTCTAGGCATCTGTAGTGGCGGCTGGTATGTCCCGGGGCTGGGCCTTGTGAGGGACAGGAGGGGGGTGGTTGGAGCGGAGGTGGTTGGGTGTGCCCCAGGTTGTTGGCCCACGGTATTGGTCCTCGTCCCACACCCGCCCCACGGAAGGAAGGAAGAACAGCGGGTCTTGTGGGGAAGATTTTGATCAGTGAGGGGCCCTAGCCAATGTAACTTGTTGCCTCCAGCAATTCCGTTCCAGTTCAGCTATAGTTCCCTTTCTTTATTATGTGCCAGTCGCGTCTTGGTGATTATGCAAAGCCACCCTCTCATCGTTCTAACTTTTTTCTCTCGGCGCCAGCTGTAAGGTTAGGAGCCAGCTCGGGTTTGTGTTTGGATAGCCTTAACACTGTGGCCTCCTGGCGCTTGCAAGTCAAGTTTGGAATGCTCCAGGACTTTGTCATGAACAGTAAGATCCTGTATGAATTGTTGACGAAAAACTTCCAGCCTGGACCTCTTTGCATTGCTGTTCCACGTTCCTTTGCAAGCATTCCCGCTCCTGTTCCCAAGCCTCTGCGTTCGGCTCCCCAAGCCCTTCTTGGCATCTTCAGCCTTTGACCAACTGGTCTTTCAAGCGGCTCCCTCGTTAGCTGCGGATCCTGGATGGGATCAGGTCGAAGTTCCACCATCAGGGGAGGGGCCCCACCTTCGGCCTCCTTGGCTCCACACCTAAATCGAGCTGCTCCGGCCCCTGGGAGCGTAAGCGGGCTCGATAACCCCTGACCAATCTTGGATCCCACATCCTAGCGAGGAGATGCGGATGTGGGTGCTGTGGAGTAGCGTCTTTGAGGCGCCCCAGTACTGTGTTACTGCTGTTCTCACGGGAATGTCATGGAGCAATCTGTCCAGGAACACCGGCCGGACTCCTGAGTATGCATGCCATGTATAGTTGACAACCCCAATCCTCAGTGAACAGGTTGCATCGGTGGTTTTGTAATCCATATGATGCGGGTAGAGACAAATCGGTTATCGACAGGGGCCGATCCATAGACAGCCTCACCGTCTCATAAAACCTCATGACTGTAAGTCACTGGCTGCTCATCCAAGTGGAGAAAAGCCAAGCTCGTACTGAGCGGGGTTTGGAGAAAGTTACCAAGGAAAGTTTCGATTCTTCCCCAGTTCCTCTGACCCTGGAAGGGAAGGCTCGAAACCCTCTTTGGGGGCTATCGATCCTTCCACATAATCTGGAGCATTCAATCCTTGCATGTTGGGGAACACCAAGGATCCACTATAATCCAACACAATGGTTTAGATGTGAAAAGGAGTCTTGCCATAATGTAAGGAATTCCGAAAGAAGCAGAAATAAAAGGCATTGGTTCAAAGTCCGTTTATTCAGACACTTCAGAAAGCACACATACACAGGATGGCAAGACTGCCCGCTCCCACCTAAACTACAGGTTATAAACGTTCCCCCCCCTTACCAGCCAGTCACATTCTCATGGGAACGGAATGCTAGTTTCAAACATCTACGATAAGGCCACTAGCAAGGTTACTATAGCAGAATCTGGCTGCTCGCCTGGCCGAAGGAATTCTGTCAAGGCCGGACGGCAATCAGAAGGGCGAGCTCAACCGGCATCTTTACAGGCTGCCCTTAGCTGTGCCTGCTGTCAGGTAGGCTGGGGGAAGGAAAGTTTACAGGGAATATAAAAAGAGAGCAATGGACTCTGCCTAAGCTTTATCTCAGGTGGCAGTCATGGAGGGGAAAACCCTTACCGTAATCAGAACATGATAAACCAGTGGTCTAATGTGACAGCTTTCTATATTAAACATCTTGCAACGAACAAAATTCTCCCTTCCTTTTTAGAGGAGGGACTGTGGTTTCATGGTGAGACACATAATTTGCACACAGAAGGTCTGAAGTTTAATGCCTGATATGGTCTACTCTGAGAGCATTCAGAATAGTTCTGATAACAGTTCTGACAACAGTGTCACATATCCATGTGAAAGTGTATGAGAGTTCCCATAGTTCAGCAATTAGAGTATTGAATGAGAGCTGGGAGGCCCAGGTTCAAATCTCCACTAACAATGAAACTCAGGCCCTTTCCACACAGGCAAAAATGCCGTCCCCAGGGAGCTGTTCGCATGGGGGGCGCAGCTGCTTCGCTCCTCCCCAGCGACGCAAAGCCGCCATTTTGGAGAAAAGGGGGGCGTTTTGAAAAACGGCGGCTTCCAGCCGCTGCCGTGCGAACAGCAGCGGCTGGAAGGTGCCATTCCTCTCCCCTTTGCCCGATCAACCTACGCAGCGTAGGTGACCGCTCCGCGTGGCGTTGCGAGGCCTGGGGACACGCTGCCCTCTGCGACTCTGGAGCAGTCATGCAGGGCAGCGAGGCGTGTCCTCTGGCTTTACAGCGGCAGCGCCGACGGTCGCTGACAGAAAATAGGTCAATCGGGTGACAGCGTTCCACAGCGCCGTCTTCCCTTTCGTTACCGGGACCGTTCGTGCGAACGGTCCCAGGGGGGTTGGGTCAGCGTCATGTATGCCGACCCAACCCCCAGCGTGGCCATGCAGAAACGGCCTCAGTGAGTGTCTCTGAGCCAGACTTCTTTTAGCCTAGCTGATCCCTAGCCTACCTGTCATTATGAGGATAAAGTGGAGAAGGACACATGAGCTCTTTGTAGGAAGGGTATGATAAAAATATGTTGGTTGAACTGGAGCTTAGGGATTCCCCCAAGTTCCCTAAGATTTTTTCTTGATACCTAGTTCATAGATGTTTATTCAATTAAAGTGTTTGGGTGCCTTTCTCCTGAGCATCTCAGAACCCAGTGACTATTCAGGGTCTCAGGTTAAGGTATTTTATATCA
The DNA here is from genome assembly GCF_021028975.2 of Sphaerodactylus townsendi. NCBI lineage: Eukaryota > Metazoa > Chordata > Lepidosauria > Squamata > Sphaerodactylidae > Sphaerodactylus > Sphaerodactylus townsendi. Next base: position 26,045,317 of record NC_059427.1, on the reverse strand, counting down.
CCACCTACCTGATTCTTTTAACTGGAAATACCAGGGATTGGACCTATATGCAAACCAGATGCCCCACCACTGAACTTTAGCCATTCTGCAAACTCTGCTTAGGACTGCATGTTGCAGGTGAAGAATCTACTCTCGCAAGAGGGAGTAATACTTTTAAGACCTCCCATATGGGGAACACCCATAGTTGTAAATCTCTAAAGAGCTTCTGGGTAACTTGTCAGTTGCCTGAATAAAATATCCAGCTTGATGTTAAATAAGTACTCCTGAAACTGGAAGGAATTCCTCTGAACGCTTTAAAAGGGAAGTTGTCTACCTGGTGGAATGTCTTATGGAATATACTGACTGAAGACCTTTTGTGTCAAGCCTCTAGAGTTCCTCATACCTGGCTACGAATAATTGTCTCCAACCTTATTGGACAATAGCACAGGCTCCTGACTGCCAAAATGCCTCCATTCTCCAACTTGATTCAAACAACCTTCCAGCCCTGCCCCAAACACAGGCAGCCAGAGTACATCGCAATGACATCCCATCTTCCTTTCCTAATTCAAATCATTTGCCCCATCAGCCAAACTCCACTCATGAGATAACTTTAGCAGTTATTTTCAAACCCTCCAATAAGCTTTCGAATTCCTATTTGGCATCCAAGCCCATCCTAGCAAAGCCACTGTCTCCCTGGGGAAGATTTTGGACACAACCTACTTCCCCAACCTTATACTTGGTTTACTTTCTGCTTCCCTGCTCTTAATTGAAATCACTAGCTAGTACTATCCTTTCCTTATGATCTTGGAACTTCATCCCCGGACCCACTTTTCCCCACCTGCCCCCAGATCTACCTCTCATCCCTCTTTTCTCTTCAATATCAAGCCTGTATATATTTTCTCCCCTTTATTTCCCAGAAACACCCCTGGCTTGCCTCAGTGCTAGCTGGTCTCTTTCCTCATGTTTCACCACCATCCCACAATAGGCAACAGTTCACAGGCCAAGTAAACTTGCAAAAAGGTTGTATTGGTTCATTGCATACAACTGTTTTACTGACTCATTTTGCTGTTCCTGCCATTCCATTTTCACTCCATATCTTGTCAGAGGAATAAAGGTTTTTCTCACCCAAAGGTTTATTTTCTCTTTCATTCTTTCAGAGTGCTACCCTAGACTGGGACTCTAATATACACTAGATCAGTGGTGGCGAACCTATGGCACGGGTGCCAGAGGTTGCACTCAGAGCCCACTCTGTAGGTACACGCAAACAGAGTGCCCCCCCCCCACACACACATCTAGGCTGGCCTGGGCCACTGGGCTCAATTATTAGCATTAAACTTAAGACCTAGTTTTGGGGAAGCAGTGCAGGTAACCCTGTTAAGCGCTGTTAAACCCCACTGATTTTCATGCGAAGAACTAAAGTGCGATCCTTTACCTGGGAGTAAGCTCTGTTGCTGGCAGTGGGGCTTGCTTCTGAGTAAACCCTCCTAGAGTCGTGATTCACCTGTTGGAAGAGTTGCATGGTTGCTTCAAAGCAAAGCCACCAACTACCACCAAGCTTACTCCCGAGTAACGTGCACCTCGGAGCCAAAATAAAATCTCAGTATTCAGGTTAAATTGTCGTGTTGGCACTTTGCAATAAATAAGTGGGTTTTGGGTTGCAATTTGGGCACTCGGTCTCGAAAAGGTTCGCCATCACTGCATTAGATCCATGGTGGCGAACCTTTGGCACTCCAGATGTTATGGACTACAATTCCCATCAGCCCCTGTCAGCACAGCCAATTGGCCATGCTGGCAGGGGCTGATGGGGATTGTAGTCCATAACATCTGGAGTACCAAAGGTTCGCCACCACGGAAATAGACTGATCCCAAACTCAATAAATAAATACAATAATTGCCTGGGAGACACATCTCGGACTCAGCACAGCCTGTGTTACTGGCCATACACATGGACCTCTGGGGGTAACAGGAAATGAAGAGATTCAAGGCCCACTCTGTAGATTTTCTGTGATCCTACATGGATCTTTCTTCATTAGTAGCTAATTACATCCTTCCAGATCTGTTCTTAGTGAGGATTTCAACATTTGACCTATTGTTGTTTTTGTGGGCAGGCAGCGATGACAAGCTGCTGTCACCTCGTTTTCGCTGTGATGTGCAGGTCCTGTAACTTATGACTTGTGATGTATGAGAAATGGAAATCTCTACTATGGCATGCTTTTGGCATCTTATTTCTCTTCACAGGTGCCTCATTACATTTTGACAGGCATCTGACACAAGAGGCTGTCAGTGCTAGGGTTTCACTTTGGCGTGCCATCTTCAATTTCATTGCCTAAGACTTGTAAGACACAGAATGGGAGTTGAACAGTGGGTGAAATCTTAGTTCAGTTGTATTTTCATTTCATTTTTGGATTGGATGCACCGATGTTCCACAGTTGTGTGAGCAATTTGTTCACTGTACCTAGATTCGTAAGTTAAACCTGCTCCCAGTCAAGGAAAAAGCTCACAGAAGAGGGCAAAATATCAGGATGCTTTCATGAATGAGTTCAATGACAGTAGCTTTGCCGCCTTCTTAGTGAGGTTTTAATATATAAGAACATAAGAAAGAGCCTACTGGATCAGACCAGAGTCCATCTAGTCCAGCACTGTGCTACTCGCAGTGGCCCATCAGATGCCTTTGGGAGCTCACATGCAGGATGTGAAAGCAATGGCCGCCTGCTGCTGCTGCTCCCGAGCACCTGGTCTGCTAAGGCATTTGCAATCTCAGATCAAGGAGGATCAAGATTGGCAGCCATAGATCGACTTCTCCTCCATAAATCTGTCCAAGCCCCTTTTAAAGCTATCCAGGTTAGTGGACGTCACCACCTCCTGTGGCAGCATATTCCAAACACCAATCACGCGTTGCATGAAGAAGTGTTTCCTTTTATTAGTCCTAATTCTCCCCCCCAACATTTTCAATGCATGCCCCCTGGTTGTAGTGTTGTGAGAAAGAGAGAAACATTTCTCTCTGTTAACATTTTCTATGCCATGCATAATTTTTTAGGCTTCAATCATATCTCCCCTCAGACATCTCTTTTGCAAACTAAACAGTCCCAAACGCTGCAGTCTCTCTTCATAAGGAAGGTACTCCAATCCCTCAATCATCAAAGTTATTAGATGTCATTGCAAAAGTGCTTGAATGACCATCACTGAAATCCTTGAACGGATTTCAATAATTTGAACTCATTAACAACAAAACGTGTATGCTTGGTTGGTTTGGCATGGAAAACGTGCACTAAACAATTACATTTTCAGAACTCTTACTATTTTTTGTGGTTGTTCTAAAAAAGAAATCATATTCAAGATTCCAACCATCTTGTTCCAAAAAGCTGAACCCTTAACCTTACTGTTCTCCCTTGTTACAGGATAGGCCATAGGTGTCAAACTCGTGGCCCTCCAGATGTTATGGACTGCAATTCCCATCACCCCCTGCCAGCATGATGCTGGCAAGGGATGATGGGAACTGTAGTCCATAACATCTGGAGGGCCGCGAGTTTGACACCTGTGGGATAGGCCACCAAGACTGCATTTCTTCAAGAAACAATGAAGGAACACTGTATTGTGGATGACTTCAAATATTTCATCCTTACAATTTTAACTTTAGAATTCCCACTCTGAATTTGCTTCCCCCTTGTGCAAATCAGACCCACCACTGTAAGATAAGGGTGACTCCGTATCTTTTTACATAGCAAATCTGTTTGGTTAAAGATGGTGTGCAGACCAAGGTACAACAATTCCTCTTAACAATGCTAAGAAATATCCTAAATCACAGTGTAATCCTATACTTCAGTTGGACTGTGTTTAAACCTTTCTAGGAAGGTACTGTAAAAGATGGCTAATTCATTACCAGATAAACCAGCATTTTAGTTTTATTTTTGTATCTATCAGCATATATTCAGTGCAACTCAAACATATTTGTTTTAGCCAGAGGCCATAACGAAAATCCAGCAACATTTAAATAAAAATTATGGGGTGAGCAAGAAAATAAATTTCTCAGCTATTTTTTTAAAGAGCCGTAAGAGTAGTAGAGATGATGGTCAAGAACATGCTTTAAGAAAAATGAAGAGTGTTTTGCCCTGCAGTAAAGCAAATGGTTCAATATTTTTGCTAAAGGCACTTATTTTAAGTGACTAGTACATTTTTTATAAAGTTTAGTTGTCATGGCTTTCTAACCACTGAAGAGGAATGGTGTTCCATAAGCATGCATAGAACATCTAAAGAAATAAAGTGCAATGTTCTCAGTCTCTCCATTAATGCAGACATAAAATTGTAAATTACTGGAAATTTTCCAATATCTCCATTCAAGTGCATCACAAGGGGATGTGACTGAACTGAAGAAGGATGTCCACATTTTTTCGAAGTTTATCAATGCCAGCTGACTGGATAATTCTCCACCTCATCCTGGAATCTAAACACTCTATACCAGAAGCATTCTTGGCTTTGAAAAGAGCACATGAGACATGTAAATCAACTTTTTAAAAAAGTAAATCTATTTTTAAAAAGTAAATCTCCTTCAAGTTTATTTGGAACCTTTGAAATAATCATGTGAAAAAACCAGTGGTGGGATCCAAAAATTTTAGTAACAGGTTCCCAGGTGGTGGGATTCAAACTGTGGTGTAGTACCAATGGGGCTGGGCGGGGTATGCCGGGGGCATGGCTGGGCATTCTGGGGGTGGGGCCAGTGGTGGGATCCAAACATTTTAGTAACAGGTTCCCATGGTGGTGTGATTCAAACTGTGGTGTAGCACCAATGGGGCTGGGCGGGGCACGATGGGGGCGTGGCCAGGCATTCCGGGGCGGGGCTGTGGCAAGGACGCAGCCGCTGCGCCGGTCCTTGGTCGGGAAACGAATGCACGCAGGCGCAGGTTGCCACGCACACCGGTGACCTGCTAGACTGCTTCAAGTTCTGTGCGCTGTACTGCTGGAGAGGGGAGGAGGCGTTAACTCAAGGGCAAAAAATCGCGTGGCAAAATCGCTCAATTGGTAACCCCCTCTCGGCACACACAAATCATTAGTAACCTACTCTCGGGAACCTGTGAGAACCTGCTGGATCCCGCCTCTGGGTGGGGCATTCCTGGACGGGGTTGTGGCAAGGATGCAGCCTCTGCGCCAGTCCTTGGGCGGGAAATGAATGCACGCAGGCGCAGGCTGCCACGGCCATTAATGCCAGTGCACCTCCTGCTAGACTGCTTCAAGTTCTGCGTGCTACTGCTGAGAGAGGGGCATAACTAAGGCAAAAATCCCGTGGCAAAATCACCAATAAGTAACCCCCTCTCGGCACACACAAATAATTAGTAACCTACTCGCGGGAACCTGTGAGAACCTACTGGATCCCACCTCTGGAAAAACCCTACGTTATCAGCTGCTGAAGGATCTCAAATGGCTTACCCTTGATAGATAATGTTGAATGTATCCACTCAACCAAACCCATTTGGGAAGACTGTTTTCATACCATCTTAATTTAGTAATTAAATGGACATAAACATATCACAGATAGCACTGACAGAATGCCTCTTGCAGTCCTCAGAAAAGATTCTGTGTACAGACTGGTAAAGCCCTTATGCAGGAGAGAGACGGTAATTCTTAGGCTTGGGGGTTGGTTTGCATCGTTCTGCCAGTGAAGGAGTCTCACTGTGGGAAGATAGTGACTGCTGGTAGCTGTAACTGTCAAGCCACAGCTTAGCCAGAAGCCCAGACAGCCCAGAGTCCCAACCACTGCACAGCCACTCCCGGCATGTGGCAGCATGGCTGGTGGCACTCCAGAGGTCTCCCTTGCCCTTGCTGGGGAGAGCCAGCCCCAACACCACCTCCCTGCCTGCTCCAAATGGGCTTCAGGGGTGCCTGCCTTCCGGGGCGTGCTTTGGCAGCTGGCCCCAGGCTCCCACCTGTCTGCTCTGCTCCTGGTGGCTTGGCTGACCCACTTCCTCCCTCCCTGTCCCATCCCTGTGGCAGCGGGAGATAGCTGAGCCCATGGCCCAGCATCTGCAAGGCCCTGCTGCCCTGCTTCCTCAAGGACGAGCCCTCCAATGCAAACCCAGAGGGCGATGAGCACTGACCGGGCCTGCGGCTTCCTGAGGGCACCCTGCACTTGCTCACCTCCTTCTCTGAGTTCTTGCCCACTGGAGGTGAGACCCAGCTCAGCCTAGAGGCCATGCCCAGGTGCTGCTGGGTGCCTCTGGCAGAGCCCAGGAGTCCCAAGTCCTTACTGGAGAGGCTGAAGAGACAACATTGTCTTTATCCCCCTCAGGCAGAGCAGAAGCACTCGGGGGCGGGGGGGGGGTTTGATCTCAGCCCTATTTCATTTCCCTTTTCCTACTGGTGCTCACACTGCCTCTGTTGCTGCCTATACTCACCAGTAAGTCCCCTTGGGTGGCTTGGACAAATTTGCCCAGGGGTAGGAGCTCAGCTTGCTGGAGGGAACCAAGCTGGTGTGAGAGAAGGGAAGGCAGGCAGGCGCCGGGTTGGGGGAGATAGCAGAGGAGAAATGTTCAACAAAGGATTATGGGATGGGCAGGTAGAAGTGTGAAGAAGACAAGCAAGAGGACTAGGGTGAAAACATTAAATAGACACTGCTCTTTTAAATACAATCTGTTTCAGCTGGGATTGCCATTGACCAATTTGCACTGAGCCATCTTTTTCTTAAAGCAGGCTTCACATGAAAAGTAGAAATTCAACAAGTTAGGGTTTTCCTGGCAAGGGAAAGCCTTGTGTGCTAAGAAAGAGAGATCTCAGTGGAAGATTAAATGTATAGCATGGATACATTCGAAGGAAGTAAGGCTGTTCTTGGGTTCTAAATGCTGCTGAATTTTGGGGGATGCTGGAGTGTGGGTGTGTGTGGAGGTGCTTAAGAGGAAGAAGATAGCTATCAAACGTGCGGATTTTACAATTTGCCAGCGATCTTTAGAACTGAAAGTAGTTTGTCACTTTTGAAATGTGGGTGGAAAGGTGATGTGGCAGGGGGGGGGGAAGGCAGTAGGAGTTGGCCCCCTGAGGGGACACCATTAACCCACAAACAGTTTTCTAGAGCCCATTGTGTTTGTCCACACAATGGACTTTACTGTTAGTCCTATTATATGAAAGGCTAGCTGTGGTGGTGCTGACTCACTTCCAGCTAATCGCCACACACCCACGACTTAGGGGTGGGTTAGAAATGGTAAGACTGTGTCTAATCTTGGAGGAGAATAGTATTACTTTTGTTAACGAATTCCACATATGGACTCCCCCCCTTAAGGTTTTGTGTGTGTGGGGGGGAGGGGGGGTTAAAGAGAACTGTAACTTTCAGATCTGCAACAAAATGCCACAGGGGAAATGAAACATTCTTTGAATGCCATGGTTTTATTTATTTCATTTGTGCCTCATCTTTCTCCCCCGTGGGTGGCTTTCTAAAGTCATATTTGGGAAGCTTTATTCTTTTATGTAGGGACTGGTTTATTTGCTTTGCATAGCAAGAAGAAGGGCATTATTTACACATGAAAGCATATATCACATTTGAAGGATGAGCAAGTGGATGATCCCCACAATGGCATCACTTGTATTATTATTATTATTATTATTATTATTATTATTATCATCATTAAAATGCGTCAATTGGAATTAATTAAGTGCGCTAAAATTAGATAGATGCAGTCAGTCGTCGCTCGATCGTTACATCATCATTATTATTATTATTATTATTATTATTATTATTAATTGGTCTTGATAGACCGCCCCAAAGGGCTCTGGGTGGTGTACAATAAAATATAAAACAAATACAATACAAAATATAAATACAATATACCAATATCACATTAAAATACATTATAGCAGCAATTCCAAAAATAGATATATGCACAGATGGCGCCCAAACCAAAGGCCAGGAGGACCAGCATTGCCCAGAGGTAGATGGAATTAACAATCAGGCAATGCCAGAGATGGTAAAACTATTGTGGGGGCTTCAGGTCCTAAAATGATATTGTTCTGAGGGCTTCAGGTCCTAAAATGATATTGTTCTGAGCACATTTAAAGATACACTTGGTATCTTGGTTTGATGTGGGATGTGGTACCCTGGTTAGTGTTTCTATTTAGTGGTCATTTTGGTAAGAAATTGTTTTAAGTTAGGGGACTGCTTAGGGTTGCCAGTGCGAAGCATAAAGCTGGCAACCAGGAGGAAACTCATTATTGGGTCGGGGGCTTAAGAACATAAGAACTAGCCTGCTGGATCAGACCAGAGTCCATCTAGTCCAGCACTCTGCTACTCGCAGTGGCCCACCAGGTGCCTTTGGGAGCTCACGTGCAGGATGTGAAAGCAATGGCCTTCTGCTGCTGCTGCTGCTCCTGAGCACCTGGTCTGCTAAGGCATTTGCAACCTCAGATCAAGGAGGATCAACATTGGTAGGGATAGATCGACTTCTCCATAAATCTCTCCAAGCCCTTTTTAAAGCTATCCAGGTTAGTGGCCATCACCACTTGACTGTGATCTAATGAAATCTGTGGCAATGTACTGACGAAATTATGTCAGCCTGTTGCCAGGGATGCTCTAGCATTCAGTCCAAACTCTGTAGTCTAACTCAGTGCTAGCCTGGCACTGACACCACTTCTGGTTGTTCTGAGCGTGATGTCAACATGCTGAGACACTGGTCATTGCTCCACCCATTTCCCTCTTTTTTTTCTTGCTGCCCAGCTCAGCAGTGGCTGGAAGAACACACTAGGGGCAGGAGATCCCCCGCCCCCAGCAGGAACTTGGCAACTGCAGGGCTATCTATAAGCAAGAAACACCTATCATCCAGGGGCTGTGAAGGAAAAGTGTTCTTATCCAGGATGGGCTGTAGATCATTGATGGTACGTGGAACTGGTATGAGCTGAGAGCTTAGATTGCACAGCTACAGCCTTCTGTTGTTTTCTCTTTTGTGACTGTCTTGAAGTAGGATGTTTCTGGGTATTTAGTTGGGCTTTGTTGATTTTTTCCCCTTCACTTCATTGCATGGATATTGCAATCTGAATAATGCTTATGGCCATTTTTTTTCCTGTTGTTGGTCCCTATTTGAGGAATTGCAGCAAATTCAGTTGTGGCCGAATGCTTCACTGGCAGGCCACGGGTGGTGTATTGTGTGCTCATAGTGGTAGTTAGAAGGATGTAGATTGGAGTTGCCAGCTCAGGTTTGGGAAATTCCTGGAGATTTGTATGTGGTTCCTGGAGAAGGAAGGGGGGGGGGTGCGGGGAACGGCAAGGGGGAAGGAGTTCAGCTGGGATGTGATGCCATTTGAACCAGCTCTTCAAAACTGCCATTTCCTCAGAAGCTAATAAGAACAAGAACATAAGAACAAGCCAGCTGGATCAGACCAGAGTCCATCTAGTCCAGCTCTCTGCTACTCGCAGTGGCCCACCAGGCCACTGCGATTTCTGAAATCTGAAGATCAGTTGTAATTCTGGGAGAAATTCAGGCCCCACATTAACGTTGGTAACCCCAATTTAGATATCTACAATGATCAATGGGTTCCAATGTAGATATCTACAATGATCAATGGGAGCAGCAGTGGCGCAGTGGCTAACAGCAGGTGCACTCTGATCTGGAGGAACCGGGTTTGATTCCCCGCTCTGCCACTTGAGTTTTAGAGGCTTATCTGGCAGATTCAGATTAGCTTGTGCACTCCCACACACGCCAGCTGGGTGACCTTGGGCTAATCACAGCTTTTCAGAGCTCTCTCAGCCCCACCCACCCCACAGGGTGTTTGTTGTGAGGGGGGAAGGGCAAGGAGATTGTAATCCCCTTTGAGTCTCCTACAGGGGAGAAAGGGGGGATATAAATCCAAACTCTTCTTCTTCTTCTTCCTGCTATAGAGTATTGCTTAAGGTAGCAGGAAAAAACCACTTTTCCATGGTAAGTCCTGCAAAAAACAGACCAAACAAAAAATCCCTCCAAGAGAGGTGGCTCCGTGGCCCACCAAGATGTTATTGTCATCCAAGAGTATTTGGTAGCTATTTCATGGCAGAGCCCCCATTGTCCAAGCGTCATTGATCATAGTAACTGTTTCTTTGGCTTCAATTACTCATGGATGTCAGAAGGAAGGAAAGAAAGAAGAACACTGGAGAGGTGTTATATGCAGTGGCACTTCAAAGGTGATTACTCCTACTTCCCATCAATCACATCAAGGAAATTCTCCTAGTGCTCTTGATAATCCTATTTTTTTTCCCTTTGAAGAACAGAGACAAGCTTGATTTCAAGCTCACCATAGAATTAACAGGGCCATTACAAAATTTTGAGCTCATTAGAATGTGTTTGGCATGCCCGAGCAGTACGAAATTTGAAAAGCAATTTTGCCAATGATGATAAAGTGGATAACAATTTTATACAAAACAAATTGCAGATTGCCGCCTGTGATTTTTTTCTTTTAAACACGTCTGGGACATTGTGAAAAAGCGTCAGAGTTATTTATCGAGCTGAATGATTTGGTGAAAGGATCAGTCAGTCTCTTGAAATAAAGTTGTTACGGGATGTAATGACGGACAGTGCTGGCATGAAGGTTGTTTTTTTAAATCTTCTCTCTCTCGCTCGCTCTTTTTCTCTTACCTGCATTTTGTTTGCAAACTGTGGAAGTAGTGCCCAGAGTGGAGAGGGATTGCGGCAAGCCGAATTTTTAAAACTTGCAAAGGAAATGGTAGAGATGTGAACCAGAGTGAATGTTCAGTAGGTGTAACCTCTAGACAAGACTGTGCTCACGCGTAGTGGTTACAACAGATATCCTCAGTATTTTACAGTTAAAGAGTCAACCTGTCTCAAAATGCAAAACAGAGGATCAGCAAAGAGCCAGGATAAATAAGTCTTGTTGCATAACCGAAATGTACAACTTGACATTATTCATAAGTGACATGACTATTAATGATCCACAATGGTTGTTGCAAGTACTTTATTAGGAAGCTGGGCCCATGAGCCTCCACAGCAAAAAATAAACAGAGGAGGCCTCCACACAGTTATTTACTTGTTTGTTTATTTAGTAATTTGTATGCTGTCCTTCCCCTTATGGGCTCAGGGTGTCTTCCAACATCTAAAAACACCAATCTTATAATAAACAACATTTATGAATGACAATTAAAAACATAATTTACATCTCTAATAGCTAAACGTTATTTTAGTGGGCTGGCATAAATCTATACATGATTCATGGTCTCCAGCAGCCATAATTTCTCTTTCTGTGAAGCCAGAGGCATATTGGGGGGAAATGGCACTGGGGACACCTGCTCTGGGTGCCCCCCACCCCATGCTCAGGGGCGGGGCATGGGGGAGGGGGCAGCTTGGACAGGCATTGCAGCTGCAGGCTGGCTCCTGGGCAACGTCAGGCCAAGCCCCCCCACCTCCCTGCAGGCTGCCTCCTGCCCTCCTCAGACTCTATGGAAGGAAGGAGGCAGCTCAGAGGGGTGCCACAACTCATCTTCAGGCACCTCCTGCCCTTTCCAGGCCCTGGAGAGGGAAGGAGGCTGCTCAAACGAGGTCCGCAAAGACAGAGCCAGCTCCTGGCAGCAGCGGGCTTAGCGTCTCCTCAGCTGGACCCGGGTGCCAGTCAGCCTGCCGCTCCCCCTGTGGTTGCTGCTGCCGGTGTCCAGCAGCTCCCTTCATGAAGGCAGTAGCAACTGCAGCCGTCGGCAGGCTAGCGTGGCCTGGTCATGGAGAGAACCACTGGGCACCAGCTGGGTTCTTGCACCTGGCTTCTCCTGTAGCACGGATCCCGGAAGCTCTCTCCATGCCAGGCCATGCTCACTGACTTCAGGCCCACTGCGAGCCTGCTGGCAGTTGCAGTTGCTGCTGTCTTCATGGAGGGAGCTGCCAGGTGCCACACCTCAGAAGCTGGGTGCAAGCCAGCCAAGTGGGGAGCCAGCCATCCAGCTCCCACCCAGTTGCTACTGCTGGTGCCCAGTGGCTCTCTCCATAAAGGCAGCAGCAACTGTGGCCATTGGCAGGCACACGGCGGACCTGAAGCCGATTTTGCACCTCCACGTGACAGAATGGTGTGTGCCCGGGGACATGTGACCGTACATGTCCCCTTGAGCAGTACGCCCCTGTGTGAAGCATTTCTAAAAAGCCTTTTGGTGGTACATTTCAGGTTGGATAAATGATGTGGTGGGAAAGCTGAAATCCCTCCTTTCCCCATGTTTTGTTCCTGATCTCAATTGGGCCCCTGATAGCATTTCAGAATGAAGTTCCCACTGGAAACACACAGCTGCAGGCAGTAGCATGTGAAACGGCTCATCTAGTTTGGGCTTTACATTCCTGCTATATTTAAAAGAAGAAAATTACAGTTTGCCAGATACTTCTGTTTCGGGCATCACAAAAAATGGGAATTGAACTGAATGCTTCTGGAGCCAAGATTCCTTCAATTGTACCCCATGCACAGGGAGTGTGCAAACAAGGGAAGGGAATGTGCGAACAAGCTACGTTCGTGACCATCAAGAACCAAATGCTACTTGCTTGTGACATTTAAACACAGCCTGCATCAAATATTTGGATGGATACTTCGGATGGGTGAAATGAAGCAGAATTAGTTGTCAGGAAGTGGTTTTAAGCGGTGTTTTAAGCTAACGTAAGCCACCCTGAGCCTGTCTAACAGGGAAGAGTGGCCTAAAAGTCAAACAAACAAATCCAGTCTGAACCCGTGTTGTGCATTTCCCCAAGTTGTGTAAATAATGTTTATGTTTGACCACACAGAAAGCGTTCAGTATTAGCAGGTCTTCTCTTTGGTGGTTTATTCTCAAAAGGAAATGAAGGCAGGAATTTCAGAGAAGAACCTTTTTGTTTGCTTTGCTTTCAGTCCTTGTTGAACTGTGTTCATCTGGGCTGCTGCCTGCTCATAACACACACACACACAAAAAAGAGCAGTGAGAGAAAGTAAATTTCCCCTTCCAATGACTGAGAAGCCAAGGAGGGATAATATCTGGAGGGCTTGCAATGTGTGTTTGTGATGTATATGATGACACTTGAACACCATGGTGACAAACACTTGGAAAATAACGACGGCTAATAGAGGTAATAACCTCATTTAAATCCTACGCAATGGAAATAAGGCATTGCAGAAAGTAACGGAAATATAAGGAATATAGCGTGATATAATGATAGAACTTTGAAAGCGGAATGGGATAACGTGAATTTATTTACTGTATTTTTATTTTTTTCGTATTTTTATCCCGCCCTGTCCTGGAGGGTTCAAGGTGGATTACAACAGCTAAAAACAATTTAAAAACAATTAAAAACACAATAAAGCATCCAAATATAACATGAAAACGTTACCGATGAAATGCCTACCACGTACCAAACAATAAATTAATGAACAGATGGCGACTGAAATCCAACCATCTCGTCCCCAGTCCTTCCCGCTACCCCCTGTTCTGGAGGCCGACAGGAGCTGTTGTTGCCGACTGGCTAGTTGGAGAAGAATTCACTTTCCCCCTTCAGCTATGAAGCTCACTGGGAGAACATGGGTAAGACCCTCTTTTGGTCTGAGCCCTCGTCGCTGGGGTGTGGCTCATGTGAAGTTAAAATGGAGAAGACCTTTTAAGAGAACGGCAAGATTAAAAATATAGTAGAAATGCATTTATCTGATTTGTTTAGACACTCCTTTTCTCTGCAAGGCGGACCCAAAGCAGTTTACAATCCCACTTTCCCCTTCCTCCATTTTATCTTCCCCAGCATAACGCTCTGTGGCTGAGAGAGAGGGACTGACCCATGGTCATCCATTGAGCTTCCAAGGTGGATTTGAACCAGGTTCTCCTAGTCTAATTCTCTAACCATTACATTACAGTGGGTCTCTCTGAACCAGTGGTGGGATCCAAAAATGTTAGTAACAGGTTCCCATGGTGGTGGGATTCAAACTGAGGCATAGCGCCAATGGGTCTGGGTGGGGCATGACGGGGGCGTGGCCGGACATTCTGGGGGCAGGGCATTCCTAAGCGGGGCTGTGGCAAGGATGCAGCCGCTGCACCGGTCCTTGGGCAGGAAACGAATGCATGCAGGTGCAGGCTGCCACACACACCGGTGCACCGCCTGCTAGACTGCTTCAAGTTCTGCACGCTACTGCTGAGAGGAGGGACGTAACTAAGGCAAAAATCACGTGGCAAGATCACCAGTTAGTAACCCCCTCTCGGCACACACAAATAATTAGTAACCTAATCTCGGGAACCTGTGAGAACCTGCTGGATCCCACCTCTGCTCTGAACCATTTATAAGCATCTCCCGGAACCATTTGTTCCTTTTTTGTTTCATTCGTCATCATGTAATAGAAGGGCATAGATAACGTGTGCACTACATTGGACCATAAATATTTTTTTTGTATCTTAAAGTAGCTTTGCCCTAGTGCTCCATATTTTTCAACCCTGCAGAGTGACCAGAATAATGGGTGTCCGTGTGTGTATGTGTTGCATTATTTGAAAACATTGTGATATCTTAGCCATGTACATAGTACTTTCTTCAAGCTCTGAAAAGTATATCTTTTCCTGACACTTTTTTTTCCTATGCCAGCAATGCCCTGAAATCCTGTACAGACAGTTTGCCATCCCTCGAAAAATTGTGAGACTTCTTGAAGAAATGCATTTCATCATTGAACAAAGCACAGGATTGGTATCTCCTTTTTTTGATATTCTCAAAATTGGAAAACTTTGTTTCAAGTCACCTAGAGGACATCCAATCCTGAACGATGTTTAATAGTCCTGCTGTTGAGCACTCATTGATCTCTGCAGGTTGATCCATTTTTCTTGCTCTACTTTGCTTTTCTGAATGAATGTCAATCTATATTTTAGATAGACCTGATTCCTCTCTTGCCCCAATTATGCACTCGGAGATTTTATAAATTGCATTATGATGGTTTTTTATTTAGACATTTCTGCACTGGGTTTTTTTTCCCCCAGGGGGACTCAACATGGCTTACAGAAAATTCCACAACAAATAAAACCCTTTAACTTAAAATAATTACAACAAAGAAATACATACATCCTGGACAGGATCCACTTCAATTACCTGACTACCATAACCCCTAAGTCAGTGATGGCGAACCTTTTTGAGACCGAGTGCCCAAACTGCAACCCAAAACCCATTTATTTATCGCAAAGTGCCAACGTGGCAATTTAACCTGAATACTGAGGTTTTAGTTAAGAAAAAATGGTTGGCTCTGAGGCGTGCGTTACTCGGAAGGAAGCTTGGTGGTAGTTGTTGGCTTTGCTTTGAAGCAACCATGCAACTCTTTGAATGGGTGCATCACGACCCTAGGAGGGTTTACTCAGAAACAAGCCACATTGCCAGCCACCAAACTTACTCCCAGGTAAAGGATCACGCTTTAGTTCTTTGCATGAAAATCAGTGGGGTTTAACAGCGCTTAACAGGGTTACTACACTGCTTCCCCAAAACTAGGTCTTAGCTTTAATGCTAATAATCGAGCCCAGCAGCCCAGGCCAGCCTAGATGTGTGTGTGCAGTGGGGGAGTGATTTTCCACCCCCTACATGATGAACTCTGTGCGTGCCCACAGAGAGGTCTCTGAGTGCCCCCTCTGGTACCCGTGCCATAGGTTTGCCATCACTGCCCTAAGCTGTGATCAATGAGATAAGAACCGAGGACTAAGAGCCCTTTCATTCTTGCCCTTTGGCTTGCCCAGCCTATATACCTACAGGCAGGAAGGAGACAAAAACCCAGCTGAGACGTTATGCAGCTGTTAAGATATATTGCCAATAATAAAGCTGCATTTCACCAAGTCATATTCATTCAGTGTTGTCTATTGCGATTGGCAGCCCCTCTTCAGAGTGAGTTTCAGAGAGAAAAAAAGTGTTTCTTGGCTTTCTGAGACCCTTTAAACGGGAGGTGCCACAGACTGGATTTGTAGAGTTTTTCTTACAAAGCATGTACCGGTACTCTGCCACTGAGAGACATCTCTCCCCTACCCCCAGTGTATTTTTATACAATTGCAACACTGTCAGAAAATGATAGCTGACTATGTTCAGACCATGACCAAATGGAAACAATATCATTAGCTTGTGCTGAATGTAACTGTCTCTTGCTCATTGCTATTACATCATTCTACATTTCAGAAAGCTGTCTGGCTCTATGGGGCAAGAGTACGAGAAGCTAGCTGCCTCTGGATTCCAAAGATGTGGTGAGAAGAATTTTTTTTTATCAATTCCCTGTTTTCATGGATTTCTTATTGTGTGCAAATGTGTGGTGAAAACATCCCTGCTGACTCGGGTTGCAAGGCTCCTGGTGGATGCTGGAGAGCTGTGATTACAATTAATTTCAAGTTGGTATAAATCACTTTACCTAGAGAAAATGTCTCCTTGGGAAGGTGGACTATTTGACCTTATAGACCACTGAAGTCCTTCCACCCCTGCAAACCCCACCATCCTCAGGCTCCACCTTCAAAATCTCCCAACCTGGAGCTGACAACCCAACTTCTGGCACAAGCAGGAAGTGATGACACCGCATTGGTGTCATACTGTAGAACACCCGACCTCCCAAAACTGCACATTGAAAGAAGAAGAGTTGGTTTGCGTACAACATTTTTTCTGTACCTTACAAACTCCTTTGCCCTCCTCTTCCCGCAACAGACACATTGTGATGTAGGTGGGACTGAGAGAGTTCTGAGAAAACTGTGACTGGCCCAAGGTTACACAGCAGGCTTCATGTGAAGGAGTGGGGAAACAAATCCAGTTCACTCTTATTAGGACAATTCTGCCTGTCTAATGAAGTTGAAACCAATAGGGGCAGAGACTGCAATAACAAAAGAAGCCAGAACACTAGGAAAGACAATCATGGGGTTTTTGCCTGTTTTTGTTTTGTTATAGACTTGTTAGGTGGGAAAATTTGTTTCCTTCTTATATTCAGAATGGTAACTACAGAACAGCCATTTCTGTAATTAATAAATAAGGGTACTGAGCTCTAATACTTCAAAGGGCAGTGGTGGGATCCAAAATTTTTAATAACAGGTTCCGATGGTGGTGAGATTCAAACAGTGGCGCTGCCGCACACATGCACCTCCCGTCCCTATTGGGCAGGGAGGTTGCTTTAGTAACCCCTTCTTGGCACTCAGAAAAAATTAGTAACCACTTCTAGAGAAGTGGTGAGAACTGGTTGGATCCCCCCTCTGGTTCTGGGAATGAAGCATCAGAGTGGAAGGAAAGTAGCAGGCCAGCAGTGAAGAGAAACACCCCTCTCTTGGGTCTCACATGAACTTGTGAAACTGCCTTCCAATGAATCAGGACATTGTTCCGTCAATGTCAATATACTTTGAGTGTCTGTGAATCTCCAGGGCCTCAGGAAGTAGATTTTACCTCTCCTACTGCCTGATCCTTTCGACTGCAGATGCTGTGGACTAAACCTAGGCCTTTCTTCATGCAAAGTAGCGTTCAACCAGGCTCCACTTTGCCCCTTTTTGCTCTTTTGTGTACCTCTTGATGGGTAGCTCCTTCGTGACAGCCTTCTGGGTTGGATCCTGTGTCCTGGAGATCACATCCTCCAAGGCTTCCTTCATAAAGGAAAGGATCAAAAGCAGGTCCATGCCACATTCAAATCAAATGAGCTAAACCAGTGGTTCTCAACCGGGGGGTTGGGTCCCCTTTGTGGGCCAAACGACCCTTTCACAGGGGTAGCCTAAGACTCTTCATCAGTGTTCTCCATCACCACAACATGAGGAACTGTATTAAAGGGTTGCGGCATTAGGAAGGTTGAGAACCACTGAGCTAAACCATGCCATGTTAAACCAAAACAAAAAAACCTCTGGTATTTTGAAATGAGTAAAGGCCAAGCATATTAGGTCTTTGTCCTATGCCCATGATGCTTTGAACGGGCAGCTGTGTCCATATTTTAACCAACCAGTACATCCAGTTTCACACTCTGGACTGTACATATTCTGTCAGATCGCATTAGATTTTTGCCTCTGGCGCTTGACAGTAGCCAACCGGTAACAAAAGATTCAAAGAAAAGAACAAAATGTCTGTGCTCGCCGGAATCTCGGGTATCTTTTATCTATCCAGTGTCTGAGTAGCAGAAATTGGCTTTAACCTGAGGGCACTGGAAAGGTTGCTGACATTATACTTCTGGATATTCTTGTTCCCCCCCCCCCCCACACACACACATACACACATTGATGTCGGCTATGTTACAGTGTGTGGCTGTGTAATTACTTCACTGCTCCTGAGGGCTTGCATATTACTTCTCGCTGCCGTGTAGGTGCAAGGAGAGCCACGGGCCTTGGAGCTCTGTTGCTTTGGGGCAGGAGCCAGGATCACAATCACAGACTGAATGTGTTAGAACGTGCCGTGTTCTCCGACTGTTTAGCTGGATCCATCTCACTTAAGGTGTACAGCTAACTCTGCATATCTGCTTGTGCTAAGAAGAAGAAGAAGAAGAAGAAGAAGAAGAAGAAGAAGAAGAAGAAGAAGAAGAAGAAGAAGAAGAAGAAGAAGAAGAAGAAGAAGAAGAAGAAGAAGAAGAAGAAGAAGAGGAGGAGGAGGAGGAGGAGGAGGAGGAGGAGGAGGAGTTTGGATTTATATCCCCCCTTTCTCTCCTATAGGAGACTCAAAGGGGCTTACAATCTCCTTGCCCTTCCCCCCTCACAATGAACACCCTGTGAAGTAGGTGGGGCTGAGAGAGCTCCGAGAAGCTGTGGCTAGCCCAAGGTCACCCAGCTGGCATGTGTGGGAGTGCACAGGCTAATCTGAATTCCCCAGATAAGCCTCCACAGCTCAGGTGGCAGAGCTGGGAATCAAACCTGGTTCCTCCAGATTAGATACATGAGCTCTTAACCTCCTACGCCACTGCTAAGGTATGCTAGGTTGCATTGGGTTCATTTTGCCAGCAAGCCTTATGAAAATGACAACTGTCACAAAGCCATGGTGGGAAACAGGTAAGGCTGAGCATGTTTTCTGTACATATGGAGGTTCATCACACTTGCACAGGACTGGGTGGTTGGGAAAAGACCCTAGTTTTCTTGTTCTTGAGACTGCATATGAAAAAAAAATGAAATAACCAGATGGTGTCTGGAGAGACTGGAGGGAAGCTGGGGAAAGGTAGGCAGCCCAAATGGATTTCCTTGGGAAATTAACTGTCAGTTCAAAATTCAGCAGGATGTATGCACACTCCCCGTTCGTAGTTTTCCTGGCTGCTCAATGTATTCAAGTTATCCAGAGGATGAGAACTATATACTGAAATCAACGAGGTGTAGTGGGTAGAATGTGGGGCTAGAATGTGAGATACCCAGGTTCAAATCTGCACTCTGCTCTGGAAGCTTGCTGGGTGACCTTGGGCCAGGAGCAGTAGTGGAGAAGAGCAGGTATACTCTAATCTGGAGGAACTGGGTTTGATTCCCCACTCTGCCGCCTGAGCTGTGGAGGCTTATTTGGGAAATTCAGATTAGCCTGAGCACTCCAACACATGCCTGCTGGGTGACCTTGGGCTAGTCACAGTTCTTCTGAGCTCTCTCAGCCCCACCTACCTCACAGGGTGTTTGTTGTGAGGGGGAAGGGAAAGGAGTTTGTAAGCCCCTTTGAGTCTCATTTCTTTCCTTTCCCCCGGCAGGCTCTAAGGTTTGGTTTCAGAGAAGCTGCCTGTTGGGCAGCCTGTATCTATGGGTTTCTTAAAATGGCAATGCTTCAAAGATTGCTTAAGGAACCTTTGGAGCATTGCCCTTTTAAGAAAACCATAGAGACAGGCTGCCTGATAGGCAGCTTCTCTGAAACCAAGCCTTAGAGCCTGCGGGGGGGGGGGGGAAGGAAAGAAAGGGTGAGTTAGTGACTGCTTACTTTGCTTCGCTGTCTCCTGCCGCCTTCTCTGCTGCCTGCTTTCAGCCGCCTTCTGTCCCTTGTTCTCCTCTGCCTTTTCCTCCACCACCTCCCATCCTGTTCACCCTGCACAGCCCTAGCTTATTCCCTCTCCCCAGACCCACCTCGCCCTTCCTTACAAAGCCTCCCAAAGGCTTCTGGGGCACTCCTTTCCCCCAACTGCAGCTCCTTTGCCGACTCAGCGCCCCACCTCCCCATGGACCTTTCCCACCCTCAACTTATACTCGAGTCAATAAGGTTTCCCAGTTCTTCAAGGCAAAATTAGGTGCCTCAACTTATATGCGGGTCAACTTATACATGAGTATATACGGTAAGTTGAAAAAGTAATTATGTGGCTATTTGAAGTTACTGGGGATTTTTGGCCATGCAGGAATGTCAGCATGACTATTTGCTAGGCAATATTCCATGATCTTATCTAGTGCTCTATTGCTGGCATA
Source organism: Sphaerodactylus townsendi (assembly GCF_021028975.2). Taxonomy (NCBI): domain Eukaryota; kingdom Metazoa; phylum Chordata; class Lepidosauria; order Squamata; family Sphaerodactylidae; genus Sphaerodactylus; species Sphaerodactylus townsendi. The sequence goes on along the minus strand of NC_059427.1, from coordinate 26,025,084 downwards.
TGCACATTTTCTCTTTCAGAGATGGCCACTTGAAGCACATATCCCAGCAACTGATGCAGTGCAATTATCTGGATGTTGCTGCTTGTTTTCCTTTTAATATCCTGGTTGAAAAACAGCGACAATACTGTAGCTTTCCTTCCCCCCCCCCCCCAAATTGCCTGGAATTTTAACGTCTATTCCCTCCTGTCACGTAGGAGGGAGGCATTCAGCTCATCAGTTTTAATAAATCAGAATTAGGTACCTTTTGGAATTCTTTTAATATTTACGGTGTGCCTGGACTTTTTAAAAAGGTCACTCGAAAATGAAAAAAAAGGAAGAGCGCCTGGGAATACTAACCGTGAGCAGTGGAAATGGATTTCTCATGAAAACTGGGGTGTCCACCTCTTGAGAGAAAGGTCCTGCTTTTGAGAGCAGCCCTTAAAAGGTCTACTCAAATTCCTGATCAGGAGTGTTCAAGGGGGCTCACTGTCGGGAACGTGTCCTGAGGATTGCATTGTGCGTCTTGCAATCTTGATATTGTCAAGGGCCATTTTCCTATAGGATGATGCCTCAATCTGTGAAAACGTTTCCATTTATTTGGCAGAGCTTCTGTGAAATTTGGCAGAGCTTAATTGGCAGAGCTTCTGCTCGATTACATCTAGATTACCCTCCTATGGAGGAGTCTGGCCGCTCCCTAGGGGAGGGTTTTAAGGAAAAGGGTTTACCAGGCACCTTCTATTATGGTATTACCACGGTTTTTAATGAAATTTAGTATATATTTTAACGATGGAGCTTCTATGGGTTGTTGTTGTTTTAATTGTATAGTTTTGCTCCCGAACTTGTTTTGTATTAGTTTTGTTGTACACCGCCCGGAGCCCCTCGGGGATAGGGCGGTATAAAAATCTAAATAATAAATAAAATAAAAATAAATAAAAAAGAAGAGGCTTTGCTGGTGGATCGGATAGCTATCTCCTTTTTAGCATGCCTTTCCTCCAAAGAGCTCAGGGCAGCACACACGGTTCCCCTTTCCTTTACTGTATCCTTCTGAAATAGGTTTAACTTGGAAAAGCATGGCTGGATTTGAACCTGAGCCTGTGCAGTCCTAGTTCACTACTCCGGCAGCCAATCCACAGTGGGGAGGGCACAGCAATGGCATAACACACCACCTCTAAAGAGGATTGCAGCAGCAGCATCCAAAAACAACCCCCCGACATACCTGGAAGTGGAGTATGAGGCATATGAGAGCACTCTGGACCCAAAGGGCTTAGGAAGCTGACTAAAGTGGCCCTGTCCCTGGGAATGCCCCCAGAAAGCCCCATCCACACTGGCAGAGCATCCTATGATGGAGGACCAGCAGCAATGGGGCAAATGTCCACATTCAGCTGCTGCAGAGCTGCCCTGCCAGCACTGTTACCTCCCTGGTGTCAGCTTCCGTGCTCGTTGGGCAGTTCAAGAGACAACGATGCTGGCACAGGAGTCATGCCACTTTCAATGCATTTTCCCCTCCTTTGGATTGGACAGCGACTCTCCTGACCTCTTTGGCATCTGGACAGTCTGCAGTTCAGGACACATGGCTGTAACTTGAATAAGTAAAGAAAAGGAAAGGCTGACAGACCTTTTGGGATACAGAAAGATGGGTCATGGGAGGGCCAAAGGGAAAGAAGAAGACCGTACAGGCAAAAGTCTCAGCTAGGGAGCTCTAGCAAGTGGTTGCTGGCCAACTCCTTCTGCTTCCATGGATAGAGTTTGCAGAGAAGCCAAATCTAAGGGAAACAGGCAGAATCATGTGGTCTCAGGTGAGCCTGTATTTTCTGTTGGGAAGAGCTAAAGAGTGCTTCCCATTGTACATATGCTCTAACTGTCCCAGTCCACCAGAGATAGTGCCTCTTTTCTAGCACCTTTCCCTCGCAAATGATCATCCCTAATTTGTCCCCTTCTCTGTATCGTTTTGGGATGAGAAGACTGAGTATTTTGAAATTCCCCGCAGATCTATTTCCAAAGATAGGTTAATATGGCAAAACAGTTGTGACCTCTTCCTTCTGGTTCACATATCTGAGCCAGGAGCAAGTTTCTGTAAGCCCCCCGGTTATATTCAGGATGCTTTCACATAGTCCGTTGCCTGTTCCTAGCATGGTTAAGCTAAAATGGGCTACAATTAATCCTGCAGGCTTCTCAGTGGCTGAATTGCTCAGTCCTATTGATCCAATCTAACAGACATCAACTTCAGAAGAACAGCTTCTTCACTTTTAACAATTGAGAGTTGTACAGAAGTAGAGAACTGAAGGCAAGAAGAGAGACTTCTCTTTTTCTTCTGATTGGCAATTGCTTCTTTAACTGTAAGCCAGAGACCATGATGGAAACTGTGGAAGAAAACAGTGGCTCTTTCTGCACAAATCTTGTAAAACATTTGCAAAACTTGGGTGCTGTGTGGCTTCCGGGCTGTATGGCCGTGTTCTAGCAGCATTCTCTCCTGACGTTTCGCCTGCATCTGTGGCTGGCATCTTCAGAGGATCTGATGCCAGCCACAGATGCAGGCGAAACGTCAGGAGAGAATGCTGCTAGAACACGGCCATACAGCCCGGAAACCACACAGCACCCCAGTGATTCCGGCCGTGAAAGCCTTCGACAATACATTTGCAAAACCTTTGTAAAATGTTTGCGGCCCCCTCTTTTGTTCTCACTCACCCCCTCGAAACAATTCCTGGCCTCCATTAAGTAATTTTTCCCCCTTTTCTTTTTTTGAGGTTTTTTCGAGCTGTGATTCTCTGCTCCTCATATACTGGGTGCTTTGAAGATTGCGCCCCCCCCCCCCCGCAATAAAAGAACAAGCAGAAAAATGCTGCATATAAACAGGCGAGGGGGAACTGAGTGAGCTTAAAAAATGGTGTTGAGGAGGAAATTCAGGGAAGCAAAGAAGCACTGGGAAATGTCAATAAATCACACAGCAGCCGAAGACGCTGTCAAAACGTTTCAGCCGGAGAATTGTTTGAAAGGGGGATTCATTTAAAACATTTTGAGGCAGGAAGTAAAATGTTTTTGGGGTAAAAACAACGCAAAACTCCATGGAGAAATATTTATTTCCTGCCTCAAAACATTGTAAGTGACTTGTATGGAAAAGCTCAGTGAAGCTTTTTTTCGGAGCAAATGATGATGAACAAAGAATGAGCCTTCTCACTCTGATACAGTTGTACTGGATGTGCAGGGTAAAGGGAAGCAAATATGTTGTTCGACACTGAGTGATGAGAATTAAGGGTCCACGTAGAACCATATCAAGCCAACCACCCAAAGAGTGGCCAAAAAGTATGAGACTAGGTCTCTTCCTCCCCCGTTGCAAGCTACCATGCCATACACAATCAGTGACGGGGCTACCAGGGGGCAGGGGGATGCGCCATGGCTTTGGGTCACATGGGGGGCAGAACATTCCCCCCTGACCCCCCTTCCGCTGTGGCATTCCCCCGTGGTGTCCCCCCCCACACACTTACTTTAGCAAATTGAGCAGTTCCCTTCCAGGCTGCAAACGACCTGGTGGGAACTACATTTCCCTGGTAGTGCAATGTTGTGCTTAGCAAGAGGGTCTACAACCAAGATGACCTTCTGCTGAATAACCTTATCTCTTATTTCTTATCTCTCTTTCTCACAATACTAGAACCAGGGGGCATTCATTGAAAATGCTGGGGGGAAGAATTAGGACTAATAAAAGGAAACACTTCTTCACGCAATGTGTGATTGGTGTTTGGAATATGCTGCCACAGGAGGTGGTGATGGCCACTAACCTGGATAGCTTTAAAAAGGGCTTGGACAGATTTATGGAGGAAAAGTCGATCTATGGCTACCAACCTTGATCCTCCTTGATCTGAGATTGCAATGCCTTAGCAGACCAGGTGCTCGGGAGCAGCAGCAGCAGCAGAAGGCCATTGCTTTCACATCCTGCAAGTGAGCTCCCAAAGACACCTGGTGGGCCACTGCGAGTAGCAGAGTGCTGGACTAGATGGACTCTGGTCTGATCCAGCAGGCTAGTTCTTATGTTCTTAACCAGAGGCCAGGCAGTGACTTTCAGCCTAACTTTTTGCACACGATTCTTACGAGGATTTGGCAGAGAATCACATAGATCATTCTGAGTTCCTCACAGGAACAGTGGGATCGAAACAAGGGGGATAAGATATCCTAAGAGACTTTGCAGCTTAAGCTCAGCTGATTTCTTCAATGCCATTCCAAAAGGGCATCTCCTGATTTTATAAAAAATCGCTGGTTTCTTCTGCTCTTTGTACAACTTTCCCATCTGCAGACTTGAGAGCTCTAATTCTTCCTCTGACACACAAGTAACTATCTTTCCACATAATTTCTGTTTCTCACCCCCCCCCTTTCATTCCATGAATAAAATGAGCTGCCCTTGCTGTTCTTGCCTGTAGCAAAATAATTTCAATATGTCATCCTTCTTTTTGCAGACTAGGAACAGATGTCACTCATAAAGTGAACTCTGTACTTCTTAAGGCCATCACTATTCTTATTCTCTATGTCACTGCCGAAATTGATTACTCCTTTTTGGTGGGTCAGGCAAAAATCCTTGAGAGATTAGTAAAGTCACTTGGATTCTGTGTAAATTAATATGGCAGAAGGGTAATCTTTGGAAAAATAGGTGTGAAATCCCAAAACAAGAACAAAATCAGTGTAGTACCTTTTATTAAGACCAGCCCAATTTGACACATAACATAAACACAAAAATGTTTGGTGTCCATTTGGTTGGCCATAATAAATGTTATTACATGGATTTTGGTCTTAGTTTTTGTTTTTTATGAACCAGTGAGGCTATTTAAAAAATTATTCTGGATAGGTGCAGCCAAGAGTATAAAGCACGAATCTGTAAAAGAACAAAAAATGGGATGTATTGTCAAAGGCTTTCACGGCCAGATTCAACTGGTGTCTTGAGTGGAGTTTTCTTTGGGCTACCAATGGCAGGCGTGGTACAGGTGGATGTCTAACGTTTCCCTGAACAGTGCATCCTAGGCTACCGGCATCTTCAGAGGTGTAGCACAGAGAGAAGTCTGTGTGTGTAACAGACTTCCCTCTGTGATACACCTCTGAAGATGCACCTCTGAAGATGCCAGCCACAGATGCAGGCAAAACGTTAGGAACAAGATCCACCAGACCACGACCGCACAGCCCGGAAAACCCACCCAAAAACGGGATCTTTTCTCTCATTGCATTTCCAGATATAGGTTGCTGCTGGACATACCACAGCCCCAGATAATGAGATGAATTTCTTAATAGATGAGTAGATTTAGAATCCATTCTTAATAGAATCTATTTCGTAATAGATGAGTGAATTTAGAATCTGATTTGCTGTGTGCAGCTCTGTCAGGAAGCAGGTATGCTCTTGTCTCTTGCCATGAAAACCCTTCGAGGGGACGCCGTAAGCTGGTTGTGATGTGGCAAAGAGCTCGTGTATCTAATCTGGAGGAACCGGGTTTGATTCCCAGCTCTGCCGCCTGAGCTGTGGAGGCTTCTCTGGGGAATTCAGATTAGCCTGTACACTCCCACACACGCCAGCTGGGTGACCTTGGGCTAGTCACAGCTTCTCGGAGCTCTCTCAGCCCCACCTACCTCACAGGGTGTTTGTTGTGAGGGGGGAAGGGCAAGGAGATGTTAAGCCCCTTTGAGTCTCCTGCAGGAGAGAAAGGGGGGATATAAATCCAAACTCCTCCTCCTCCTCCTCCTCCAATGCCTAAAGATCATTTATTATTATTACATGGAAGTCAGTCTAATTGAATACAATAGGCTTCATTTCAAGCAACTGTGCATAAGGCTGCAGCCTGAACTACGTTTGGCTCCTGTTTGGCCAGCACACATTGTTCTGGGAGCAAATTAGCAGCTTTGTATTAAGTTTTCAGATTTTTTCCCCCCTTTGCTGCCTTTGTTTCTTATCATCCAGGGCGCTGAGATGTTGCCCATCAAGAGCCCTATGCAAAGTGCTGCCAGCTTTCCCCAGTTCATCTGGCTCCCCCTTCACAGTGGTGACCCCTTTGCTGGGCGCATCTCGTTCCCTGCTCAAAGTGCTGACCAGCTGAGACTAAAAGCTTCACTTGGTGGTCGGGAGACGGTTGGAATGCTTCTGCAAAGAAGGCAAATGTTCACAGTTGCCTAGAGAGTGCCAGTTTGCACGGCACTCCAAAGGAGAGGAGAATGTGGGGTATCGATAACATTAGCACACTTTTACCGGAAATGCATTTTTAATGCATTAGGCCCATGTAATTTGATACCACTGCTGCCAGTTTGGGGACTTGAGAAGTTAAACCGCTAATTGCATGCAAATGGCTTTTGGATGCAATTATCCTTCAATTTGGAGAGATTTTTTAAAGAGCTGCACACTTTAAAACATTCCACACCCAGGTCTTTGAAACAACCCTTGGAAAGAGCAGGCTTTCCAAGAGGAAGGAACTCTCTTTTCTTTTGAAGCCTTGCCTTTGATTAACAGGAATATGGGTTTCATAAGATTTTTTGGCAATTGATTATAGTTCTATTGAGTACTACAGTACTACTCCTGAAGCAGTGCTAAATGGGAAGTGTATGACCTGCCATCCTTAATGGAGCGTTAAGCATCCCTAGTGGGTTGGGTTTATTTTTTCTTCAGTTTTTTTGTCTTTACAACGTGGATTTTGGGTTAAACATTGTGAACAAAGAAAGCTGTCTGATGCTGACCATTGGTCCATCAGAATCAGCACTGTCTAGTCTAATGGGTGGCAGGTGTCCGCTGACTGGTGTCCCTGAAACTTGCTTCGTGAGATCCTTTTAAATTGGAGGCTTGATGCTGGAGCTATGGCTCAGTGGTGGAGCAGAAGGTCGAAGACTGAATCCCGGCATCCCCAGTTTAAAGCCAATCAGAATAGGGAATACAGACTTGGATAAACCAAAGACCTCCAAGGGTGTAATGATATACGCTGCTATATGGACTAAGTTACAGTCTATGGTGCCTTCCAAAATTACTTCTCTTACAAAGTAATATACAAAATAGATAGTACTTAACACCTGGTAAAAACCGTCATTTGCAACTATTATATCTCAAAACCATTAGAGAAAATGTTGGAGATACAGTTCCGATAGGGTGGTAGCATGCAAATATGCAAAAGTTCTGGAATAGCTTATTCATCTTGAAAAATAACTTATAAAATATGTGATTTGCCAACGGCACAAAATCAAAACCACACATCTTTTTCCTTCTCTGAATATCCATATAGAAAAGAGATTCCCCCTTTTTCTATTTGGCTCGATGAAGAAATGCGATATATGCCTTGAAAGACTAAGGTTCTGCATCATGAGAGAGGCCCTTTCTGCACAAGCCAATTATCCCGGGATGGGGGCGGGATTAAACCCAGTTTGGGCAGGAACTTTGCATGGGCAAACTGGGCAAAACACACTTTAAACCCCCCAAGGCTGGATATTTGAGAATCGCACTATTTGCAATTCTTTTCAAATATCCCATCTTGGCGCCGGGGCCGAGTGAAGGACCCTGGGTGGCAGCTGCCACTTTCCTTGATTTTTTTTTAAAAAAACTTACCTTCACCCCTGCGCAGCTCTGCAGAAGAGTGTGACTGGCCCTCTGGTCTCCGAGGCATCAGCCATGGCTGTTGGGGCCCGCCCCCTCATCCCTGCGGGGCTGAGCAGGGAAGAAGGTACTTGTTTTTTTAAAAAAGGACACACCTTCATGCAGAGGCATATCTGCAAGCTGCAGCAGCCATGAGGTTGTTCTCAAGGGAGCATGCGAACAACTCCGGGGCTGCACCATGATCAATTATCCCAGCTGCATCCCACATCTCCCAGCCTGTGCGAAAAGGGCCTCAGAGAAGTTCCTATCTTTTGCCGACCTACAGCGAAGAACATTTCAAATACTTTCATAATTTGAAAACTCCCCACATAGGATATGTTAGCATGCCAAGGAAAAGGATCCTTTTGAATTCTCTCCCCCTCCCCAGCCCCAATTTTTCAGTGGCATCCTAAGTAGTGTTACACCCTTGTAAGACCATTGTAATGGACTGTACAGGAAAGTGAGTTTTAAAAATGCAGGTCTGTCAGAATAATTTTTTAAATATTCAGAGTGGGGAATAGAAGCCTTGGAAAAAGGGGAAGCCACCTGATTGGATGTGATAACCTGCCCTCTGATTGGTGTAACAACTTGATGACACAGAGAGGGATGAGGACAGAGATGGGATCCAGCAGGTTCTCACCAGTTCCCGAGAGTGGGTTACTAATTATTTGTGTGTGCCGAGAGGGGGTTACTAATTGGGTCTGCTTTTCCATTAGAAATTCCATTAGGTCCAAAAATCATAAAGTCCTGTTGTTTTCTATGTGGCTGGTTAGCGAACGTAGAAAACAGGATAATTCTCCCTGTTGGGCTGTTTTTAAAACATGTTTTAGTAATATGGTAAAGTTCCTTGTTTAAGGAAAGTATCCTTCTTTTGATTTCTAGAAACAAAATTAAGTATTTGAAAGTATTAATTTATTTTATTATTTTATTTTATTTTATTAAACTTATAGGTCGCCTTATCCCCGAAGGGCTCAAGGCGGCTTAAGTATTTGACAGGCAGTCAATTAGAGGAGAAGTAGTTGTTTCTGTTGGCAGTAGACGATAGGACTTGCTACAATTAGTTGAAATTATGGACAGAAAGATACCAGCTGGAAATTAGGAACTTTTTTTTTTACATTAAGAGTTTTTTACAGTAACAGAGAAATTATTAATGGCCCGCCCCCGGAATGCTTGGTCACGCCCCCGTCGTGCCCTGCTATGCCACTGTTTGAATCCCACCACTGTGGGAAACTGTTACTAAAAAATTTTGATCCTTCCACTGGATGAGGCTATCTCGCCAACAAGATAAATTTGAGTATGCTTTTGGATCTTGGATCTCTCGGTGTGAACATCGAATGCCTGAACTGTATCAAACATAACATCTCTGAGGGGTAGTTCAGTCAGTGAAGAAGAACCTGGCTGGTTCTACTGGTGTCAGCCTGAACTGAAAGCAAAATTATACTCAGGCGGATTCTGCACGGGCCAAAAACAGGCGCCTCAGGGATGGTAAAAATGCTGTCCCTGGAGTGCTGTTTGCACAGCTGCTGCCTCCACAATGAAGCAGCGCTGTCCTCCCCTACCCACCCTGCCAGGGTGGAAATGCTGTTTTCCTGCCTTGCTCAATGAGAGTTTCCCTGCCAGAGCTGTGCAAATGGCACTGGGTTGGAGGCGCTGAAAATTGGTGCCTCCACCTCCCCCCAAACTTACCTTCTTTTCCTGTGGAGCTCATCAGGGATGGGGAGGCACGCCCACACTGCCCTTTGACCCCTGGTCATCGGAAACATTTGTAACTGTACCATCTAAAGAAATATCTCCATAACATCTAAATTGCTGAAACTTATAAAACTTGATAAGCCTGTGGCAGGGCCAGAAGTTATAGTGTGTGTGTGTGCGAGTGTGTGTGTGTGAGTGTGTGTGAGTGTGTGTGTAATCTCCTGCCTACCATCTCCTCTGCTAACAAACTTTGATTCTGTTTGATTTGAACCTGCCTTAATATTATTTTGTGTGCCTTGAAAAGGGGTTTGCCAAAAAGGAAAACTAATGGACTCCTTTTACCTTCTGGGAAAGTAACAGGGTGAGCAATAGTGCTTGTATTTTACCTCACGCTACCATCTTAAGCAGCTCGGGAAATCTGACAAGCCTGGTCAGAAAGTGATTAGTCTGCCTGAGTAAGTTAAGATGGTGAGGGGGTCCATCGCACATTGCCAAGGAAAAGGGTCCTTTTGAATTCTCCCCCGCTCCAATTTTTCAGTGGCACCCTAAGTAATGTTATGCCCTTCTAGGCTCATTGGTTACAATGGATTCAAAAGGATGCACTCTGCTAAGGACTGTACCTGCTTTCCATATTTTTCTTAGGACTGTACCTGCTTTTCCACAGGAGGTGGTGACGGCCACTAACCTGGATAGCTTCAAAAAGGGCTTGGACAGATTTATGGAGGAGAAGTCGATCTACGGCTACCAATCTTGATCCTCCTTGATCTGAGATTGCAAATACCGTAGAAGACCAGGTACTCAGGAGGAGCAGCCGCAGAAGGCCATTGCTTTCACATCCTGCCCGTGAGCTCCCAAAGGCACCTGGTGGGCCACTGCGAGCAGCAGAGGGCTGGACTAGATGGACTCTGGTCTGATCCAGCAGGCTATTTCTTATGTTCTTATGTTCTTATGTTCATATGTGGGGCCTCTGTGGAAATGGGATTTTCCCCATATGTTTGGAAATCCCAAGAAAACCGTAGTCTACCTGCCCCCGCTGAAATGCATCACCCTTCGGTTCATGGCTGATGAAGGAGTCAAACCCTGTTTTCTGGTATCAAAATCTTATACTTTGTCCACTGCTCCACGTTTGTTTGTTTGTTTGTTTGTTTTGTGCACATTTGGAGCAGGAGGGAACACCCCTGTTCTTTCCCCCTTGTATTTATTTAAGGCTTTGGATTTGAGGCTTCAACCTTTGAAGCACTGTTGTGGATTTGCTGGCTCTCTCAGCCTGATGTTCCTTTTAGATTTTTTCCCCATTGTTGTTGTTGTTTTCTGGCCATAGGCTAACCTCTTCCCCTTTCATAAGACTCATTTGGGGTAGTGCAAGAAATAATGGTTGTTTACCGGCGGAGAGAAATGAGCAGCATGGCAGCAGAGAGAGCAGGTTGAAAGGCTGCGTCGTGTTCTCTTAAAAAAAAAAAAAAAAGCATGGTAGATATTCCAGCCTGGAAAGGAAGGAAACAACAGAAGAGAGCAAAGCAACTGTGGTGCATTAGTCATAGTTACATTCCTTCATTACTGCTTCAAATTGAAAAATGCCAGGCACTACACAGCTCACTGAAGGAAATTCAGATAGAACCACATGCATTCAAAGGTCAGGAAAAAAGGAAAATTATAAGCCATATTGTTTTATTGCCTCCACATCATGATTTATTTTTTTGCTTGGCTTTATTTTTCCAAGTCGGGGAAAAAAATGGCGGTGGAGTCGGTAGAAGGAGTTCAGCCAGAGCTGCGTGATAGAATGGAATTTCAGAAATCAAATTCAGCTTACAAGTCAACAGCTTTTTTTATTTCAGTCGAGTGCCTGTCAAATGGGTAATATTTATAGCTCCCCACCAGGGACCTGTGCCTGGCCAGGTGCTTTTCGATAAACTGTGAAGGCCAGTTTTCCAGCAGACAAATAATTTCCAACAGGGCCATGGGAGGATATGCTTTCCTGAATAGGTTTAATTTCTTTGACCAGTTTTAATTAGCAATAAATCACTGCTCCTTCTGCCATTTATGCACAGTAAAATAGTGTTATTTTCACTTGGAGAGTATTCAAAAAAGGCCTTCATTTCTAACAGAGCTATCACAAAAGTTGAAGGCTTTCACGGCCGGGTTCAACCGGTTCTGGTGGGTTTTCCGGGCTGTGTGGCCGTGGTCTGGTGGATCTTGTTCCTAACGTTTCGCCTGCATCTGTGGCTGGCATCTTCAGGGGTGTATCACAGAGGGAAGTCACAGAGGACATAGTGTGTAACAGACTTCCCTCTGTGATGTACCTCTGAAGATCCACCAGACCACGGCCACACAGCCCAGAAAACCCACCAGAACCAGTATCACATAAGTTGCCCAATACTTTCTCAAGGAATTGGTATGTTCAGGTTTTTTTGGGGGGGAGGGAGGGATTTAAAACATAATATCAGTAGGAACAGAAAAGGATAAAGAATATAGCACTGTACAAAAGGAATTGGCTCTAAACCTATTACAAAATTTATCATGGATCTTTTCATAAACATAGACCAGTGTGAAACACTATAGCCTTTAACCAGAATGACTAAGATGTTAGCACCATCATGCCATTACAATTTAAGTGCTCAGACCACTCATAAGGGAAGATTTTGTATGGTTGCCAGTTTGCATGACTAAGGCAACACGTGTATTTTCCAGCTTTGGTGCAATGATCAGATGATCAAATTGATTGAGTCATGCCTTTGCACCGTATTAAAGCCGGGAAAGCTCACGTGTTGTCCTATCTGCACAAAATGGCAGCAGTGTGTATTGGGAGGATTGCAGGCACTCCACTCTCTCTTTTAGCAGTAAAATTCTATTGACTGAAAGGGGCTGTTGTGAATTCTTAGTGAAGCTGCTGGGTGGGAGCTGCCAGTCTCTGATGAGCTGCTTTGCCACTACTTCAGATATTCACAGAGTGGTATTGCACCTACCAACTCTGCAGGGAGCAGGTAACTCCAGAGGTCAATAGGGCTCCTCTTAGGCCACTTAGTAATTGTATAACGGATTGCAGTCAGGATAAAGTAACCTGTTTTCCTGTTTTTGCATTCACATGCATCCGGGCAGAAAGTGATTGGAGCCCATGGAAACAATCTGGGCTGCTGTTGGGCCTTCGCACGGAGACACATCTCTCTCTTTTAATTTACTTCCCACCGTTGCGTAGCTATGCGGGCATGCACAAATGAACCCCCACAGCCATGCTGATGTCTCATGAAACGAGACATCTGCACCTCCATAGCTATGCAGATGTAAGCCTGAAATAAAAAAGAAAAGGATAACAGAGGCAAATAAAGCACCTCCTGCCCGGCTGTTCGCTTGCGAGTGGCTGTAACCTGGGATATTTGAAAAGACTCGCTAGTAGAGTGATTCTCAAAAAAACCCAGTTTGAGGAAAATAGCACAGGACAGACCCATTTTGGGGTTTCCCCCCAAAATGGGCTTTTTTTACTGTCCAACACCCATGATCATCGGTGCATGTGGAATGGGCCTTAGTTTTGGAAAGTTGTCTGTCTCTGTTCTGACTTTCTAGAAGAGCTACTTTCATATTGCCTCTTCCTGTTCACTTTATTTCTTGCCTCCACACAAAGCCACTTCCATCACTAGTTTCTTTATTTTCATGATGTCTTTTACCTCTTTCATAATAAATAAATTTTATCGTTGAGGATATAATTCAGGCACTTTTAAAACAGTGCATATGTTGCAGGAGGGACTGCTTACAGAATTTAGATTCTGTAACCAGTTTTCCTTCTCTAGACAGTTAATACGCTTAAAATCCACCTAACTATAAAGTGCAATTTTGGATCGTTAGGGGCATAATTTAATGGAAGAGAATCTGTAGAAAGTCCTAGCTTCCAGCCAAAGCATCTCCAGTAAAAGAATCAGGCAGTAGGTGATTCAAAAAGGTGGAAAACAGGGAACCTGCTAACTCAGGGCAACCAGAAAAGTCAATGAACTGAGGATAAAATAAAACAATAAGAAATAAGAAACTCCTGAAAAGCACAGCAAAGGCACGGCTGAAGATCAAAACAAATCAGAGATTAATCTGCACAGAACTCAACCCAACCATGGAAATAATATCTCTCTGAAATGATTGCACCCCAGAGACCAAATGTCACCCCTCCTTTGCTACCTTCAAAGGGGAAAAAGGATGTAGAAAGGATGTAGTTCCCTATGTAATAGTAATCTTAAACTATAAAATTGACTGAGAGTTTGGAACGTCCGACAACTGTCGTGCACACCAATTGGTTCAGCTTCCATCATTGGACATCTCCCTGCCCAATGGCACTCCCCCCTCCTAACCCCCAAACCAAACGACCACTTTCCCAAACCCCCAGCATTCCTTACCCCCCCCCCACAAAAAAAACCCCGGGCCTAACAACTAAAAGCCTCCCTAATCCCCCTTGCACACTCCCCCCTCCAGCCCCCAGATGAAGCGACCAGCCTCCCAAACCCCCAGAAGGTACTACCCCCTCCCAAACACACAAACCAACCAACCAACCCCTGACCCACTGACAAAAAGCATCCTGATCCCCTGTGTACATTCTCTCTCCCAACCCTCAGATCACGTGATCACCCTCCCAAACCCTCAGCAAGTCCTACCCCCGCCCAAAGAAACTAACAAAAAAACCTGGCTTGCCAACGAAAAGCACCCCAAACCCCTGTGTGCATTCCCCCTCCCAAACCCGCAAACAAATGACCAAACCCTCAGCATGCCCTACCAAACAAGGAAAACCCATTGCCCACCAACGACAAAGCCCCCAAAGCCCCCACACACTCCACCCTCCCCGAAAGGATGAGCATGCACACACACAAAAACCCAGCAACACTTACCAGCAAACTTGTCAACGCTCAGCAACGGCAATTGCTCCCAAAAGCAAACCAAATCTCCCAAATTTCTCCTCTTCAGCCATGTTTACCTGTGTGAAAAAAGCCATTCTCTGCATTCACAACATGGCTTGCCAAAGTCCAGATGGGGACTTGACGCCACTTTGCCACCTAAATACATTAAATCTCCCATTTTGACACCACAAATGGACGTTTGTATGTATACCTTTTTTGTAAAAATGTGCCATTATGTACATACAGAACTTGCCTTGCCAACTGCCAGGTGGGGCCTAGAGATCACATTGCCATTTGGATACCCTGGACCTCCCATTCTGAGCCCATAAAATGTATGTTTCAGTGAATATCACCACAGAAAGCCTCACAATGTGCTGTCATATGTATTCAGACCTTGCCTTGCCAACCTCCAGGTGGAGCCTGGAGGTCATTTTGCCATTTAGATACATTTTATTTCACAATTATTCCTTATGGGCATAGACTTGACCCCTCTACCATCATAGGAAATAATGGTGCAAAGGCTGGTCTACCACCTATAAGACATAATTGGCCCGTTATTTCCTATAGACAGCAGAAGCATCATTATTTTTTTGTGGATGATAGACCTAGACTTGGAGACTGTTTTGTGGACCAGCTTATGATCCGTCCCGCTTGGCCCCTGGCCCCTGGCCCCAGAAACTCCAAAAATGTCTAAAATGACAGGAAATACATTGTCATTATTCCTGGAATTTAGGAGAGTTTAGGGTATCCCTGAGCTAGCATGAAACAGCTAATTTCTGGTTTATTTTTGGCTCAGGTATATCCAAGGACACATCCCTAATGTTAACAGATCTGGGAGTTGTTTTACCTTGGATATAGCCCACCCAATCCAATGCTGGGTGAATCAGACAGCCTTTAGGGCGGGCAACATCCAACTGCCTACTGTCAGCTGAAGTGGCCAAGGCAGGCTTGGACAGGCAAACGGTCTGGAAATATATGGCATAAGTTCATGTGAATTATAATAGTTATTTCTTCAAGGGAAAAATAACCCCTGTCTAATATGACAGGTGTAATGTTATGGCTGAAAGTGTAGCTTGCTTCAATTGGTTTGTAAACCAGGCAGGTATTATCTGTAAAATGAACGTTCACTGGTATTACAAATAACTTCATTCTCCACTAACTACAGCTACATTTTCACTAAAATAGCTGCTTTAGACAATGTAAAAATCATGTACAGAAAGGCCCAAGATGGTTAACTCTTTCATTTTTGTTCAAGAACATAAGAACGTAAGAAAGAGCCTGCTGGATCAGACCAGGGTCCATCTGGCCCACCAGGTGCCTCTGGGAGCTCATATGCAGGATGTGAAAGCAATGGCCTTCTGCTGCTGCTACACTCGAGCACCTGGTCTGCTAAGGCATTTGCAATCTCAGATCAAAGAGGATCAAGATTGGTAGCCATACATCGACTTCTCCATAAATCTGTCCAAGCCCCTTTGGAAGCTATCCAGGTTAGTGGCCATCACCACCTCCCGTGGCAACCCCTTTAATTGATGGTTCCTGGTATGCAGATTGCATTGGTTGTTCTTTTCAGATTATTTACTGACATAGTCCTAGTTTTTAATCTGCTAAAATCAGAGCAGCTGCAATTCTGATAGAACACCTTGGTATACGGCTCTCTGTGCTTGCAGATCTCCTTCTATGATTGGAGGTTTTGTTTTGTAAAGGGGGAAAGTCCCAAATGATTCCTTTGTGTGATATCTGGATAGGTGGATAATTTGTTTAAAATTAATGTTCTGAGCAAAGACATTTCTGTTTATGAGACTTGTAGTGTTTTAATATTTAACACGCCACAATGTAAAACATGAAGAGAAAGCCCACATCTTTGTGTAACTTGTTCTTTGAACAATAAGAATTCATGAATAGCATTTTATTTATTCATCGATGAAGTAGGACATAGAAATTCACAAGTATTATATTCTGGGGTGGTGGTGGTTGTTTGCAATGTAGTTAAATAGAAAAGTGGAAACCCCCGGGGGTGTTTCAAGCAGGAATTAGAAATGTTGAGACTTCCACTGGAATTGCCGCTAGTACCTTATCTTGCAATAGATTGCAGAACCAATCCTCGGTTGACTTCAGGGCCTGTTTTCACTATACTTTTCTCCTGCTTCCTTCAAAATTCAGTTTAACCCAAGAACCGAAAGAAAATGGTACCCTCTTCTTAATTTAAAGGTCTAGCCTGCAGCACTCTGGCTAGACACCGCATGAGTGGCCCTTTGCAGGTCTTGTGAAGGCTGCACCCCCACCCCCATTTTAGGGGGCTTTTATTCTGATTATCCTGGGGTCTTGAAGGGGCTATAAGGAAATGCATGTGTAACCTCTACTGTGGGTTCTGTGGGGCAGTACTTGGAATGAGTTGCAACAACAATTTTTAAACAACAAAATGGTTTACTTTTCTTTACAATTAACACTTTTAAAACATCAACATTTAACGTTACAATTCAAGGTCCTGTTCAGGTTGCATTTCAAGTCCTTCTATTTACAGTCTACTGATATTGCCAAGTCCAATTCTTCTTTGCAAGTGGGTTGGCTCCTGAAGACTCCAAGGGCTTGAGGAACAGGTTGCAACATGATGAAGGTTTCCAGGAGAACTCTCACCCATTACAACCACAAAAAGAAAACCCTTAACAAGGTGTTAAGGGCTTATAGAAATCAAGGTCCGAGTCTGGTACCCTTGTCTTCTGCAAAGAGCTCTTGCAGCCTTTCTGCTGCTCTGAGTCTCCACCCCCTTACTGGGTCAACCCATTCTGGGCCAACCCATTCTGGGCATGGGGGTTACACATGCAGATCCCAACTGCAGGAGGAACCCTTGAAATTAGCCACTTTAGATATGTGACTTTGGTCTACAGAAGAAAAATGAGTAGAAAGCATGGAATGTTGAAAGCAAGACTTCATCTTGTTCCAGGTTGGTTTTTTTTCAGTCTTCTAGGTGATTTTTTTTCTATTTGCCATCAAGTTATATCTGACTTACAGCAACCCTGGTGGGGTTTTCTAGGTAAGAGACATTTGGAGGTGGTTTACCATTGTCTGAATTCATATCACATCCCCGGCATTCCTTGCAAGTCTCCAATTCAAATACTTGCTCCTTAGCTTCTGAGTTCCGATGAGATCAGGCTAACCTGGGCTGTCCAGGTCAGGGTGTGAAAGATCTAGAAAGGTGTAAATAGTCAGGCAGGTAAGCTTTGCTGGTTAGGTTTTCAGATAAGACTCCAAGAAAAACAGGTTCCAGGAAAAGGATAGGTTGACATTGAAAACTATAATCAACTTGCAAATTAACAAGTAATATATTATCAGTTTTCGACTATCCATTATGTGAATATAAGTGACTCTGTTCTGGTATATTGGTAGAATATCTGGGTAGGGCCTTGAACAACAGGAACTTGGCCATGAAAACTCACCTGGTTGACTTTAGTCCCATCACACTGTCTCAGCCCAGCTTACCTTTCAGGATGTGCATAAGGTAAGGAAGGGGACAATTATGTGATAAACAACTTGGGGTCCCCATTAGAGAGATAAAATAGGATATAAATAAAAAATAACTATTGATTACTTAACATGGAAATAGTAAATCTAGGTTCAAAACCTAGTCTTATTACAGTTTTGTGTTCCAAATTCTTGCAGTTTTGTGTTCCAGATTCTTAGTCCTGAGCCAGCTGTCAGTAAGAGTAACCAGTTGCTTAAAACTAGTGCCTCTAACTGAGGCTTAAATTCTCATCAAAATCAAAACATGCATGCAACTATGTCCTTAGGACCCAAGCGATTGTTGTGGCGAAACTGGTGTCATCTCCAGGTGTTCATCTGCAGCAGTATCACGTGCATGTGAATTTGTTTATGCACATGGGGTTGGAGCCAGCCAACTTCCCAGTCCTAGGCTCCTTCCGCACATGCAAAATAATGCATTTTCAAACCACTTTCACAAGGGGATTTTGCCAGTGGATTTTGCTATTCCGCACAGCTTCAAAGAGCACTGAAAACAGTTTGAAAGTGCATTGTTCTGCATGTGCGGAATGAGCCTTTATTTCACCCAGTTCCCCAACCCATTAGAGCTCCCATGTCATATTGTTGTTGTATATTCAAGTCCCCAGTATAGATGGGATTGGTGGCCTTCCTTTCATTTTTACCAGCAGAAAAACTGATGAGATCCACGTCATGTAGCTACCTTGATAGTCTGCAAATTGGGAGCAAGGTTGCTGATCTATGCACATTTACCTAAGGTTAAGTCCACTGAACTCAAGGACCCCTTCCACACATGCAGAATAAAGAACTTTCAATCCACTTTCACAATTGTTTGCAAGTGGATTTTGCTATTCCACACAGTAAAATCCAGCTGCAACGTGCATTGAAAGTGGATTGAAAGTGCATTATTCTGCATGTGCGGAAGGGCCCAAGTGGATGTACTTTTAAGGAAAGGTGCATAAGATATGACTGTAAGAATTATTTTCTGTTGAGAAGATGCCCTATGTTTGTAAAGCAAGAGCAAGTGCCTTATAAGTGATTAATAATTATGATTTCAATTGTGTGTGTATATCACCACCTCCTGTGGCAGCATATTCCAAACACCAATCACACGTTGTATGAAGAAGTGTTTCCTTTTATTAGTCCTAATTCTTCCCCCCAGGATTTTCAATGTATACCCCCTGGTTCTAGTATTGTGAGAAAGAGAGAAAAAAAATTCTCTGTCAACATTTTCTACCCCATGCATAATTTTATAGACTTCAATCATATCCCCCCTCAGACGTCTGCTCTCCAAACTAAACAGTCCCAAACGCTGCAGCCTCTCTTCGTAAGGAAGGTGCTCCAATCCCTCAATCATCAAAGTTATTAGATGTCATTGTATATATAAAAACAATAGTAGCTAACATTTTATGGGTTCAATTTTTAAAAAAATGGGTCCAAATGCTGTCTTCTTAATATGCCTCACACATGCCATATTCCTTTCTCTTGTCACACAGCTAATACAGTGAATTATTCCATAGATATACAGAGTGGGTTTTTTCCCCTTTAAATTAAAAAAAGGAAAAGAAGACAGCATTGCAGTCAATCAATAATGAAGGATTTAGTGATCTTCAGTTAATCCCCAAGTATTGATTCTCTGATCTAAATTCATTTTAATTTGTTTTTTTTTCCCCGTAGGCCAGTGAGGAGGGTAACTGTATGAAATGTTTATTGCCCTCTTTATCTGTTACATTGTTACCTTCATTTGCAGGGAAAAATATTCTGGGTGAATCCAAGAAATATGTAATAGTTTCTTGTTTTTCATAGTAATGGGACATTTGTTTCTCAGTGCTGTGCTGCCTTTATCCTCCCTCTATGGCAAATGGGACTGGAATTGTATAGCAGTTTATTGTTTCCAGAATGTCTCTCAACAATAAATAATTGTGGGCATCCTAATCTTTGGTCACAGAAGAGTGTATGTTCAGTCCAGTACAATTGAGGACATGTTTGTTTTGGGACATGATTGTCAAGTAATAATCTCCAACACAGTGTCCAAGGCATCACAATGCCCTCTAGTGTTATTTCCTGGTACCCACTTCTCTCTTACGCAAACAAAGAACTGGTCCTGGCTTTCCTCTTCTTCACCGGAACAGAAGATGCTTTGGAAGAACTCAAGAAGGGAACATCCATTTTGACACAGACGTCAGCATCATAGCAGGACTTGGAATCTCACAATACTTTATGTTTGGCTCCAGCCTTCATGGCAGCCATTTTGTGATGGTCCCCATTCAATATTTACAAATTCCAAAAGTGCCCACAGACTCAACAAAGCTGGGCGCCTGATGTAGAACATTACGCTTGAAAAGAAAACCTCACTCTGTCCAGATGGGGTTTCAATTTTCAGTTTCACTTTTGTCTCATCTTAGCACTGCCATTTTGGTCTCCTAAAGTGGCTCTCTCCCTAGGCTTGGCCAGGCTTTGGATCTTGCTTGTACACTGTGGTGGTACCTCAAAATATTTGAAAATTGAAGGTTCTCATCTGGACCACAACAAGTGCCCTACTGCATTCATTAAGGTATTGAAAAAAAATTGCAGATGCTAACCCCTCACTCTCAGTGACCCCAGTATCTCTTTTGCCCAAACTGCTCCTGCCAGCTACAGCCAACAGATCTATTAATTTGCCAAAGGGCAAGAAGAGGGAGAGAGGAGGTGAAAAGATCAGAAATCCCTCCTTCAGTGGTGGGTTCCAAAAAATTTAGTAACAGGTTCCCATGGTGGTGGGATTCAAACCGTGGCGTAGCGCCAATGGGGCTGGGCGGGGCATGACAGGGGTGTGGCCAGGCATTCCGGGGGTGGGGCATTCCTGGGCGGGGCTGTGGCAAGGACGCAGCCGCTGCGCCGGTCCTTGGGCGGGAAACGAATGCACGCAGGCGCAGGCTGCCACGCACGCCAGTGCACCTCCTGCTAGACTGCTTCAAGTTCTGCGCGCTACTGCTGAGAGGCGGGACGTAACTAAGGCAAAAATCATGTGGCAAAATCACCAATTAGTAACCCCCTCTCGGCACACACAAATAATTAGTAACCTACTCTCGGGAACCTGTGAGAACCTGCTGGATCCCACCTCTGCCCTCCTTTCCTCCTCAACTTCCCTCTGACACTGAGAGGGTCAACGGAGGGAAAGTTGCAGGTTAACCCCTTATCGTGTCTAGATCTAGTTCAGCTGTGAATCATCTCCCCAAAGAACATTTGTATTGAATGTTAATGTAATTGATGTTGGCCTGTCGTTTGTCTGTTTGTTTAGTTCCTGTAAGTTTCTTTGGGGATAAATAAACAGGCACAAAGGAAACAATGGCTTCAGC